>NC_143579.1:19368685-19969083 GCF_048544385.1 Mastigoproctus giganteus | reverse complement strand
AACTGCAATGATATTCATTTAGGATAGGTATATATTTCTAAATATATAAAATTGTTATATATTTCTAAAATGTTTTGTAACAACATACACATAATTTGCAGAGATTTGTGGCCTTGTGCGCCTTTTAAAAATTTCTCTTTTTTTTTAATTTTCAACAGTACTTTTAAAATAAACGGTATTAGAATGTGGCTTATTAAAATATATATATTTTTTTATTATTATAAAACTAAATTTAGTTTAAAATATTATTATAAACTAAAACAAAATATAATAAGTATTGGTGTTCATTAAGAAATCATAAAATATTGGCATACTCCAAACAGAATAAAAAAAAAAAAAAAAAAAACGACTTTTCTAGATATTAACTATGCAGGGGTAGTTTTAGATATGTGGAATTCATTTCTGAAAACGGAGCCGCTTTGGCGACAAAAATATGAGTTTTAAAGTTTTTTTTAAACTTTCTTAAATATAATTAAAATTTTACTGCGTACTTCTTTGCAACTCGTTTTTTTTAATGATTTTCTTGGGGTTACTGCTTTTTCACGCAGCAGGTACAGCGCCAACGTTTTTAATCAAAATTCTATTTACGCATTTAACGCTTGCAAATGTTAAAATAAATTTTAAAAATACAAAAATTGAAGTAAATAAATATTAAATTTTTTATAGTTTTTTTAAATATTTTTAAGACGATCTATTCTGAAACTTTTTAAACAGCATAAATGTGTGTTCTGAGCGCGTATAAAGTTTCCATCGTTTAACCTTTTTTTTAATTTTTTTTAATAATGGAAAATGGACGGAACTAAGAGTTTTATCTTTTACATTCTATGTCTGTAATTTTTGTTTTAAATTTTCTGCATAATTAAAATTTCTTAACAACTAAAAAAACATACAAATACAATCATACATATTCCGATCCATTATAAACCCATTAAACCTTAAACAGAATTTAAAAATATCCGTAAGCTTTTACAGATATTAAAAAGAAAATTTGTGCTTGTATGAGGTAGCGCCTGAATTTTTTAATAATTAGGAGAACTAAAACTGCAAGGTGTAGACAGTCTTACTTCATTCAAGGATCGTCCACAGAATTTGGAAAATCCGTTAAGTAAATTAAAATTGAAAAGTTATACTTAATGGAGTATGTGAGGACACTATTCTTCCTAATAATGAGAACACTATACTTCCTAATGTTACTTTTCCCGGATATTTGTTTATCTTATGGAGAGTGATTGATAAAAACGACAAAGTGTGCAAAATTAATTTGCACTGCATTCTCTTTAGTTCTGTCGGAATGCATTTTTCAGTAGCGATTCGAAATCATGAAAGAAAATAGAAAGTAAAGTTTGTCTTGTAGAGTGACTGCATATCTATCGTTATTATTTAGGCAGAGAAAGAGAGATCATTGAGTTCATTAATATCAAAAAAGACGTGAAATTTTGATTGAAGGCCAAATATCCTTTGTGATATTCTTCCTGGCAGAGTTCGATGGCTTTTTGAGTGAAGTATAAGTAAATCTTTCCAACCTAAAGGCGAATAAAGCTCCTAGAGATGATGGATATATCCGGTAATTGAAGAAGTTTCAATTGGGGAATAGCGACCCCAAAATAACTTATAAACTTTTGGTGGTTTTGAATGAAAACCAGCAGAGAAGAGGAAATCTGAGAGTTACGATACTGGGAAACATTAAGTTCTGTTAGCAGTGGAATCAGGTGACCTGGAAAGTCCATGGCGACCTATCGAAGTTTTATCGCACAATATTCAGTAGAGATAATTAGGTCTCAATACCACTGTCCAAAACAATTATAAAGAAGTCTTTAAAATCCTGTGTCCATGTAGGAGATCTCATCTGAAAAAAAAAAAAGACGTTGGACCTCTTGAAAGGGTCAAAAACGGCCAAATCTCATGGTTGGATCGGAAAAAGAACGATCGTAAGAGGAATGACAGTTCGAATATGTGGGCTACAGAGCTTTGCAACCAGGCACCTTAGATCAGAGCTGATTGTGGTTGGTAACACTCTAAGAGGGGTTAGAAAAATAAATGAAGGTGGAAATTTCAGTGTTATATGCTGCATATGTTGTTGTACTTACAAAATTCTTGACTTAATCCTAATTGTGACTTTATGTAGTGAAGTGCAAAGCCTGCTTCCTCTGGTAAAGTGACAGAGAAAATTTGGATCTGGTCGCGAGAGTCAAAGTGAAAAATTAATAGTTTTGGGACATAAAGATATCATGGAATTTCAAAAATTTGAAATATTCCCTCGTAACAAAGATTATCAAGGCCAGTGGACTCACGATAAGCTGTAGGGCGAAACAGATGTTTGTTATGTGAACTGACATATTCTCCAAAGTGAAGGCATGATATTGATGCTGCATATGATATTTTCAGTACCCTGGAAGACGATTGATGCTGTATTTGACAGCATCTGTACTCTGGCAGACAATCCCTGGCCATCTCTATTTGCCAGGAATGATAAACAACTAGTGCCTAGTATATGTTATAAGTGTAAATTACCTTTACAGTATTGCAATAGGTGTTGGGTTGCCATAAAAGCTAGCTAGAACTTAATTCTTTAATATATATATATATAAAGCTATAAAGTAGAGTCTATAATATCAAATTACAGGTCTGATCAACGATCGCCAGTATGGATTCCGTCAGTGTCGATCCACTGGTGATATTCTGGCTTATGTTACCCATTTATGGACTAATTCAATGGAAAGGTTCGGTGAAACACAAGTAGTTGCTCTTGACATCTCAAAGGCTTTTGATCGTGTTTGGCATAAAGGTCTTCTAAACAAGCTTCCATCTTATGGTTTGCCAACTGTTTTTAGTAATTGGTTATCCAGTTTTCTCTCTGATCGCTCACTGAGGGTGATGGTAGATGGCTCTCTGTCTTCTAACTTCTCCACTAATGCTGGTGTCCCCCAAGGTTCAGTTCTTTCCCCCACTCTTTTCCTCTTGTATATCAATGACCTTCTTCCATTGACTGGAAATCCTATCCATAGTTTTGCCGATGATAGCACATTGCATTCAACTTTCCATTTTGAGAAACCTTGTCCAGCTCAATCAGCTTCAAGTTCTCGAAAATCTGCTACCAATTCCTTAAATGCCGATCTTCAGGTAATTCTCCAGTGGGGCAAAGACAACTTAGTTGATTTCAACCCTTCTAAAACTCAATCTTGTCTTATATCTCGCAAAAAGGATTCTTCTGCTCCTATGCTTATCTTTAGTGACACTCCGATTTCTAGGCAAAATGATATATCTCTTTTGGGGATTACCCTGACTTCTAATCTCTCTTGGCACAAGCACATTACAAATATTGCTTCCTCTGCATCTAAAAAACTTGGTTTTCTCTTTCGCTCTCGGCGTTACTTTTCTCCCAAACAGCTGCTCACTCTGTATAAATCGCAAATCCGCCCTGCCATGGAATATTGTTCCCACATCTGGGGTGGTGCCCCCAAAACCTCTCTCAGGCTTCTTGATTCCATTCAGAAGAGGGCAGTTAGGTTAATTAATGATTCATCTCTAACAGAGTCTCTCCACTCGCTTTCTCATAGACGCACTGTTTCTGCTGCATGCCTCTTCTACAGATACTTCCATGGGCACTGTTCTTCTGAATTGGCTTCTATAATTCCCGCTCTCTCTTTCAAAACAGTCCGAACACGTGCCGCCACCAGCCAACATCCATTTACTGTCCAACTTCAAACCCACAGAACCAACTTTTCATCTTCCTCATTTATTCATTCAACTGCCGTTTTCTGGAACAACCTTCCTTCATACGTATTTCCTGAAAATTACAATCTACAGAAGTTCAAGTCCAAAATCAACAAATATCTTCTTTCGTCTTCTCAACCTCCAACCCAAGCACGGTACAAAGTACTATAGGTTATAATACCTCTCGTGTTTGGGGTTCTCATAAAAAAAAAAAAATTACAGGGGAAGAAGTTTAGAGGGAATCGTATAATTTGTATTTTCCTATTTACTTTTTTATTTACAGTATTTTTTGTCTGCTGGAGCAAAAGCCTTATAGAATCACGAAAAAAAAAAAAAAAACACACTTTTAAATTAATCGTTAAAACGTATAATCCATGGCTCTGATTTTTTTCCAAACTTCCATCTGAAGTTTGTTCAGTGTATCATTGAAAACAGTGTATAGGAAAACAGAGAAAATTTGAAACTGATTTGTGGAGAAATATACTTATCCAGCGAAATTATGTTCACATGAAATCAATGCAGCTTATGATCCCTCTAACGGCTAAATAGGTCTGACAACGGTGAAACCTGCTCGATATCAGGATGTTTATAACATTCTGTGGAAACACATCCCATTCTTCCAACAGCGCTGACCTTAGGTTACCAAGTGACCCAAAGGGTTGGCTGTCGGTGTGCAATGTAATTCCCAAAGACGTTATTAAATCCGGACACATGTTTGGATTTAAGATTGGTCGTTCATGAAAAGTAAATCTAGGCTGATCGCACCCCTTACGTGTCACACATAGGTTCGTGGATCTATTCTTGGTATCCCTGCACAATTACGGCACCCCTATCAAAAAGATGAAGAGGGGTGCGACCGTTGATTATTATTCAGTCCTACACGAGAACGCTGCTTCCACTCTAGGTGTCCCTTTCTCTGATGTCGCAGGGATCCTACCGATAGAACATATCCGCTCGTTGTCTTTAGATGATATAAAAATTAGAAGCTGTTTTTTGGTTAAAATGTGACTCATCAGAGAGCAGAACTGTACCCCTTTGTCAGGGCCCAAAGTCACATGTTGATGGCACCCCTTTCGAAGATCACACCGCTGGTCCGGTGTTAATGGGATATATGTTTTTTTTTTGTTTTTGAGGCGTTCTCCAGGGTTTCCTCAATTCAAGTGGAGTCCACTTGAATTGAGTCTTTTTAACATCGTCCAGTTGGAAATGCTTTCACCTCTGGCTGACGCAACCTCAAAACAGTTGATGACAGCACTTCGTAGCGTTCCGTCTTGCTCTTAGAGCCGCAGAGAAATCTGTTCTGGTTGATGTATCCCTCGGGCGCCCTTGGCCATCTCTTATTGTAATGATTCCTGTCTCCTGAAGCTTCTTCCATAGTGCGGAGACGTGCACATTAAGCCAAGTGGCTTCTTCCATCTCCGACTGCCGGGCTTCAAGTCGTCTGACGGCGTGCCATCTCGAAAAAATCATGTAAACGACGAAGATTTGCCATCCTGACAACTCCAGTTGTGGCTATCCCACACAGCTTGCCAATAAAAAGGGAGTGACGTGGTCGCAACCCGTGTTTTTATAGGCATTAATAATTTGCATTATGTGCGTCTCTGTAAGGTGGTAGATCGATTTCTGTTGGAGACTCTCGGAATTTTGATGCCAGGATACCTATTTTTATATCAGATATTCGGCTTCGGCGAACACTGTTCAAAATGCAATATTCATGAAAAAAGTTTGTTCTATTAATTTTGTCGACTAGTGTAGCTCGCAGTATAAAAATCCGAACAGCTTCATGCATTATACTGTGGGGGATTTGGATCTGGTCGCGAGAGTCAAAGTGAAAAATTAGTGGTTTTGGGACATAAAGATGTCACGGAATTTCCAAAGATTGTGGGAGCTCGTGCTTCGGGTGCTTCCATATCTGAAACGGCATATCTTCTCGGTTGCTCACAGTGAGCCGTGAAATATTCGCCATTTGGGTGAAATCCCAAATGGCGATGCACCATGCGCTTAGACATATGGTGTTCCACAGCAGACGAGACTCAAAAGACACCCTCTCCTCACGACTAATCATCGAAGGTGAATGCTGTGGTGTCAACAACACGATGGTTGGACAAGGAAGAAGTGGAACCGAAGGTGTTGGTCGTATGAGTCCAAGTACATTGCGCACCACGCCGACGCACGCCTTCTGGTGCGATGCAAGCAACACTATCCATAGATCCATCGTGTATGGTGCTCACGTTTTGCTGGTAAGAACTAGGACCTTTGGTGCGTATGGACAAACCTGTTCCCCCTTGATTACAGAAAACGAAGCTCTTAAGATGAAAATAAAGATGCGGCAGATAAGAAGTGATGACTCAAAAACTATGCCCACACCTCTCTCATATGCTTCTGTGGCAAAATCTTCAACTTCTACAGAATTAGTTGATACTTCTTTGAACGTAGTTTCTCCTGAAAACTTTTCTGAGGCTACTGCACAATCCCTTGCAAAAAATTCTATTAACCAAACAGACAGTCTGCAATCCGCTAATGTTAAAACTACTTCAACCAGAAAACCACATTTATTACTCCTAAAGGCATCCGAGAGTTCTACTCTTACTACGAGCACTGATGTTAAAGAACGTGTAGTTAAAACCTTAAAGCAAGAATTGAAAGAAGTCAAAGTTAAAGCTCTCCGTCTTATTAAAAACAAAGGCGTAATTTTAGAAACTGATTCACGTAAAGATTTGGATACCATCTCTTCCTCAAAAATCCTGTCTGATGTTGGAATCACCCCTGAGATACCTAAGAAATTGAATCCAACCTTACTGGTATATAATATTGATAATGATTTAACCAAAGAGGATATACTTGATGATTTCTACTTCAAAAACCTGAAAGAATTTAAATTCACACGTGAAGAAATCTCACAAGAGATCACTTTCCGATTTAAAACTAGCTCCAAATCAAAGAATACTTCGAATTGGGTGTTTGACTTTACCCCACGTATTTTTTCGGCTATCTCTACTTTAGACAGGTTATTTATTGGGTGGACCTCTCACCGATTTAAGCCGTTCACTGTTGTGACGAAGTGCTATTGTTGTCTTGCTTTCGGACACACTTCAAGTATGTGTAAACAAGAAAGACCTTCTTGTGGACATTGTGGCAAATTAGGCCATATCTTTGCTGAGTGCCCCAGCAAGGATCAACCGCCTGTCTGCATTAATTGCAAGAGGCACAAACATGATGCTAATCATTCGGTCAGAGATATCAACTGTCCTGAATACATAAAGGCTCAAGACACAGTAAGGCAACGAACAATTCCCTTTTAATATCACAGTCTTATCGAGTTCAAGCGCTTCCCAGCCAAATATTTCGACTGTAAACTTAAAATTTCTGCAAGCCAATGCTCACCATTCACGCACCGTGGCAGATGAGCTACGTCGTGTATCTGAGGAGGAACTCATTGACATTCTCATTCTTCAAGAACCATATCATAAAAAAGGACGAATTGTCGGATATCCTTGCTCTTCTCGGATTTTACAACCGACTCATACAGATCCTAAGGTAGCCATCGTAATATTTAATAAAAATGTTGACGTTTTACTCTTGTCCTGTTTAACATCACAGCATGCTATTTGCATTCAAGTCTTGAGTCCTAATCACTCGACTTATGTTATCTCAATGTATTGCCCCCCGTCATCTGACTTGACTCCTCACTTACACTATATTGATTCCGTATTCAGTTTATTAGGCCCTATTCCTCTGCTAATTTTACTCGACTCAAACTCCAAGTCTGCATTGTGGCATAGTTCTTTCACAGATGCGCGGGGATTACTGCTTGAGGATACCATCTTCTCCCATCAACTTACCGTCTTGAATCAACCAAACCAGCCATGTACCTTTTCCAATTCCCTGGGTGAATCAAACATAGACATCTCTCTGGCTACAGCCCGTATTGCTCCTTATATTATTGACTGGCACGTAGAAACTGACCTAACGACAAGTGACCATCGCTCCATCGTCTTCCTGCTGGGATCAACTCTTGCTCCTCAACAACCTCTTCGTAATCTCATACGTTACTCTCTTAGAAACATAAAATGGGAACGTTTTAATCGTTCCGTTCTCTCTCAATTGCCTGAAGACAACCTAGAAAATTTTAAATCTCTTACCACCGAACAACTAGCACTGCAGATTCAAAACATTATCATCACTGCAATTCAGAAATCTACGCATAAAAAGAAACTAAAAACTAACTGCACACCTTGGTGGAATAACGAACTATCCTCTACTCGGAAACTTGTACATAAAGCCAGAAGAAATTTTCAGCGTAAACGGCGTACTTGGCCTCAAGAAGAAGTCAACAGATTACATGAAGAATACAAAACTCTCAAAAGAAAATACGTAAAATTGATTTATGAAAGCAAATTGCAATCCTGGCACAATTTTGTCCGTACGTCTGGTAATAATAATCCTTGGGGCGTCATCTATAAAATTGCTAAAAATAAAATGATCTTGGGTGACATTTTTAACTCCGTTACCTCCAACAGTATGGAAACTATTACACTAACAGACTCCATAAATGCCATCTTGGACCAACTGCTGCCTAACGATGATCTCACTATTGACACTTCACACCATCTATCTATTCGTGACTTAAACCAAAAATACCTTCCTTTAGAAGAAACAAGTCCATTCACTGCAGAAGAACTTACTTCAATCTTGAATAAAATTCAGTCAAACAAATGTCCTGGCGATGACCTGATTGACAACATATTTATCAAACACTTTTATGACCTAAGGCCCAAAGTTCTACTTAAATTATTCAACAACTGCTTAAATACTGGAACGTTTCCCAAACCGTGGAAACACGCCATTCTTAAGATTTTACATAAACCTGGTAAGCCACTAGATAATGCGAGATCCTACCGCCCCATAGCCTTGCTCTCTCACCTGGGAAAAGTGTTAGAGAGATTAATTGCCAATAAAATAACCACACTGCAGGGAGCCACAAGCTCCACATCCTCTCTTCAATACGGATTTAGGCAAGGGCTTGGATGCGAAGACGCCTTATTAGAACTCCACCACCTCATTGACTGCTCCACTTCCAAGTACGTTATGGCAATCTTTATCGATTTTGAGGGCGCTTTTGATAATTTATGGTGGGAAAGTGCCCTCAGCAGACTCCGTTCCAATCACTGCTCTCTTCAGCTTTATAAACTTGTTAGAAACTATTTTGCTGATCGCACCGTCACCGTCATCACTAAAAGCACGAAGATTAACAGATCTGTCTCCCGTGGTTGCCCCCAAGGATCTATTTTAGGTCCCTTGATTTGGAACCTAGTTCTCGATGATTGGCTGCTTAGGACTCCTGAATTCCAAAATGTGCGACAACTTGCGTATGCAGATGACATTATCATTTTAGTGAATGGAAACTCAAGATCTGAATTAGAACTCTATGCCAATAAAGTACTCTTTGAACTATCGTCCTGGTCCTCTAAGAACAAATTAAAATTATCCCCAACAAAATCGAAGATCATGATTTTTAAACACAAATTAGACTATCGCAGACCACCAGTTGTAAAACTTGACAAGAAATCACTTCCACTTGTCCGAAGCACCAAATTTTTAGGAGTCATCATCGACGACCGCTTTTCCTTTACTGAGCATATTCAACATCTGTCTGTCAAAGTTAAGAGTTTTACCGCGATGCTGCTCCAAATTACCAGACATGACTGGGGACTGAACACTAAAACCCTACATCTATTTTACAATGCTGCCATAATCCCAATTACAACCTACGCTGCCAGCCTTTGGTTTAGACGTACTGCACTCAAAACAGTACAAACCAAGTTATCCACTATTCAACGTTGCTTTCTCCTCAGCCTACTTCACGTTTGCCGAACAGTATCAACTCCAGCTTTACAGACTCTTGCAGGCACCATACCACTTGACTTGCATGTTGTGTTTAGAGGGCTTTGCTTTTACATCCGCAAAGGCATTTCCGTGGAATTTCAGGGAATCATTGTTAACCCTCAGACTGATCCCAAAACTGAGCGAACCAGATGCTGGAATTTGTTAGTGAATACCTGGCAGAATAGATGGAATTCTACCGAAAAAGGAGCTATCACCAAAAACTTCGTTCCCGACGTAACTGCACTACTTGCATCATCCACCAGAAAATGGTTTTCACCCTCACTGTTTACCTCCTACATACTAACTGGGCATGGTTCGCTTAACGCAAAACTCTACCAATTCAGACTTTCCAATACAGTCTCCTGTCGATGTGGGCTACCGGAAGACTCTCCTCACGTACTTTTTGAATGCTCCATTTACGATGATCTAAGATCGGCTCTTAAGGCAACAGTACCAAACTTGTGTCCCGGAGGTGAGAAGATACTCATTTCTGTCAACAATTTCCAGGCCCTTCAAACCTTCTGCAATGCTGCTTTTAATCGCAGGAAGGCTCTCAACCTCAATGTTAATTCAAGAAATGAAACTGAAAATGCATCATAAATCATAATACAACTGTGCGCTGCCTCGTCGTCCTGATGACGTCATATACAAAATTGTTGTGGCTTTCAAGAACACACAAAGATTTTGACAGATGCTGCACTTCTCTGACTCATCCTTTATCAAGACTCTCTTCAACTAAACCTCTGCTCAGTGATACCGTCATCTACCAGAGACTTCTGACACCACTCCAGATTAACAGAATTCAGAATTATATCTAGAACTTGTTCCTGCCGATCATGATTGAATGACATTACAACTTCTGTTTGACAATACACCTTTTCTCTTTGTGGACCACTTTGGGCAGCACTGCATACAGATGTGGGCAAGAAATGGATAAAGATTTTATTTTTATTTATTTTTATTTTTTTTTTTTACTTTATGCTATTCTCATCCTTATTTCTTCGTCTTCTGCTGTCCTTTCTCCTGGGAGTGTGTGTGTGTGTGTGTGTGTGTGTGTGTGTGTGTGTGTGTGTGTGTGTGTGTGCGTGCGCGCGCTGTTGCCGGCTTGCTGGCGCGGGGTTCTTTTGAATGGCTCCAAATCCTCTTTGGACATTCAGTACGTGACTGTTGAGGTTGGCCATGGTTCTTGCGCAGTTGTGGCCTACCTCCCCGTGGTGTAGACGGACACTGGGCAGGCTTTCCAGGTGATCGCCTGCCTGGTGACAAAACGGCCAGAAACAACTAAACAACACAACAACACACACACTGCACGAACATAACGTTACACACATTTCTGGCCTGTTACAGTGCTTTCTGTAACCATCACAGTGTACAAAGACGGAGATGAACTTTCGTTCAGGTGCCGTCCTACATAAGATACTATACTATACTAAACCTGTTCCCCCGTATGCCAATTTTGTGAGATCTAGATGAAGCTGTTGGAGACCTTGTGCACTCTGTCATATTGCATTTTTTTTCTCACAGAGAAATGGAATCTTCTAAAACGATAATGCGCTGGAATATGCACGAATGTTTCGAGGAACAGTGAAGATATCATCCATGTTAACGGGCCTCCAAATTCGCCTTAACTCGCTCCAACTGAACATCAGTGGGATGTTTTGAAACGGAAGTAAGGAGTATGGATACGCAACTACCATCTATTTCGAAACCGTTGAAAGCCTTGCAGGCAGCATGACTACAGATCCGCTATTATATTTCCTGCTATTTTAAGGAATTTGGGCAAAATAGGAAGACCACCCAAGCAATGTCAGCTGATTGTTCATAGTGGAGATTTCACCTAAGAGTCTGAAAGTTTTTACTGTACATATACGATAAAGGAAAATTTCTTAAAAGACAATCGATCGTCTATTTTTTTCTGAAAAAGATTAACAACTCGCAAATCTACCTCGGTATAGTGAACACTGAACAATTCGACTGTGCTGTTATCAAAAACATCTACACAGAAACTTTCACCTATTGGTGTTTCTCCTTAATTAGTCAATCCATTTGAAAGAAAAACGAGTAGCCAAGAGGGCGGTGTAGTAGTAGTAGTAGTGGCATGTGATTCAAGAAAGCAAATGTATGAGCTTATGCAGCATCAGCCAAAAAAAAAAAAAAAAAATCACACCATTCCCTCCAAATGCCTGTCCAGTTCCTCCTTAAATTTATGCAACCTATCAACTTCCACAACGACAGATGGAAGTTTTTTCCCTCAATTAACCACTCGCTGGCTAAAGGCAAATTTCCGCACATTTATTCTACATCTGTCTTTTCTTAATTTGAATTTATGCCTCCTTAGGTTCGTAATCTGAACAAGTGGAAGGATCCCATCAGAATTCAGCGTGCTCAACACATTCAGGGCCTTATATACCTCAATCAGATCACCGCGCAGTTGCCTAGTCTCCAGCCACTGCAGTTTGCAGAACTTAAGCCTCTCTTGATAAGAGGATCCCTTCAATCCCCTCACCAGTCTTGTTGCCCTTCTCTGTACACGCTCAAGTAAATCTACATCCTCCCTAAAATGAGGCCTCCAGACCTGTACGCAGTACTCAAGGCGTGGCCTGATCATTGCCTTATACAGAGGGATAATAACCTCCTTTTCTCTGCTAGCAAAATTCCTATATATCATTGACAAAACCCCAATACCTGCCCTGGCAGCCTGTCTGCATTGCTCAGAAAACTTCATATCTGACCACAATTACTCCCAGGTCTTTTTCATTTTCTACCACCTTAAGTGTAGTACTACACAGTTGGTACATTTCTCTGGGGTTACTTCTACCCATATGCAGTACTTTGCATTTGTCAAGGTTAAACTTCAGTTGCCACTTCTTAGCCCATCTGCCCAAATTATCTAGATCCTGTTGCAGTAGCACACTGTCATTACTGTCATTAACAACCCTGCCAACCTTTGTATCATCTGCAAACTTCGACATTTTAAGCCTGATATACCTTCATCAATATCATTGATAAATATACAAAACAACAGTGGACCTAACACCAAACCCTGTGGACTCCACTAATAACATTAGTCCAAGAAGAGCAGCACCCGTTGATTACCACCCCCTGTCTTCTCCCACTTAACCCTCCTTTTATACATTGTAGCAACTTACCCTTAATACCATTCTGCTCCAATTTGTACAATAGTCTTCCATGCGCAAGTGTCAAAAGCTTGCCTGAAATCCAAATATATGATATCAAAATTATTTTTTGCATCCAGTTCCTTTGTAACCACATCAAAATATCCTATTAAATTTGTCAGACAAGACTTTCCCTTAACAAACCCATGCTGTGTCTGAATTATTACTGCAGTCTTGTCTAGATGATCCTGCAATGCATCTTTAACCAGCGACTCCATTATTTTACCCGGAACAGAAGTTAAACTAACTGGTCTGTAATTACTCGTGTCACCCTTCGATCCCCCTTTGTTAATTGGGAACATATTTGCACATCTCCAGTCCGTGGGGACCTCCCCTGAGTCCAAGGATGCTCTCATATTTATGGCTAAGGGTTTGCTTAGTTGCTTTGCCGCCTCCTTTAATATAACTGGATAGATCCCATCCATCCCAGGTACCTTTCTTATGTTTAACATCAACAATTTCTCCTCCACTTTGCTCTCAGTTATTACAAGATCATTAAGCACCCTGCTACAATTTGATAACCTTCTGCCATTTTCAAACCTTAATAACTCCTCATGTGTGAATGTAGATTCAAAATACTCATTCAGTTTCTTTGCTATCTGAGCAGGATCATCAACAGTCGAACCATCGATGTCAAGTGGACCAATCAGATTCATCCCCTTCCTTTTAGAGTTTACATAAGTAAAGAAATCCTTGCTGTTTTTCTTAGCATCTTTTGCCAAGGATTTCTCGTAATCTGCCTTCGCCCTCCGAACCTCTTTTGTGACCTGATTACAGATTAACTTATATCTGCCATAGGCTTCTGAGTCGCTTGATAATTTATAATTTCCGCTCTTAGGGAAAAGTAAAGTATACTGCCTTTAAAATTTTAAGGAAATTAGAGCAGTGTGAAAACAGGGGCGAGTTACTGGTGTGGAAGAGGTCGTTGAGTAGGAGGGAGTTTTTTTATTAATGGCTAATAACCCAAAATGTACTGAAGTTGTTAGAGGAGTTCCTTCGGGTTCGATGTTGGGATGCCTTACTGTTTGAAATTTTGTTAGCGATATCGAAAAATAAATATCGATTTTAACGTCCAATTTTGTCATACAAAGGTTCTTAAGCAGGTTAATGACAGTATTCAGAGCAGTAGAATAGCGACTGGGATGGAGTAGGGGCATCTGCCCGGTTTCCATCAAGGTGCAAGATAACACGGTTCCGTTATGGTAAAGGGGAGCCACATAACCTCGCTATACCTCTGATCAGGGCCTGGTATTCAAACCAGATGGAAGTTTGATGGTGTTATTTATAATACAAATTTGCTGAAATGGTGATTGCATTACACTAATCTTGCCTCATGCATTAAAATCCTACCGATTGCAGAGCGAGTGCATTATTTGTTTTAAATGTAGCAAACTATATGTATGTAGGCCTTTATGCATGGGTTAATTTGTACGGAGGCCGCTGCAAAGCCCCTATAGTTATAAGATGTTCTGTGCCGTAGTAGTTTTATTCGGATAAGGGCTTAAATAAATCCGTGTTGGAGCACTATTTCTCTGTGACGCATTCATGCTGGATAAATCTTGAAGTTCCGTACACACATTGGACATTCGAAGTTGTTTTTTACTTGCTTCTTTAATACGCATATTTTGATTTTCCTTACGGGTATAAGACATTTTTAAACCTTTCAGTGAAATTGTAACCTAATTTGTGACAGAACAACAACAACAAAAAGCTTGATTGAAACATTCATCTGTTTTCAACAGAACAGTCGCCATTTTGAACAGCAACTGGGATTGTTGAGAAATTGATTATTACCATTGGAGAGATCAATCACTGTGAACATACAATGGTTGGCGTTGTTGGATCTCGGAACAATCAGTATTGTTAACCACTTCAGCAAATTGCCTTCATCTAGGAGAGTGTTAAGTTTTCTCAGTGACCATAAAAAGACAGTAAGTGGCATATTCATGACAGCCTAACGACTTAAATTTCGCAATATATGATGCTTTCGTAGGAATGTTCTGGGTAATATTTTTATTTGAGTTATTCTTTTGGTAAGTGATATATATATATATTCCTTTTGAACGTTATATTTCTTTACGAAATACACTATACTGTGCAAAATTCTTAAAATATTTCAAGGTGATAAAGAAGCCATAAAATAAACATGCACAATTATTTGCAGCATATATAATAACGTAAGAAATGTGGCAGTTACGTTTAATGTTAATCCACGTGTTATACTAAAACAGATTTTGGACTTTGGCCTCAAACTACGATACGATTGACTAAATGGACACGTTAGTGCAATTGCATCATAATTATGAGTATGTAGTGAACTTCTTCTTGGCTGATACCACCCCCCATCAGACCGCACCGTTTCGTGGTTTTTTGTCCTCTCCTGGGTGGGCGAGTAGTAATCCGGTGTTGTAACAAGTGACAACACAGTTATAATTGTGGAGTTCTACTTTGTAGCTGGGTGGTCACTTATTGGAACACGAAGGTACCTACTCGTCCACCGAGGAAAGGCTAACAAGTCTTAAGAGGGTGCCGCCCGGGTGGAAGTATCAGCAGTGAATAAGTAACATTAGTGTTCTACCTTGATGAAGCGTTGCTTATTGGAGATAATTAAATGTTATTGTTGAGGATTTCGCCGTAGTAGAGCACTGGAAATTAGTTCATATTTGAAACTGGCAGAGAAGTACCAAAACAGCATGCTTATCTATGAAGTAAAAAGAAAAATGCAATACTACAGCTAGTAATACTACTACTATGCAATAAAACGGTGTCAGAAAAAAATTGTTAAGACTAATAATAACTTCAGTGCGAGGGTCATTAAATATCTACAAACTGGACATCGGAGAAACCTTAAACAGATCTCAGATAGCATTTAAAGACACTGATGAATGAGAATACGGAAAAGTATGTAGGAGAAAGCTAGAGTTGTTGATAAGCCTTTGTCGATCAATAAATCGCTGCCTGATCTCGTAGCCAGAATTATCTTCAGCATAGATGAGACAACGCTAAACTATCTGCCACTTACCTGAAAGTTCCCACCTTGTCTAAAAGCTGAGCCTTTCAAAGATGCGACTGAACCTTCAGTTGATACCATTTGTTCGAAAGTGGTGTAAAATCTGGCAACTACTGTGAATGAAAAATTGTTGCACATGAGAGACGAGCATTACACAGGAAGATCAAATCTTGTTGGTTGCAGCAATGCATGAAGGTAAAAAAGTGTTCCTTACAATTCAAATAATTTCAGTAAGTCCGAAATTGTGAAACCTAACTGAATACTTAAAACTTACGTATTTATTTAAAGACTGAAACAGTCTTTAAATAAATCTCAGGTTAACAAGGTACGTAAACAATGATGTAACTGGATAATTTAGAGTACGTAAAAGCTAATTCCTAATATCTGTCTATATATATATATATATTTTTTTTTAAGATTGCGTAATTTTCTTTTTCAATTTTAAAATGATAATTTAATTTACTAACTTTTAAATTTTAAAACGCAACCAGGTTTTTAAATTTAACTAGTTTTCGCTACTATCTTTTTAAGAAAATAGATAATCAGATGCATTTTTGATGAGTAATGGGATCAAATTTAGAGATATGTTCAAAACCTTTCCCCCATCATTTTAAAAAGAATCTCGTGGCCTTGGCAACAGAGAAGACAACATCTCGTTGGATTCAATATATTCTTTCAATTTTTTTTAAGGAGTCTGGAATCTTCTATGATATCTAAAAATTTCCAATAATTATAAAAAGAGGCTAATCTTCAAAACATAATTTTTCAGACGTATAGTATATTCATTATGGTATGGTAAGTAAAAATTAATTTCTAGTAATTTTTTAAACATTGTATAATAACAAAAAAAATTATATTTATTTTTACCTTTTTGTTATAAAATCTTCATTTTAATTTGTAAATAAAAAAACAACTTATTCCTTTCCAAACTTATTTATGACGCTGTCTGGAAATTATGAAATCATGCATTAGCAACTGTTACATCACTGCGGTATAAATATTAGAATCTCTCATTTTGTTGTCACAAAAATTGTTGTCCTGTGTAAATATTGTCTTCGTTATTATTTGAATAAACAAAACGAAACTCCGAATGTGACATTCACTTAGGATAGTAGTTAAAGATATTCAAATTTCAGATTTTTAAAATTGGAAGTAGATAACCCAAGGGACTTACTTTTGATGAGTACGGGCTTGGCACACCCAGGGTCCTGAGCTGGACATCATCTTTCTTGGTGATTTCCCTTCTCTCTCTGGTTGCAACTCAGAATTTTTTTTATGTTTTTGGCTGGTGCAGCAAAGGCCTTGGTCTTCCTCGCACCATATGGCTAATAATAAATCTGAAATGTTTTGTAACAACTTATACACATAATATGCAGAGATTAATGAGATGGTTCGCCTTTTAAAAATTTCGCTTTTTTTGTTTTAATTTTCAACTTTTAAAATAAAAATAAACGGTATTAAAATGCAGTTTTAAAAAAAAAAAAACTATTTTTTTTTTTGTATATATATATATATATATATATATTTTTGTTATTATTACAAAGTGAAAAAAAACCTACAATATGTATTAGAATCCACGAAGAAACGATAAAATACTGTATTGGAATACTCTAACTAGACGTAATAAAATGCAACTTTTTCTAGATATCAACCATGCAGCGGTAGTTCTAGACACGCGGGATCCATTTTCGAAAAGAACGAGCCGCTTTGGCTACAAAAATTAAATTTTTAAAGTTTTTACGACACGCTGTACAGAGCAAAGTTTCTCAAATTGGAAGGTGGAACGTAATGTGCTATCATCGACAAACTATGAATAATGCTTCCAGTGCATGGAAGAAGGTCATTAATACACGAGGGCAAAAGGGTGAGTGAAAGAACTGAACATTGAGATACACCATAAAATTAGTAACAAAAGCGACAGGTATATTTTATTGCAACAAAATGCAAGGATTTTAATTGGGAATAGCAACTCCACATATATTATAAACTTGGTGGAGTTGAATTAAAATCAGTAGAGAAAAAAAAATAAATCTGGGTGTTATGATAGGAACATATATGAACTTTTCATAGCAGTGTAACAGGTGAACTGGAAGGCACATGGTGACCTATCAATGGTTTATCGAAGAATATCGTGTAGAGATAAGGAGGCCTCAATCCCACAGTACAAGGCAATTGTAAAGCTGACTTTCAAGTCCTGTTTCGAGACCTCATCTGATAAAGACGTTGAGGTGTTTCAAAGAGTCCAAAAACAGGCAATTCTGAATGTGAGATCGGCAACAGTTTCGAACAGCATCGGTTTCGAAGAGAGATGGGTAATTATAGAAGCCAACTGAGAAGAAAAGTGCCAATGGTAGTATCTATGAAAAGGCATACAATAGAACCAGTATGTATATGAGAGAGAGAGAGAGAGAGAGAGAGAGATGGCTTCTTGATTAACCTAACTGCCCTGTTTTGAATGGACCGTAGAAGCGTGACAAAGATTATATGGAGACCACCCTAAATATTGAAACAATATTACAGAGACAGAGAAAGAATCTTTATTGCAAAAGTAATTATGATAAGATGTACAAAATAGTTTTTTTTTTTATTTTGCACTCTCCCTTTATGGACACAGGAGAGGGATCTACACGATCAGAGACCAATGAATTTAAATAATAAATGAAACATTGAAGTGTATCTACAAAATCAGTTCACAAAGTGGCTAATATTTAATTAGAACAAAGCAATTTAAAAGAATGGAATAAATGAAAAAAGACTGCCCGCTTCTTCATGCTGATTTACATGCGTCTGTTTAGCAGAGGGTAAAAAGGCGTTCTCCTGTTTGCAGTCATCTTACGTCAGCAGCTGCAAATTATCTTAATGAATAAATGCAATTCGATCTTGGAAGACAATTTTAAACGTTAAAACAAATTAAATATTTTCTGATATTTAGGCCTTAATTTAGGAAGGATGTACAGTTGCTTGTACAGAGAAGGGTAACAAGATTGGTGAGAACTAAGGGGTCCTCTTACCAAGAAAGCCTTGAAAATTATAGTGTCTGGCGACTAGGCACCTGCGTGGTGATCTGATTGATATGTATAAGGTCTTGAATGGATTGAGCAAACTCAATGCTAAGAGGATTCTTCCTGTTGCCCAGATTACAAACCTCAGGGGACATAAATTAAAATTTACGAAAGACAGTTGCAGAATAGATGTTCGGAAATTTTTTTTGTACATATGATAATTAAATCTTTTAATTTTTAAAACGCAAACAGTATTTTTAAATTTAACTAGTTTTCTCCACAAATAGAAAAACCAATCGCAATTATGAAGAAGGAAACTTGAATGGAGAAAAACCCAACATCATACTGAGTTCGATCTTTCCTTCAATTATAATTAAGGAGTCATAAAAACTCCCACGACGATGAGAAATTTCCCGCAAGGGACTCAAACATATTTCATTACATAATTTTTCAGAAAAAAAGAACGATTAAACAAGATCTATTATGGTGTGGTAAGTAAAAGATATTTTCTAGTTATTTTTTTAGTAATGTTTTTACAAATTTTTAACCGTAAACTTAATATTCTATTTGCATTTATGTTAAAAATCTGTATTTTAAATTTTAAGCGCAAAACAACTTATTCGTTAACAACCGTTACTTTGAAATTCTTACTGGTATTTAAATATTAGCAACTTTTGCGTCGCTGTGGTACAAATCTCTTATTTTCTTTTAAGTGTTTTTTTTTTTTTTTTTTTTTGACACTGGGTCATTCCTTCCTTTAAGTCACTTACTGTTCCAGTTAGTTATTTCAGAACTTGGTAGAAAGCTGGAGAAGAGTAAAATTGTGAAAATATTGTTTTAATATCATTTTTGTTATTATTTTGAATAATCACGAAGAAAACTCCTGAAGGTGACATTTATCTCGGGCAGTAGTTAGCGATGTTCATAGTTTGCACAATTTTTGTCGCCAAATTTGATAGAAATTTTAAAAGAATTTTAAAATCGGACGGAAGTAAATAATAGATTACAAACCGTTATATATTTCTGAAATGGTTTGTATCAACGAAACGTTTAATATGAAAATATTTATGCGTTAGCAAATTAACAATTTCATTGAATTTTTCAGAATCTAATGTGTTTTCTAATTTTCAGCAGAATTTTTAAAATAAATTTAAAGTAAATTAAATTTTTTTGGAATATAGTAGTAAATAACACTTTCTAAATATGTATATGGTTTTCACATTTTCAAGACTATTTATTAAAATTATTTAAAACTATCTTTAAAATTTTGCAACGATTATTTAACAGGCAGAAATTTATTGCTGGCGCATGTTTAATATTTTGCTCATCTAACCGTTTTCTGATAACAAAAAATGGACGGAACTAAGTTCTTCCTTTTCAATGTCTATAATTACTTTTCTCGAAAGTAACAGTAAAAAAAAGATACACTTCTGTTACAATGCAATAACTATTGTAAAAACACATGATATTATGGGTAAACTTTAAAAATGTCCGAAAAGTTTTTCAAATATTATGAAGAAAATTTACACTTAATGTTGTAGCACAAATTTTTGTAACAGTTAGGAGAGCCAGGACTGTAGGGTGTAGAGTTGCTTCGGTTGAAGATAGCTCTAAGGTTTGGAAATCCGTTAAGAAATTTAGATTGAGAATGGCCGTTTGAAGACAATACAGGAAATTCGCTGTATTCTATGAAAGAGGCAGAACACGGCGGTCGAAGAAATAAATGAGAAAGAAGCGAATTTGGTTTTTTAAAAATTTGAAATTTGTCAGCAAAAGGAAGTTGATTGTTTCTAGCACGGTTTTGAAGAGAGATCGGTAATTATAGTAGCCAACTGAGAAGAAAAGTGCCAATGGTAGTATCTATGAAATTTCATAAAATACAACCAGTATCTCTCTCTCTCTCTCTCTCTCATAGGCACTTTAGATACTTCTACAGTTTCTATGAGAGAGAGAGAGAGAGAGAGAGAGGTATTACATGGACACCGCCCCAAATATTGAAACAATATTAGAGAGACAGAGAAAGAATCTTTATTTAAATATTAATTATGATAATATGTACAAAATAGTGTTTTGCAATCTACGTTTACGGACACAGGACAGGGGTTTACATGAGCAGGGATCAATAAATTTCAACAATAAATGAAAAGTTGAAGAGTTTTTACAAAATCACTATACAAAGTTGTTAATCATTAACTAGAACAAAGGACTTTAAAAGCATGGAATAAATGAAAAATATTGTCCGGGTCTTCAGGCTGAAATACAGGTATGTTTAACAAAGAGCCATACATATGACTAAGACCTTCTCCTGTTTCCAGTCATCTTACGTCATCAGCTGCAAATTATCTTAATGAATCAAGACAAGACCATTTTAAACGTTCAAAAAATAAAATATTCATTTATTGTTAAACTACCACCGCTGGGTTTCTTTCGATTTTCTGATGAAAGAATTACACTGCACCTAAAAATCCTCTGCTGAATGAACCAGGATCTGTTGAAATGGATAACAGAATAGGAATCAAACTTGCAAGCGTTCATATTCATCTATTCGATCAAAATGTGAGGATACCTCTATTAATTAATGTGTGCAAAGTGAGTCATGGAACCAACAAGGAGATATGGGGAAGAAAGCAAAATTGTTAACAACTTGTAAAAAGAAGACAGAGATAAAATTCAGTTATGTATATTTAAACTTATCCTGATTGAGAAGGGAAATGAATAGCTCCTGGACGAGGTTAATAGAATACATATAACTTAGTACCGAGCATTGTGTAGAGTTTCAGAAGATGAAAGGAGATATTGATGTCATTAGACTTGAACGCCTTGACTACTGCGTACAGGTCTGGAGCCCTTAGTTTAGGAAGAATGTAGAGTTGCTTGTACAGAGAAGGGTAACAAGATTGGTGAGGAGAACTAAGGGGTCGTCTTACCAAGAAAGCCTTGCAAATTATAGTGTCTGGCGACTAGGCACCTGCGTGGTGATCTGAATGAGATGTGTAAAGTCTTGAATGGATTGAGCAAGCTCAATGCTAATAGGATTCTTCCTCTTGCCCAGATTACGAACCTCAGAGGACATGAATTAAAATTGACGAAAGACAGTTGTAGAAGAGATGTTCGGAAATTTGCCTTTAGCCAGCGAATGGTTAATTGTTGAAACGAACGTCGATCTGTCGTCGTACAAGTTAATAGTTTAAATACATTCAAGCAAGAACTGAAGAAACATTTTGAGGGAATGGATATATGATTTTTTTTTTTTTTTTTGCTGATGCCACTTATGCTCACAAGTTTCCTTTCCTGCAACTAATGCTTCCATTACTACTATTAGTACTAAAATAGAGGGAGAAAGAACTGAATCTTCCGTAACACCAGCATTACTGGAAAACTTAGAAGACAGAGAGCCCTCACCTATTTACCTGCAGTGATCGGTCAGAGAGAAAACTGATACCCAATTACAAAATACAGTTGAGAAACTATTAGATGGAAGATTATTTAGAAAATCATTACGTCAAACACGATCTAAATCTTTCTGAAATGTCGAGAGAAACTGCTTCAGTCTCACCAAACTTTTCCATTGAATTTATACATCATTGCAACAAAGAAGTACATACCCGACCAACAAAGAGAGGCCAAAACCCTTTCAAAATTCCGTCTGGACGGTGGTATCCACCGAAAATATGTAACATTAGTCTTCACCATTGGTAAAGCATTGCTTATTCGAAGTAGTTCAATATCAGGGCAACTCGTTGTTAAGGTTTTTCAATATGGGATATATAACTAAAACGATACCAATTCACCTAATTCACGGATCACTATGTTCTAATATGTGCAAATGCAATAACCTATTCGTTAAGAACATAATTAGTAGGAAATACGAACAGAAGGATGCCATATACAAAAAAGAATGCCCAGAATCAATTATTTCTAAGAGGTGATGAAAGAAGACAAGGGAAACTTACATCAAGACTCTTTTTGCTTACGTCAGTCTGAATGTAACTGTTGAAGTATCTATGGAGGAATGTCTTTAAATATCACAATCGGTAGTACAATATGCTCAGATAAAATTCCAATCGAAATAGAGAAACTTATAGATAAAGAAAATACCTGGTAGTTGAGTAAATACTGCTCTAGATCCGCAAGCAGAAATAATAGCAAGAAAAAATGTTGCGAGAAGGGCCTTTACAAAATAAAGAGGAGTTCTGTGTGGCAAAGCTCCGGACCTGTCAATCGGACTGAAATTCCTTAGTTGCTATGTGTGGTCCATACTGTTATATGGAACTGAAACTTGGACAGTGCAAACCGCGAGCATGAACAAAATATAGGCCTTCGAAATGTGGATCTACAGATTTATGATAAAGATATCTTGGTTAGACAGAATCACCAGCATTGAATACCTGAAAAGAGCACGACGCAAATTGTTGAGCTTAGTGAAGAGCAGGAAAATTGCCTACCTGGGACAATTCTAAGATATGAGAAATATAAATTTCTGCAAGTAATAATAGAGGGGAAAATATTCGTTTAGAATGTTTCCTCCAACACGAGTTACAGTGAAATTCTGAACGAATGTCACTGTAATTCTTAATTCTTTTAAAATTCTGAACAAATTTCACTGTAAATCGTGTGATATTTCCAAATCAGATAATTTCAATAAATCCGAAACTGAACTTTTGCATTTATTTAGAATCTGTTTCTTCTTAGAGTCTCATGTTAACAGGGTATATAGAGAGAGTGATGTAAATGTGGTGATGTACCGGATAATTTACAGTAAGGAAAAGCTGATTCCTAATATACTGTACATATTTATTTTTGTACATGTGATAATTAAATCATTAACTTTTTAATTTTTAAAACGGAAACAGTATTTTTAAATTTAACTAGTTTTCTCCACAAATAGAAAAACCAATCGCAATTATGAAGAAGGAAACTTGAACGGAGAAAAACACAACATCATATTGAGTTCGATCTTTCCTTCAATTATAATTAAGGAGTCATAAAAACTCCCACGACGATAAGAAATTTCCCGCAAGGGAGACTGAAACATATTTCATTACATAATTTTTCAGAAAAAAGAACGATTAAACAAGATCTATTATGGTGTGGTAAGTAAAAGATATTTTCTAGTTATTTTTTTAGTAATTTGTTTACATATTTTAATAGTAAACTTAATATTCAGAGCAAACAGTATTTTTAAATTTAACTAGTTTTCTCCACAAATAGAAAAACCAATCGCAATTATGAAGAAGGAAACTTGAACGGAGAAAAACACAACATCATATTGAGTTCGATCTTTCCTTCAATTATAATTAAGGAGTCATAAAAACTCCCACGACGATGAGAAATTTCCCGCAAGGGAGACTGAAACATATTTCATTACATAATTTTTCAGAAAAAAGAACGATTAAACAAGATCTATTATGGTGTGGTAAGTAAAAGATATTTTCTAGTTATTTTTTTAGTAATTTGTTTACATATTTTTAATAGTAAACTTAATATTCAGAGCAAACAGTATTTTTAAATTTAACTAGTTTTCTCCACAAATAGAAAAACCAATCGCAATTATGAAGAAGGAAACTTGAACGGAGAAAAACACAACATCATATTGAGTTCGATCTTTCCTTCAATTATAATTAAGGAGTCATAAAAACTCCCACGAGTATGAGGAATTTCCCGCAAGGGAGACTGAAACATATTTCATTACATAATTTTTCAGAAAAAAGAACGATTAAACAAGATCTATTATGGTGTGGTAAGTAAAAGATATTTTCTAGTTATTTTTTTAGTAATTTGTTTACATATTTTTAATAGTAAACGTAATATTCAGAGCAAACAGTATTTTTAAATTTAACTAGTTTTCTCCACAAATAGAAAAACCAATCGCAATTATGAAGAAGGAAACTTGAACGGAGAAAAACACAACATCATATTGAGTTCGATCTTTCCTTCAATTATAATTAAGGAGTCATAAAAACTCCCACGAGTATGAGGAATTTCCCGCAAGGGAGACTGAAATATATTTCATTACATAATTTTTCAGAAAAAAGCACGATTAAACAAGATCTATTATGGTGTGGTAAGTAAAAGATATTTTCTAGTTATTTTTTTAGTAATTTGTTTAAAAATTTTTAATAGTAAACTTAATATTCAGAGCAAACAGTATTTTTAAATTTAACTAGTTTTCTCCACAAATAGAAAAACCAATCGCAATTATGAAGAAGGAAACTTGAACGGAGAAAAACACAACATCATATTGAGTTCGATCTTTCCTTCAATTATAATTAAGGAGTCATAAAAACTCCCACGAGTATGAGAAATTTCCCGCAAGGGAGACTGAAATATATTTCATTACATAATTTTTCAGAAAAAAGCACGATTAAACAAGATCTATTATGGTGTGGTAAGTAAAAGATATTTTCTAGTTATTTTTTTAGTAATTTGTTTACAAATTTTTAATAGTAAACTTAATATTCAGAGCAAACAGTATTTTTAAATTTAACTAGTTTTCTCCACAAATAGAAAAACCAATCGCAATTATGAAGAAGGAAACTTGAACGGAGAAAAACACAACATCATATTGAGTTCGATCTTTCCTTCAATTATAATTAAGGAGTCATAAAAACTCCCACGAGTATGAGAAATTTCCCGCAAGGGAGACTCAAATATATTTCATTACATAATTTTTCAGAAAAAAGCACGATTAAACAAGATCTATTATGGTGTGGTAAGTAAAAGATATTTTCTAGTTATTTTTTTAGTAATTTGTTTACAAATTTTTAATAGTAAACTTAATATTCAGAGCAAACAGTATTTTTAAATTTAACTAGTTTTCTCCACAAATAGAAAAACCAATCGCAATTATGAAGAAGGAAACTTGAACGGAGAAAAACACAACATCATATTGAGTTCGATCTTTCCTTCAATTATAATTAAGGAGTCATAAAAACTCCCACGAGTATGAGAAATTTCCCGCAAGGGAGACTCAAATATATTTCATTACATAATTTTTCAGAAAAAAGCACGATTAAACAAGATCTATTATGGTGTGGTAAGTAAAAGATATTTTCTAGTTATTTTTTTAGTAATTTGTTTACAAATTTTTAATAGTAAACTTAATATTCAGAGCAAACAGTATTTTTAAATTTAACTAGTTTTCTCCACAAATAGAAAAACCAATCGCAATTATGAAGAAGGAAACTTGAACGGAGAAAAACACAACATCATATTGAGTTCGATCTTTCCTTCAATTATAATTAAGGAGTCATAAAAACTCCCACGAGTATGAGGAATTTCCCGCAAGGGAGACTGAAACATATTTCATTACATAATTTTTCAGAAAAAAGCACGATTAAACAAGATCTATTATGGTGTGGTAAGTAAAAGATATTTTCTAGTTATTTTTTTAGTAATTTGTTTACAAATTTTTAATAGTAAACTTAATATTCAGAGCAAACAGTATTTTTAAATTTAACTAGTTTTCTCCACAAATAGAAAAACCAATCGCAATTATGAAGAAGGAAACTTGAACGGAGAAAAACACAACATCATATTGAGTTCGATCTTTCCTTCAATTATAATTAAGGAGTCATAAAAACTCCCACGAGTATGAGAAATTTCCCGCAAGGGAGACTGAAACATATTTCATTACATAATTTTTCAGAAAAAAGAACGATTAAACAAGATCTATTATGGTGTGGTAAGTAAAAGATATTTTCTAGTTATTTTTTTAGTAATTTGTTTACATATTTTTAATAGTAAACTTAATATTCAGAGCAAACAGTATTTTTAAATTTAACTAGTTTTCTCCACAAATAGAAAAACCAATCGCAATTATGAAGAAGGAAACTTGAACGGAGAAAAACACAACATCATATTGAGTTCGATCTTTCCTTCAATTATAATTAAGGAGTCATAAAAACTCCCACGAGTATGAGGAATTTCCCGCAAGGGAGACTGAAACATATTTCATTACATAATTTTTCAGAAAAAAGAACGATTAAACAAGATCTATTATGGTGTGGTAAGTGAAAGATATTTTCTAGTTATTTTTTTAGTAATTTGTTTACATATTTTTAATAGTAAACTTAATATTCAGAGCAAACAGTATTTTTAAATTTAACTAGTTTTCTCCACAAATAGAAAAACCAATCGCAATTATGAAGAAGGAAACTTGAACGGAGAAAAACACAACATCATATTGAGTTCGATCTTTCCTTCAATTATAATTAAGGAGTCATAAAAACTCCCACGAGTATGAGGAATTTCCCGCAAGGGAGACTGAAATATATTTCATTACATAATTTTTCAGAAAAAAGCACGATTAAACAAGATCTATTATGGTGTGGTAAGTAAAAGATATTTTCTAGTTATTTTTTTAGTAATTTGTTTAAAACTTTTTAATAGTAAACTTAATATTCAGAGCAAACAGTATTTTTAAATTTAACTAGTTTTCTCCACAAATAGAAAAACCAATCGCAATTATGAAGAAGGAAACTTGAACGGAGAAAAACACAACATCATATTGAGTTCGATCTTTCCTTCAATTATAATTAAGGAGTCATAAAAACTCCCACGAGTATGAGAAATTTCCCGCAAGGGAGACTGAAATATATTTCATTACATAATTTTTCAGAAAAAAGCACGATTAAACAAGATCTATTATGGTGTGGTAAGTAAAACATATTTTCTAGTTATTTTTTTAGTAATTTGTTTACAAATTTTTAATAGTAAACTTAATATTCAGAGCAAACAGTATTTTTAAATTTAACTAGTTTTCTCCACAAATAGAAAAACCAATCGCAATTATGAAGAAGGAAACTTGAACGGAGAAAAACACAACATCATATTGAGTTCGATCTTTCCTTCAATTATAATTAAGGAGTCATAAAAACTCCCACGAGTATGAGGAATTTCCCGCAAGGGAGACTGAAATATATTTCATTACATAATTTTTCAGAAAAAAGCACGATTAAACAAGATCTATTATGGTGTGGTAAGTAAAAGATATTTTCTAGTTATTTTTTTAGTAATTTGTTTAAAAATTTTTAATAGTAAACTTAATATTCAGAGCAAACAGTATTTTTAAATTTAACTAGTTTTCTCCACAAATAGAAAAACCAATCGCAATTATGAAGAAGGAAACTTGAACGGAGAAAAACACAACATCATATTGAGTTCGATCTTTCCTTCAATTATAATTAAGGAGTCATAAAAACTCCCACGAGTATGAGAAATTTCCCGCAAGGGAGACTGAAATATATTTCATTACATAATTTTTCAGAAAAAAGCACGATTAAACAAGATCTATTATGGTGTGGTAAGTAAAACATATTTTCTAGTTATTTTTTTAGTAATTTGTTTACAAATTTTTAATAGTAAACTTAATATTCAGAGCAAACAGTATTTTTAAATTTAACTAGTTTTCTCCACAAATAGAAAAACCAATCGCAATTATGAAGAAGGAAACTTGAACGGAGAAAAACACAACATCATATTGAGTTCGATCTTTCCTTCAATTATAATTAAGGAGTCATAAAAACTCCCACGAGTATGAGGAATTTCCCGCAAGGGAGACTGAAATATATTTCATTACATAATTTTTCAGAAAAAAGCACGATTAAACAAGATCTATTATGGTGTGGTAAGTAAAAGATATTTTCTAGTTATTTTTTTAGTAATTTGTTTAAAAATTTTTAATAGTAAACTTAATATTCAGAGCAAACAGTATTTTTAAATTTAACTAGTTTTCTCCACAAATAGAAAAACCAATCGCAATTATGAAGAAGGAAACTTGAACGGAGAAAAACACAACATCATATTGAGTTCGATCTTTCCTTCAATTATAATTAAGGAGTCATAAAAACTCCCACGACGATGAGAAATTTCCCGCAAGGGAGACTGAAACATATTTCATTACATAATTTTTCAGAAAAAAGAACGATTAAACAAGATCTATTATGGTGTGGTAAGTAAAAGATATTTTCTAGTTATTTTTTTAGTAATTTGTTTACATATTTTTAATAGTAAACTTAATATTCAGAGCAAACAGTATTTTTAAATTTAACTAGTTTTCTCCACAAATAGAAAAACCAATCGCAATTATGAAGAAGGAAACTTGAACGGAGAAAAACACAACATCATATTGAGTTCGATCTTTCCTCCAATTATAATTAAGGAGTCATAAAAACTCCCACGAGTATGAGGAATTTCCCGCAAGGGAGACTCAAATATATTTCATTACATAATTTTTCAGAAAAAAGCACGATTAAACAAGATCTATTATGGTGTGGTAAGTAAAATATATTTTCTAGTTATTTTTTTAGTAATTTGTTTACAAATTTTTAATAGTAAACTTAATATTCTATTTGCATTTATGTTAAAAATCTGTATTTTAAATTTTAAGCGGAAAACAACTTATTCGTTTACAACCGTTATTTTGAAATTCTTACTGGAATTTAAATATTAGCAACTTTTTCGTAGCTGTGGTATAAATCTCTCATTTTCTTTTAAGTGTTTTTTTTTTTATTTTTTGAGACTGGGTCATTCCTTCCTTTAAGTCACTTACTGTTCCAGTTAGTTATTTCAGAACTTGGTAGAAAGCTGGAGAAGAGTAAAATTGTGAAAATATTGTTTTAATATCATTTTTGATATTATTTTGAATAATCACGACGAAACCTCGTGAAGGTGACATTTATCTCGGGCAGTAGTTAGCGATGTTCATAGTTTGCTCAATTTTTGTGGCCAAATTTGATAGAAATTTTAAAAGAATTTTAAAATCGGACGGAAGTAAATAATAGATTACAAACCGTTATATATTTCTGAAATGGTTTGTATCAAAGAAACGTTTAATATGAAAATATTTATGCGTTAGCAAATTAACAATTTCATTGAATTTTTCAGACTAATGTGTTTTCTAATTTTCAGCAGAATTTTTAAAATAAATTTAAAGTAAATTTAAAATTTTTTGGAATGTAGTAGTAAATAACACTTTCTAAATATGTATATGGTTTTCACATTTTCAAGACTATTTATTAAAATTATTTAAAACTATCTTTTAAATTTTGCAACGATTATTTAACAGGCAGAAAATTATGGCTGGCGCATGTTTAATATTTTGCTCATCTAACCGTTTTCTGATAACAAAAAATGGACGGAACTAAGTTCTTCCTATTCTATGTCTATAATTACTTTTCTCGAAAGTAACAGTAAAAAAAAAAGATACACTTTTGTTACAATGCAATAACTATTGTAATCCATTAAAAACACGTGATATTATGGGTAAACGTCAAGAATGTCCGAAAAGTTTTTCAAATATTACGAAGAAAATTTACACTTAATGTTGTAAGCACCGACATTTTTGTAACAGGAGAGCCAGGAGTGTAGGGTGTAGAGTTGCTTCGGTTGAATATCGCTCTCTGGATTTGGAAATCCGTTAAGAAATTAAGATTGAGACTGGCCGTTTGAAGACAATACAGGAAATTCTGCGTATTCTATGAAAGAGGCAGAAAACGGCGGTCGAAGAAACAAATGAGAAAGAAGCGAAGTTGGTTCTGATAATTTGAAGTTTGTCAGCAAAAGGAAGTTGATTGTTTCTAGCACGGTTCTGAAGAGAGATCGGTATTTATAGTAGCCAACTGAGAAGAAAAGTGCCAATGGTAGTATCTATGAAATTTCATAAAATACAACCAGTATGCCTCTCTCTCTCTCTCTCTCTCTCATAGACATTGTAGAAGTATCGAAAACGCCTATGAGAGAGAGAGAGAGAGAGAGAGAGAGAGAGAGGTATTACATGGACACCGCCCCAAATACAACCAGTATGCCTCTCTCTCTCTCTCTCTCTCTCTCATAGACACTGTAGAAGTATCCAAAGCGCCTATGAGAGAGAGAGAGAGGTATTACATGGACACCGCCCCAAATATTGAAACAACATTAGAGAAACAGAGAAAGAATCTTTATTTACAATGTAATTATGATAATATGTACTAAATAGTGTTTTGCAATCTACGTTTACGGACACAGGACAGGGGTTTACATGAGCAGGGATCAATAAATTTCAACAATAAATGAAAAGTTGAAGAGTTTTTACAAAATCACTATACAAAGTTGTTAATCATTAACTAGAACAAAGGACTTTAAAAGCATGGAATAAATGAAAAAGATTGTCCGGGTCTTCAGGCTGAAATACATGTATGTTTAACAAAGAGCCATACATATGACTAAGTCCTTCTCCTGTTTCCAGTCATCTTACGTCATCAGCTGCAAATTATCATAATGAATCAATACAAGACCATTTTAAACGTTCAAAAAATAAAATATTCATTTATTGTTAAACCACCACCGTTGGGTTTCTTTCGATTTTCTCATGAAAGAATTACACTGCACCTAAAAATCCTCTGCTGAATGAACCAGGATCTGTTGAAATGGATAACAGCATAGGAAACAAACTAGCAACTGTTCATATTCATCCATTCGATAAAAATGTGACGATACCTCTATTAATTAATGTGTGCAAAGAGAGTCATGAAACCAAAAAGGAGATATGGGGTAGAAAGCAAAATTGTTAACAACTTGTAAAAATAAGACAGAGATAAAATTCAGTTATTTATATTTAAACTTATCCTGACTGAGAAGGGAAATGAATAGCTCCTGTTGTTTTGAATATTTACCAATGATATTGACGAAGGTATATCAGGCATAATATTGAAGTTTTCAGATGATACAAAGGTTGACAGGGTTGTTGATGACAGTAATGGCTGTGCGCCACTGCAACAGGATCTAGAAAATTTGGACAGATGGGCTCAGAAGTGGCAACTGAAGTTTAACTTTAACAAATGCAACGTACAGTACTGTATATGGATAGAAAGAAGCCCAGGGAAACGTACAAACGATGTGGTACTACACTTAGGGTGGTAGAAAATGAAGCAGATCTGGGAATAGTGCAGTTAGATATGAAGTTTTCTGAGCAATTCAAACAGGCCGCCAGAGCAGGTCATGCGGTATTGTCAATGGTATACAGGAATTTTGCTAGTAGGGAAAAGTGATTATTCCTTTGTATAAGGCAATGGGTCAGGTCAAGCCTTGAGTGCAGGTCTGGAGGCTTCATTTTTGGAAGGACGTAGAATTGCTTGAACGTGTACAGTGAAAGGCAACAAGATTGGGGAGGGGAACAAAGGGGTGCTCTTACCAAGAAAGGCTTAATTTCTGTAAATTTCAGCGGCTGGAGACTAGGCACTTGTGAAGTGATCTGATTGAGGTTTATAAGGCCTTGAATAGGTTGACACGCTGGGATTCTTACGCTTGCTAGCATTACGAATTGAAATTGGGAAAAGGCTGTTGTAGAATAGATGTTCGGAAATTTGCCTTTAGCCAACGGTTGTTAATTGCTGAAACACACTTCCATCTGTCGAGAAAGCCGATAGCTTAAATAAATTCAAGGAGAAACTGGACATTTTTAGGGGGAATAGATGTGCGATTTTTTATTTTTATTTATTGTAATTTTTTGGCTGATGCTGCATAAACTCACACGCTTGCTTTTTGCATCGAATACTCCATTACTACTACTACTACGAGGACTAAAAGTGAGGAAGAAAGAACTGAACGTTGTTGAACACCAGCATTACTGGAAAAATTAGAAGACAGAGATCTGATTGTTGAGGCCTTCGCGCGGACAGGATGAGATGTTATGGGGGCTTTGTGGTTTTGCCTCTTCTAAATTATAAATTTACTGTGTCTTGCATGAAAGCTAGAGATTCAGATAGAGGAGGTCGACAACCTACGACTTACATACATACATTTGTATTTCTAGGTAATTAAGGAGACAGTAGTTATAGTAATTAAAATGTAATTTGTAATATATTTTAAAATATTTTATAATTTTCGTAGTCAACGTTAAATTGATAATATATTTTTCATTTTTTTTTTTTACTTTTTAAAAAAATTAACAAGCATGTTACTCAGTTTTTAATGTAACTAGTTTTCGCCGCTTTGTTTTAAGAAAATAGATAATCAGAAGCATTTCTAATGAAAGATGAAATCAAAACTGAAGAATGAAGTCGATATTCAAAATTTTTCCTCCCCATTTTAACAAGTGCGTAGTTGCCTTGGCAGATAATTTTGTAAGATCGTTTTCTGCAGCTTCTTCTCTTCCCAAAGAAGACGAGTCACGTGTCGTTCTCCAACACAGGAAAAGATGACTCCACGTGGTTTTGATCTACTCTTTGAATTTTCATTAAAGAGGCAACAGTCTGCCCGCTCGAATGGATAAATTTACAGGCAGAGCGCTATAAAAACATTTTAATTTTTCATTTTCAGATCAAAAGAGCAAGATATAGGATACATTATGGTTAATTACGTAAACGTTAATTTCTAGGCACTTTTAAACATTTAATAATTATATTTTTAATAAGAAACTTTTTATTTTTCATTTTATATAAAACCTGCATTTTGAATTCTAGGTACAAAACACCTTAGTCACTTACAACCGTTTCTTTTTTCCCCACTGAAATTTAAACATTAGCAGCTGTGACGTCACTGTCGTATAAAAACAGGAATCTCTCATTTTCTCTTAAAGTAACTTTTCTTCAGAGTGGGTGATTTTTTCCTTCATATCACACGCTCCTTCAGTTATTTATTTCAAAACTCAGCATAAAGCCGGGTAAGAGTAAAATTATATATTTTTTTAATTGTTATATATTTCTGAAAAGTTTTGAAATAATTTATACACATAATATGCAGAGATCTACGCGCATGTGCACTATACAAAATTCCACATTTAAACGATTTTCATCACTAAGTTTTCAGTCTATAATGTATTTCTGTTTAATTTTCAGCAGATTTTTTTTTAAATAAACGAGATTTGTAAAATATTTATTCATTTATTGCTACAACTAAAAAAACAAACATACAATAAATATAGTAATCCATTAATGAAAGATGTAATAATGTTAAACTCAGAAGAGAATTAAAAAAAAAAAAAAAAAAAAACCTTTTTCTAGATGTGGGGTACATTGGGAATAGTTACTGGTGTTGATTATCTGGTCTTGACAGCGATCACGAATTCTTCAATCTCGGGTTAGAACGACCGGCTCTTGAGTCATGTGTTTCAAGTCGTTTTATACATGTACCGTTTATGGAGGTCATTGTAATGTCTACCATGGAATTTCTTCTTTGCCAATCCTATCTTTGATTCTGGAATCTGAAGGGAGGGATCTCCTCCTTTAGATTGAGTGGGGTATGCCGCTTGTTTATCTTGCTTATGGGCTGATAGGTTGGTGCAGTGTTTCTCTGGAAGTAATCCTTCTGCTTAGCTGTCGCTTTCTTTCGTTGCTCGATAGGGACTGTCAAGCCCCTTAATCCCTCTTTCTGAGCTATGGTCAGTCTCTTCACTGCTTCGGGTGATGTTGGCGGCTCTTATTTATTTCTTGTGTGGGCGATGGAATTATGGTCCAGTGGATGAAAAAACGTCATCGATTCGTGTTGAGTCATTTCATTGATTGTATGTATGTATTATTAATGTATGTTAACTTAGAATGGTGTGAACATTTATAATACAAATGATTGGTTACGAAGTATTATTTACAAACGGGAATAATGATTTTGTATAAAGTGAGATTTTTCTTCTCTGGAAGGCCCCTCCTCCAAGAGAATATATGTGGGTGGGACAGTCTATGTTGAGACGGGAGCTTTCCAAGTGACAGATGCTTCAGGGTAGTCAAGTTGTCTCCAGAACAACGCACACACACACACACACACACACACACACACACACACACACACACACACACACACACACACACACACACACACACACAACGAACGCAAACCACAGTCAACCACATACCAGGGCCACTGAGAGTAGTACCGTCCTGCCTAGTGACACGGAGAGGAGTTGAACTGACGTTCTAAGAGCCGCCCTTTCGATAACACATGTCCACTTATACTGGTTGTACTTCACCATTGATCCTTCAGACTCCTGGTACCTCATTCAGCCCAGATGAATGAAACCAGCAGTACCAAGAGGGAGCTCCTTGAAGAACCCTCTTAGGGGGAGAGCGAATGGATTAAACTACATTTCAGTAGTAATTTCTTCATGCACACGGAGCGAGAGATAGCTTATTAGACAAAATACGATCGTCAACTGGCTGATACTCAAGTCTTCAGAATAAAATTCGTGTTGCCCTTGTCAAAAACCCCCTCAGATGTGTATTTACTAGATCGACTGGTTATCGATGATCCATAACTTTGATATAAACTCCAAGAAAGGTATTAGGCTGGCAGACGTAAGAGATATGCTGGAATTGGCGAAAGAGGTGCTTGTACCGAATTGTATCGACATTTTTTTCCTATGTTATTCTGTAATTCTTTCTATAATACGTTTTATGTATTAGCATAATATTTAATGGTTAAGGTGGATTGGACATTTCCCAATTTTCTAACAGAAATTAGGGATGCCAGACAGTAAAGGTGCACGATGCTAAGTATATTCTTACAATGGATTGTTGATACGCCATGAGCCAAGTTGAATACTCGTTCCATAGGCGTTTCAGAGTAGTGTTAATGCTGTTGGAAGTGTAGAATTGAAAATAATTTCTGCTGAACTAGGGAAAAGTGGTGAGCATTACAAAATGTGTAATGGAATAATTTTTCGAAAGTGGTATTAATCCCCTTGCAATCGTAAAATCCTCGATATGACCATCTCTAGAAGATGGTCATATCGAGGATTTTACGTTCTTGTTATAAAATTTCAGAAGGGTTTGTCTTTCCTGATCATCATATTCTGCTTGAGTGAATACCTAGTCTGGGTATGCTTTAAGGAACGTTGCTTCGATTCATTCCATAGAATGTTGGGCTGTTGTTGCTGATTTCGTTCATTCTATAAAATTTGATTATCACTGTTATTCCAGAAGGGGGTCTGCTGCTTGATACCCATTTGAATTGTAAAAAAAACTAGGTAAAAAATATAAATTAGCTTAAAACATCGGGCATCAGCATTGTGCGGTTGCTGGAACTGTTTTATCCAAATAATATATACATGTTTTGTGTTTTTGTAGTGAAAAAATGTCTTTCGGAGAACGTTTAGGTTAGCTTTCTTGATGATGTGTCAGAACCTGCAAGGAAAGGGGGACACTTGTCAGCCAAAAAGAAATCGAAATTCAGGAAACATTACATAGCGGATCTAATGGACCCATGTGCCTCTGTGCCAACGGTGGATTTTAATGCGACGTTGTTGATGCACCCGCCTATCACCGCTGGAGTGTTCAAGAGTGCATTGAAAGAAGCCTCAACAGATGCTGTACTATTTGTATTTAAGCAATTTTTGTCAAATGTTTCCGAATTAATTTGGTTATGTATACGAAAACAACTGAAATTAAAAGCCAAGTCTACATTACTTCATTATCGTTTTCTTTGACTTTCTATAGCTTTACCTTGTGACTGCGATCTAACCTTACTGAAATATTTCACTGTATCTCTAGACTGAAAAATTGCTCATTTATTTATACGTCACTATAGATGGTTCAGTTCGACTAAGATATGTATATAAATAAGTCAAACGTTTCGTAGTATCTGCTTACCGCTTCTTCATATCTGATGACACAACGTCTCTGATATCCCAACACAATATCCTCCTTTGATATCTTGACCAGCACCTCAAATTCATCAAATTTATTTCATATATTTCTAGCATTGGTGTGCATGCAAGTATACATGCATCTGTTCTCTTATCTTTGTTACCATACTCAGCCCATGTATCTACTTGTTTGACAATGACTTCCAGCAGATCCTGAAAACCCAGCAACTTCCTTTCCGGGCTGCTGCTCATTCCAATAGCGGTGCAAGAATCACTTTCGCGGCTGCTGTTAGTCTGTGAATCCCCCTTCCCCCAAAGTAGCAGTTTTCCGACCCACCCAGCACTCCCTCGATAGCATCAAAAATAGTCTATTTAAGTGTATCCTATCCCTGTAGAAGAAGAATCACTTTCGCGGCTGCTGTTAGTCTGTGAATCCCCCTTCCCCCAAAGTAGCAGTTTTCCGACCCACCCAGCACTCCCTCGATAGCATCAAAAATAGTCTATTTAAGTGTATCCTATCCCTGTAGAAGAAGAATCACTTTCGCGGCTGCTGTTAGTCTGTGAATCCCCCTTCCCCCAAAGTAGCAGTTTTCCGACCCACCCAGCACTCCCTCGATAGCATCAAAAATAGTCTATTTAAGTGTATCCTATCCCTGTAGAAGAAGAATCACTTTCGCGGCTGCTGTTAGTCTGTGAATCCCCCTTCCCCCAAAGTAGCAGTTTTCCGACCCACCCAGCACTCCCTCGATAGCATCAAAAATAGTCTATTTAAGTGTATCCTATCCCTGTAGAAGAAGAATCACTTTCGCGGCTGCTGTTAGTCTGTGAATCCCCCTTCCCCCAAAGTAGCAGTTTTCCGACCCACCCAGCACTCCCTCGATAGCATCAAAAATAGTCTATTTAAGTGTATCCTATCCCTGTAGAAGCAGTCACTTCTGTTAACAAGAAAAGGCCACGCTGGGAAAAATTCTACCTTTGCACAATCAGTCCAGGGCCGAATTAAAGGTTTTTATTGGATTAAATGGGTAAAATGCTAACGGAGTATCGTCCAGCTGTTCGACGATACACACAAGGGGACATAAATTGGAAATATATGTATTAGCCACAGAGTTATTTATTATTTGAACAATCTGCCATCTGGTGGAATGGATATGGGAGAATAAATGTCAAGGAGATTATGGCATGTGAAAGTGAATGAATGGCGTGTTCTGGTGCCTTGCTAATGCCGTATACCAGGCATTACATTGATCATACATGTAGCCTGATGTGCAGATCTCGAGATGTAGCCTGTACAAGGCGGCAGACAATGGACGATCCAAAATTAGCTGTTCACCCGCTGTATCGGCTAAGAGAAAACCTCACAATTGAGTATTCAGATATAAACGATATCCACTTATAATTTAAATATTTCATAATAGTATTATACATGTCATTGGCTTATTATATTATTAACAATTGTGTAAACTTTTTAATCCTCTGAATCCAATAAAGCATTTATAACCTATTGCACCTGTAAATAGCTTTCAATCCCAGCACAACTGATCGTATTGAGGCTATCGAGTTATAGACAGTAATGTAAATTGCCTGCATGAAACTAAGATGTTTTAAGAAGCTAAACTGATTTAGATAATGCAATAGTGTTAATGCTGGCAGTAATACAAACTATGCCCTCACAACCAGATGCTCTGGTAATAGACTACTTACGAACACATAAACTTGCAATATATTTAATTATCGTATCGGCCTGCTTGATTGTAATGCACTGAGAACCAAATCGTTGAAAATGCAAAGGTTGTTTCTGAGCAGCTAAAACTGCCGCATTATATAATCACATTTAATTATGCTGGTAGCAAAAACCCATGAAACCAACACCAGTAGCTCATTTTAAAACATTCGCATAAAATATCAACAAATATGGCTACAATGGATTTATTTCTGTGCTTGCTAGTTTCCTCGGAAAATTTTTATTCGAATTCCTCTTTACCTTTATAAACTGTACCACACTTTCGAAATTTTCATAAGAATTTTTAATCTTGGCTCCCACTTTTTTGGCACAACTTATATAAGTAGTTTGCTCAGAATTTCACTGTAGTAGAGCACTTGAAACTAGTGCTTATTTGAAACTATTGGGGAAGAACCAACACAGCATGCTTATCTGTAGATACAGAAAGATATGATTAATTTGGGTACTACAGTTGTCGGGATCGGCGTGCAGATAAAGACATTCTCTTCACAATGAATGTGGACCTGTTGAAAATGATGAAACGAAACGAAAACGTGTGAGAATGGGTCTATATGTAAATTGTGTAAGCACAATAATGAAATCACAAAGAAAATATGGGTAGCAGTCAAAAATGTAGGAACTTGAGAAAATCGGTCTTAGAGAAAATTTATATTTAGTCTAAAAATTACTAACTTCAGTGAGAGGATCATTGAGCTACAAGGCTTAAATCGGACATTAGTAAAAACTTAAACAGATGTCCCATAGTTTTTAAAAAGTGTGATGAATGGGGATACGAAAAGTATGTAGTGTTAGGAAAGCGTTTGTCGATCAATAAATCGCTGCCTGATCTCTTACCCAGAAATATCCTCAACATCGATGGGACAACGCTGATCTATCTGCCACTTACCTGTAAGTTCCCACCTTGTCTAAAAGCTGAGACTTTCAAAGATGCTACTGAACCTTCTGTTGATACCATTTGTTCGAAAGTCGTGCGAAATCTGCAAAATTCTGTGAAGGAAACATTTTTGCACTTGAGAAACGAGCATTACAAAGTAGATTAAATCTTGGTGGCTAAAGCAATACATGAAGGAAAAAAAGTGAATATCATAAATTGAAAATTTTCTGATTTTATTTTTCATCCGAACTGGTTGAGATAGTTTTCAGATTCCATGAGAATATTATTAATTGAAGCTCTTATTATGAGAAGATCATCATATGGAGAAATTGGTGTGAGGAGCTTCATTTCTGCACAACATAAAGTATCATGCCTGGACTCAACAAGAGGAAAAGGTATTTACCAAATCAGTATACAAAGTGGCTAATATTTAATTAGAAAAAAAGGCCTTTAAAAGCATGTAATAAATGAAAAATGCTGTCCACGCCTTCAGGCTGAAATATATGCGTATGTTTAACAAAAAGTCATTCATACGAGTAAGGTTTTCTCCTGTTTCTACTGATCTTACGTCACCCGATGCAAATTATATTAATGAATAATGCAAGTCCATCTTGTAAGACCATTTTAAACGTTAAAAAATAATATATTCATTTATTAAAAAAGTATTACCGCTGGGTTCCATACGGTTTTCTGATGAAAGAACTACACTGTAACTAAAAATTCTCTTCTGAATGAACGAAGATCTGTTGAAATGGATTAAAGAAAAGGAAACGAATCAGCAACCGTTCGTATTCATCCATGCGATCAAAATGTGAGGATGCCTCTATTAATTAATGTGTGTAAACAGAGTCATGGAATCAAAAAGGAAATATGGGGTGTTGCAAGCAGAATTGTTAGGAACTCGAAAAAAGAAGTCAGAGAAAATTCGGTTAGCTATTATTAGACTTAACATGACTGACAAGGTGAATGAATAGCTAAGTCCACGACTTAAATTGGACATAGTTAAAGCCTTAAGGAGATGCATATAGAAGTTAAAAAGAGTGTGTCTAAATAGAGATTTTACTAGGGATAATGGTATGTTTGTAGTTTAGAGTGACATTGATAAGTAACAAATTTTTCGATCAATGAATTGCTGTCTGATCTCAAACAGGAATATGTTGCTGAAAAATGTTTTGTAGTCCAGACAATACTCATCTATGTGACATTTATCTAAAATCTAAGCCTGTGAAAGATTCGCTTAAGAAATCGATAGATGTCAGATTTTACTGATTAAAGAATATTTTTGCTAATTTTTATTAATACATAAATTATTAAAACTTTAAAAACAAAATGCTGTATGTTTTTTAATGAAAATCCCAAAAACGAGAGGTATTAGAATCTATAGTATTTAGTACCATCCATTGGTTGGAGGTTGAGAAGATGAAAGAAGATATTTGCTGACTTCAACTTCTGTTGACTGTATTTTTCAAAAAATAGGTTTAGTTTAATTTTCGGTTTAATTTTCGGTTTAATTTTTAGTTTAATTTTCTAATGAATGGTAGCTTCTGTAAGTTAGAAATAAAGTTGTGATTAAATTGTATACAACAGTGGTTGGGCTTCGGGTGCTATACTACAGCTAAAGAAATTCTCCTCACAATGAACGTGGACGTATTGAAAAGGATTAAAACGGAAGGAAAGAAAACAGGACCACTTCGTATTAATCTGTGCGATATAAAAGTATGAGAATAGGTCTATTAGTTAAATTGTGCAAAATAGAATAATGGAATCAAAGCAAGGAAATATGAGTAGCAATTAAAAAACGTAAGAACTTGAGAAAAGCGGTCTCAGAGAAGATGTTTTCATTCTAATAATTACTAACTTCAGTGAGAAGACCATTTAATGGCTACATTCCTTAAAACAGATATTAGTAAAGCTTTAAACAGATGTCAAATAGTACTTAAACAGAATGATGAAAGGGGATATGGAACAGCATGTAGTGGAAAGCCACAATGTCAGGAAATCGTTTGTCGATCAATAAATCGCTGCCTGATCTCTTACTCAGAAATATCCTCAACTTAGATGAGACAACGCTAATCTATCTGTCACTTACCTGAAAGTTCCCACCTTGTCTAAAAGCTGATCTTTTCAAAGATGCGACTGAACCTTCTGTTGATACCATTTGCTCGAAAGTGCTGGAAAATTTGGCAACTGCTGTAAAGGAAAAAGCTACACTAGTTACACCACGTTCTCTACGTGTTCTGTTAATTTTATTGAGCACTCGTGGGTAGCACAGTTTGTAAGATCGCTGTCCTCCACACGCCGGGTGGAAAACACCTTAATTCGAGTCCTGTCGATGAAGTGAGGAATTTTTATGGGCTTTTGTCACAACGTGGCTGAGTTAGTCGGTCTCATGCGAGAGTAGTGTGGTTTTTCTCCAGGAAATTCGGAGTTTTTCGTCCAGCAAACAAAAAATCGATCTTCATAGACAATATACAGGGAGCAATATGGTCTTAGTCGCTGATGCTCCTAAAACCGTACTATAATAATAATAATAATTTTGTCGAGCAGTGTAGAAAAACTTCAAATTAAACTAGGCCTTTCAGTGTGGGTTAAGCACAAAATTAACCGAGGCTACGAGGCCCAAGTATTTCTAATTTTTTGGTTCTAAGACTTCAGAGATGTCATTATTGTCCAGAGGCAAATGAGAGCAGCGTAAGTGAGTGAATTCGTATACTGTTGGAGGACTCATACATTACAAATGTCTCATTGTATTCTCTTCCTGGATCAATTTTAATTTTCTCCGTCGTACTCATAATTAAACAGAAAGTTCATTAGTGTCCAATTAATTATTGTGTGCTTCATATATATGCAAATAGTTAGAGCAGATTGTGGTAGATTTACGAAGATCTCCTTAATGTTGGTGTGCATTCTTCGATTCGATTTTGAGGAATAATTCGGACTGTTTGCACACGTCCAGAGGAAATCTGACAGATCTGTTAGTTTTGGTCTCGACGAGCGCCCATGCTATCGCTAGAGTTCGAACTTCAGTAACGATTACCACCAGAAGAGTCCCATAATGAGTATTCGATTACCGTTGTGTAAATGCCGCTTGTAGAAATGAAACAGGAAACATTTAAAGATTCTGAGGGTATGAGTTATATCCTTTTGTTCTTCTACATTAACAATGTTAATACATTGATCTAATGGAAAAAGATCATTTTCTAAAGAAGCTATGGCAGTTGGTAATAACATCAGTTATTATCACCGTGCTTCGCCACACTAGCAGTTTTGAATAACAGCTAACGTGATTTAGGGGCTAAACGAGTCAAGCGGTTCTCTATAAAATACAGCGGTGCTGAAATTTTAGGAAAAAACACAAAACCATAATTAAGTTTTAATATCTAGGCCTAAAATATAATTAGGAGAAGGACTGAATTGCAAACAAAATTCTTTAATTAGGCAAATAAAAAAAGGACAAAGAATGATCCCTGTAGGACTCCTCTCTCTTTAATAATGTTAAAAGCAATTTCACAGAGATTCCTCAGATAATGTTCACTTTTATTTTGTCAGTTAGGACATTATGTAACAGAATTTCTCTCCATTCCACTTTCAATTTTTTAATCTCCCACTTAATTTTTCTGAAAGAATTTCGATTATTGGTCCTCAAGCACAGCTATCATTTCTCCTAATTATTCCTTTTGTGATTCTTTTCTCTTTAATTGTGGTTTTTGCGCATATATCCGCTCTGTTATTACCTGAAAGAAACTTCCTCATCTCTAATCATTTGTTTATGTTGTCTGGTTTAAAATCTCTTCTCTCCATTCTGTCAAATTTCTCTGTTCCCCTACCGTTCTCCAAACTAAAAATTACACAGAATCATTTCGCTTTCTTTCTTTGAAATTCAAGTTTCTCCAGTCTAACTTTCTTAACAGTGAAATGATTTTCCTTGGTGATTTTAACGTTCAAAACTCTGACGGCGAACATTAAAGAATACTCCATTTGAGAGGAAATACTCCAGTTAGGTTCACTTGACACAATATAATAAGACCCATAATTTTAATTGCTTTTGTTTAACAAATACACGGAAAAAGGTTTTGATCATATTTGGCATAAATGTGTTCTTTACATGTTTCCATAATACGGTTTGCTTTCTGCTTTTGTGAAATTGGACAACCCGTTTTCTTTCACGTAGAACGCTATGACTAATGGCATTAGTGCCCTATTTTTTTCAACTGAAGGTAACTTGCTTCCAATTCATTTAGTTAGAAGATTAGAACATCCTATATATAACTACCCACACCAGGTGCCAAAATCCAGGTTTCGAATCTTTTCAATGACGCGAGCAACTTTTATGAGTGTTTTTCACTCAGTGTCTCAATTAGTCTGTGCCAGACATGAACAACAAATTTTTATCCCCAGAAAATCGGGTTTTCGTCAAGCAGAAAAGAAAATCGACCAGAGAAATTTATGGACCTATGGGCAGAGGAGCTGGTTCTCGAGTGATAATTCTTTATATGTATATCGTTAATATTTTTATCAGAATCAAAGTCGATAACGATAGGTGTGTTCATGAACCATTTTAGCTAGAAAAAATTCTTTGCAATGCAAAACCATACTTTACCTTATCTTATACGAGCACTGTGTAATTTTAACTGCCTTAAGCTGACGTTCTCTTTTTGATTTTACGATTTTTTTTTCACATTTAATAAAATAAAAAAAAAAACGACTGAAATTTTTATCCTAAGATTTACCAGGTAATTTAAGTTGGTTTAAGACACGGCTTTATAAAAAAAAATAATCAGCACTTTTTGTTACTCTACCTTGAGGTAGAAAATTGGATATCGAAGGTCTGAGTAGTTGGAGAAAGAACAGTAATTTTTTATGCTTTAGTTACCTGTCTCTTGGATGAAAGACTGGTTCTTCGTGCTTACTGTCAGTAATGGAAAACTATACAGATAGATGAGGTAAAGATAAAAATAATCTAATTTAAGGGCAGCTATAAACGTTTAAGGTTATTTAACAATTACTTCTATCCCTAGTTATTTTTTAATAAAAGGAATTCCTGAAGAGAATATCAGGCATATATATTTGAGGCTAAGAAATGGGACAGCAAATTAAGCGTCTTTTAACAAGTATCCTTGGCATGTAATTTGTAAGGGTAGTGGTCAATAATTTCATTACAAGGAATTCACTGTCGTGTTTGTTTACCTTACTTTTCCTGCTATAAATAAAAAGAACAAATATTCAAACACGAAATAAAAAGGGTCACGTGTTGTGTTTGATCTCTGCTGTTTTCTATTCCATTGAGAAGTCAATCTCCCCCGTCTTTGAGACATGTCTTGATACCACTTCTTTAAACGCAGTCAAAAGTTTATATTTCTGATGTAAGGATCACTGTATATATATATATATATATATATATATATATATATATATAAGTTATGTAATTAAAACTAATTTCTAATAGTGTTTTAACTATTTCATAACTTTCTCTTTCAGTTTTAAAATTGCAATTCATTTTTCATTGCATTTTATCTTTTTTAATTTTTACATAAGGCACATGTATAATGTGCCTTATGTATAATCCCAATGATACTCTGACACTTATCCGTCTCTGCATGTTAACAGCAGCAGATTATCCATACCTTATTGCGTCCAAAGTTGAATTTATTGAGGAATTAAATCAGAAATAAGAAGAAAAAGATAACGAGAAAGATATTCAGATTCAATCACATTACTTTCGAGACGAGCGGAACACTATTCAGGGAATACAATATGGCGCAAGCAAACTAAATCTAACATGCAGTAAGAAATAACAAAATAAAAAAAAGAGAAAAAAACCTCAATAAGAAATGAAGGTTTCTGCATAAATAATTTATTTATATTAGTGGATACAAATTCTTAATTCTGTTACAAAATTAAAACGAAAATAACCTGTGTAATACAATGTAATTTATTATATTTTTAAAATTTACATTAATATTTGTAATACCATTAAATCGTATTTATGCGGTTAATTTAAAATAACATTTGTAGTTACTGAATTACATTAATGTGTAATAAAATCCATTATATTTAACTCGCACTAATTGTAATGTCTGACGGTGCTATGGATACCATATTCAAGGCACGTTTCATCTGATGAAGCTTGTAGGGGTCAAGTATTTAACGAGGGACAATAACTGAAAGAAACCATTACATTACGATTTGCGTCTGCGCTGTAAAAAGAAAAACAAAACGTAATAGTCGTGCTGGAATGTGTTGGTTGGATTGCTGGTTGCTTACGTGTGCATTAAAACTATAGTTTGACGATTTATCAGCCTGCAACGAAGTCAGTGCATCTTACCCATCAGTGAATCACCGGCAATAAACTGATTCTTCAAGGTAATAATTGTCTCTGTGCTAATTTTAAACGACCAAATCTATCGCAGAGAGTGTGAGGAGGGTGTCAACGAAATTTCTCTTTCATGGTTACTGTTTGATAAGAAAAAAGGCGGCATCTCATGAGTGTGTTTGTTTGATATTGCTCCGGGAATATGCGGTGGTCATTCGCTGACCTTTCCGCATCCTCCGTATTTGGTAGTGATGGACTCGAACCCCGGTCTAATCAAGAAGCGTGTGCTACGCACTGCTGCTTCCCACCTGGCTATGGAGGCGCCTAAATAAGCACGGCAGGTGTGTTGAAAATGCCAAGCTGACGTTCTCTCTACACTACTCCGGAGATCAATTTTCTCGAGTTTGATATCATTACTACAAATATTTAGGTGGCAAATCGTTCTGAGATCTTCAATGAGACCTTCTGCATGCTGCAATGTGCTAATTCCCAACCCCTCCTGTGTGCGTTTCTGGAGCTAATGCTTGATTCTTGGAAATTTTGGGTGCTCTTAGAATTTGTGGTTGGCACGACTAAAGTTTGAAGAAACTTTAAAATGTGTTCATTAAAATGTACATTTGCGTGGTCAGTGCTCGAGTGTAATATAGCTAACTACCTTCCACTTATTACTATTTGGTGCAATATAAGCCTTCCTTGCACCTTACAGCTAATACTGATACCAGGTTCTTCAAAGATTACTGAAGCCTATTTCCTCAGTGAGGCAGTAATGTGGAAAGAAAGGCATCTGGTTTATGTTGCACGACAATGCCCCCGCCAATTTCACACTTGCTGTGAAGACATTTCTTAAGAAACGTGGCACTGTACAGATCAAGTATCCACCCTATTCTCTAGATCTAGCACCACGGGACTTCTTCCTGTTTTCCAAGGTGAGGGCGTGCTGCCCTCAAAGTAAAGAAAATTCAGGATGTTGAAGACACAATGAAAAACATAACCGAACTGAATATCATCTATTTGGACGCTTTTCAGAAACTTTAAGAACGGTGTAATAAGTGCGTTCAAATCAAGCGGTTAATACTAAGTCAATGCAAATAAAGTATAAACTTTGTAAACTCAGTGAAAATAAGTGCTATTAGGTCATATAGTTTTATGCACGAAAACTATAAAAGTTTATGTTATGCGATACGGAAATTAAAAATTCGAAGAAGATTAACCAATAAATAAGAAACGGGTTTAAAAGTTTAATGAGGTGGATATTTTGGGAAAATAAAACTAAAAATAGTGTTCAATGCTAGATCTGGAGAAGGGGGTAACAGTTTTCCATTCATTATAAAAGTGTAGAATCTATAGAGTGGCACTCTGATGGTAAATTCCTTGTTAATTTTGCGAATATCTTCAAACTGAAGAGTTCATTTGTGTATTTAATGTTTTAAATAAGCAAGACGATTCCAAACATGTCATGTACATACCACGAATCGCCGAAATTGCACTCATATGTGGTAATCAGGTGTTAGGCAATAAACTGTACTATTGAAATATTTGCATGTACAGTATAACAAACTGCTCCACCATTAATATTCGGACACCCCTCCGTTAATAGTTGTTCACGTCCTACCAAAGAACCACATGTCAGGCACAACCATAAATGTGCTCGTAGACCTTCGAGAGAGACATTAGCGCGATTTCTGAATGTAAAATTCTACGATCGACACAGTCCAGAGGATTCCAGTGTGGATAATAGTAGCACGTGGTAATCGCTCTATACGTGACTTTTCAACGGCACAGAAATATCTTTGGGCCAACGATTAGTGATGTGACCAGAAAATGGAAAAGTACTGAAGCTGCCAGAACAGAGAAACTTGCAAAGAATTAACCGTGCTGAATGTAAGTCGACGTTGTCGCAGCGTGCGCACAAACACACAGGGTCCTCAGTTAGAAGACATATCTGCACCAGTACAGAGCCATTTAGTTCGGTGTAGAACCCGCCGATCTTGGACAGTACACCAATGGAAAGTTGTGCTTGGGAATGACGAGTCACGGTACATAGTCTGATGGTCATGCCTGAGTGTGATGGATGTCATAAGAAAACTACCTGCTGGACTGTATCATCCTACCAGTGAAGTTTAGCGGCCGAGCGTGATGGTCTAGGATTGTTTTTTATGGTTTGGCCTGGGACCATTGGTTGTTTTGAACAGAACCATGGATTCTGAAATCTATATAGACGTTCTAGACAATAATGCGTTACCTACATTGTGGCAGCACGTCAGGAAATTCCCACAGTAATATCCACGTCATACTGGTTTAACTGTGACCAACTGGTTTCAGGAAATGAGCATCGAAATGTTGGATTGGCCTGCACAAAGCCGTGACTTCAACCCATAGAGAATCTCTGAGATGAATGAATGGGGTCATCGGATGAGTATGAGGAGTGACTGCACAAAAAAACCAGAGCTGAATTGGTCGCCGCTTTGAAGGCCGAATGGGAAAAAATATCAGAGGAAAAACCAGATAAGAGAAGGTGACTTCTCTTATCTGGTTTTTCACGTGAACACGTGACTCCTCACGCGAGTTGGGTTTTTGTAACGTCGGAGACTAAGGCCGTATTGTCTGTAAGTTTGCGTGTGTTCTGAGATCGATTTTCTCTTTGCTGGACGAAAAATACGATTTTTCGGGAGGAAATAAAATCATGCTACCCTCCCCTGAGACAGACTAATTCAGCTACGTTGTGAAAAAGGCCCATTAAATTCCCGTCATCGACAGGATTCGAACTGTGGTCTTTTCCACCTGGTGTGGCGATCCTACCAACTGCGCCACCCACGAGAGCCCTCATGCATGTAATCGTCCAGTTGACCTTTGAATTTATTCAAGTTGTCAGCGTCAACTACCCGCGAAGGGAACCTATTCCAGCAATTAACAACTCGCTGGCTCAAATAAAATTTCCTATAATCTACTGTTAACCTATATATATATATATATATATATATATATATATTTTATCTAGGGCCCCTAGTTCTGGAATTCTTTATAACAGTGAAAATTCCGCTTTCATTTATTTTACCAACCTCTTTTCAGAGCCTCAAACCTCAATCAGCACCTTTCAAGGTGCCCGGTTGCTAAGCCCTGTAGCCCATAATCGAAGTCACTCTCGTTTATTTGCCTTTTGCCACTCTTCATCATGCGAGTTTCCCTTGTTTGTACCCTTTCAAGAAGCTGTCTTTTTTTTCAAATGCGGTCTCCATACTTGGATACATGCAGTCTTAATTGCTTAAAAAATTCCTTTTGCATCAAGTTTACTATTCTAGTTATCTAAATCACTAAAAACAATATATAACAGTAAGTTATTTGCATGCAATTTCACTTTAAAATTAGGCTAGGTTATGAAGTAAGAGATTCAGATTTATATTTTTTTCATTCCGAGTTATTCATATATAAGTTAAAGAACACAACACCAGTTCGAAAGCTTTTTATCACTAACGTTTTTAATGAAACAAACCAACTTTAACAGTTGAGTTTCTACTTTTCAAATATTGAATTAACAACCTATTTACTCTTACCATAAACATCATTTTTAACGGAAGATTAAATATTAATGGGTCTGCAGTTATGTTGCTCACGTGGTGATCCATTTTTCAGGATTAGAATAGCAAAACAGAATCATATATCGAACATTTTATTAGTATTCTTACCAAAATTACAGAAAATATCCTCATTTTAAGAATGCTTAACTGATATTGTACGCGAAAGTATATTTATTAATTATTATTTTTAAATAATTGCTGTTGTTGACTTCTACCCTACTGAAGTCACGAGCGGTCACAAACCGCAATTCTGTCTGCAATTTTCAGAAAATTACAAATTCTAGGGTGTGTAGGTGTGTAAAGCGGTAGTTAGCAAAGCATTAAAGACCACACCAAATTTTCATAAATAACAAACTTTTAATAAGCATTATATAACAAAACCACATAATTAACAAACATTTTTAATTAGACCAATATAAATCAAATTCACATATATATATATATACATACGAATTCCAAATTTAAAACTTACATATATAGGAACTATGATACAACACAATTCACCATCTCACACACATCATCAACTATCCTCAAATATTCCTCATATGTATGCATAATTTACGTTGGTAACACAACCTTTCCTTTCCTTATTGGTAATCTCTCACACAATTTATACATTCCAAATATTGCTTCTTCCTTTACAGGTTTACGCATATCACCTTTATATCCGTTGTCTTTTACTACAAATTACCAGTCTATATCAAATCAATTACTACTTTACATCACCTTACATCAGTAGTACTTACTACAAATCACTTATTCCTACCTTAATTACTCCCTCTTCTAATACAGGTCAGGGTTCCCGTTTTTCTCAAGATTTCTGAATAAAATAATATTTTTCTTATTTCACATTAACACAATACCCAAAATCTGATAATATACCATCTAAAGATGGTATATTATCATCTGTTAATACATTGTCCAGAATAATAATATGGTTACCAAATTGTCTTTTTACTACACCTATGATTTATTCTATTATTAATTTCTTATACATTTTTTTCTTCTTTACCGCTTTAGTATCCTTACATCATTTCATGGTCATTAACTTTATCCTATAATCTAACAAAACTTAATTAACTCACTTGTACAGTACAAAAAGAATTCGTTTAAAGGAAACTATCAAAAAAATTCCTCAGAGTTTAGTGTATGAGTTCGGGTTTCAATAAAACTGGAATACAGGTACGTTCCGAACAGGACTGCTACTTCCATTCTTTTGCATTCTGGTTTTTCTCCGTGGCAGACAGGTTTCTTACATCCGTTTCAAATCTTTCTGGCGGTCTATCTCTTCTTCGGGGGCTTGTGGACTGGACACTCCTTCTCAGATAGATTTCTCGACGACTAGACACGACATAATTAAAAGATAGCAAGTCCACAAAATAAGTTCAGAAATACAGCATGCAATTTAGTGGCTAGGCGTGCTGACCATCCGACAACCGGACCTCTCTTTCCATACACCTGCATACCTGGCTCATTTCTGATGGGCGGGATCTAGACACATCAGTAGATTCCTACCAATCTAACTATTCCAACCAATCCAATACAATACTTAAATTTTTCACTCCTTCCCATTTGCTAAAAAAAACTTACCACAGCCGTTCCTTGTGAACACACCAAATTCCTCTCTTCTAATTTTCCTGTTTATTTCACACGGCAGCATTATAACCCCTTCGCACCTTCAAAAGTAGTTACTTTCGGATTTACATTTTCCTTGCTAAATGTCGCCGACTTTCCAAAAAATCTGCCACTCTGGCGCGGTGCTTCCGACACAAATGCCCGATACTCCCACGTATTTCTGTTTTCGTCAAAAAATGCGACTTAGATCAAAAAGCTTCTTGATTGGGTCCTATTTGTTTCTCCGCTCGTTGCAACTCTTTCTCCCCTTTTCGCAAATGACCACTCCTTCTATAGTACAGGCAGTGCCAGCCAAAAGCATGTTCAAACGGTTTTGTCGAACAGGGCCCCGCGCTCAAATGGTCAAAACAATATTGTTGATTAAAACAATATTGTTGATTAATGTATGAAATATTATTCGTATTTAAAATCTTGTACAGTATAATGTGAAATTAATTATTTATTAGTTACTATAAAATTTGAAAAATTAAAAAAATCACTATTACAAAAACATCCTGTTTAACTTTTGCACAGGATGCCGGGACCCTTCAAATTTAGGGGCCGGCTCTCTGAGTAGGGGCCAGTGTTTTGTTTACTCTCAGTCCACCCTCTTTCCGCACATATGCATTTTCAGTACTTGCTATTCTTGTCTCCATTTAACTGCTATTTATTTCCACTTTTATAACCTCCCTATTTCTAAAAATCCAGTATTTTCAACCTTACTATTTATCATACTCAAACTTTATATTCAGTCTTAATATTTATCATATTCAACCTTAATACTCAAACCTTAATGTTTACCTTAATACTCAAACCTTAATGTTTACCATATAATATTCAAACCTTAATAATCATATTCTCTGCCCTACATACATTTAATTCCGTTTAAAAAATATATTTCAATTATATTTGTAAGAGTGTACTTTTATAATATATTGTCTACAACCAAGATTTCTCTTCCTTAAGACTAAAAACATCAGATCAATGAGACAACATGAATTGAGCACAGAAGTAGGCAAAACTTAAAATAATAATACAGTGAATTTGAATAATTTACAATGCCTGTACATAGTAAAAAAGTATTTCAAGAATTAAATTTAGTGTTAATACAATACGCACATACAATTATAAGTTAAAATCACTTAAGTATACTTGCATATTTTTTTTTTTATTTTTGCACTATGTGAACTAAACTTATGAAGAGTCAGTGTACTCAGTGTAAATTGCATACATTTTATTTGATTTGGCTGTTTTCCTGGAATTAATACTCTACAAGTTTCCTGGAGGGAAATAATCCTAATCAATGCCAAATTCATAATGAATGTAAGCTTCTTCTTTTTTTTTAATTTAAATAATTTTTATTAACTTCTTAAAATCTCGATTTGTCTTCATAATTTATTAAAAGCTAGTAAATATTGATGTAACTTTTTTGGATGCTTTTTCAGACCAACAAACTGGACATAAACATGAAAATGCTCAATTTATTATTATTCAGTGCGGTACGCAGAATACACTACTTTTTGACTTACCACAACAGAGAAAATTAAAATAACAAACAAAAGGTAATCCTGATGAACTTCACTGCTACGTTCAGTTTCTCAGGTGACTTTTGCAAACATCTTCCGTACCTCAGCGGGCAATAAACCCGCAGCGTTCCACTTAAGCCAGCCGCTACGACACCGTGGATAAATTCGGCGACTTCTTTTTAACTGGCTGATTCCATACCTTTATAAACCTCCATATCTGAATGCAGAACTAATCCTTTCTAACTTTAACTAATTTCCAGTACAATTCCAACCAGTCCGGATTCAAAAACAAAACGCACACATGAAGAGAAGTAAAACATCCGCTGGATACGATGGCAGCTATCTTTTATAGGCCGACATACCTGCCATCTAACGGTCATCGCGAGTAGCTCTCTATGGTAAACAGAGACAGATTTCTAATATCGAAGAATGGTACCATGGGTATTTATTTCCAGGAATAATTAAGAATAATTAATATATCTAGTAAGGCAGAATGGAAATGGATGGAATAGTGAACTGTTTCCTCTTCCAGTTAAGAACTAGTAAGTAGCGTGAAAAGAAATCCATTGAACATTAAATAAATCTCAAAACGCTTTTTTTGTAATTCGTTATGGTTATTTCGTAATTTAAAATGATTTAGTTTAATATTTATTTTATTATATAAAATATATTGCAATGATATACCCTTTGCGTTTTCCATTTTCCCTAAAGAAAAATCAAAATAAAATAAAATTACAAAAAATAATTCAATAATTTTTGATTGTTGTGTTAGCTTGTAGAGTCCCACTGCTGGGCAAAGGCATCCCTCGTCTTTCTCCATTCTGTTCGGTTCAATGCCAGTCTTGTCCATGCGGGGCACATAAGGGATGTCAACTCATCTCTCGTTTTGTTTTCTGTCTTCCTCTTTTTCTTTTTCCTTCTCTTGGTAACCAAACAGTTGTGAGATTACCCAACGAATCCTCTTGTTTCCTGGCGAGAATTCCTGCCTACTTCCATATTAAGGACTTGGAAGTCTTGATGGCATCATTGATTTTTTATTTTTTGTTTGATTGATGGAAGTATACTTTATTCTGTATTTTTTGGTTATACCCAGCACACTTCTTTCCATTTCGTGTTGGCATGTCCTAATTTTATTTGCTTGCTTTGTTGTCAAAGATCATGTTTGGGCTGAATATGCTAGAGTGGGTAATATGATTATGTTGTATAACTTTCTTTTTAGGTTGATAGAAAAATCTCCTTTCATCCACTCTTTAATACTTCAATAACTTCTCCGAGAGTTGTTGATTCTGGATTCTATTTGTTTACATTTCTTTGGTGAAGGATATTATTTGGCCTAGATATTTAAACTGCTCTTCGTAGTTTATTGTTTTGAATCCAATATTGATGGGTAAGCTACGTGGCTGCTCATTATTTTTGTTTTGTTATAGTTAATGTTTAGGCCAATTTATTTCCTTTTCATGGTTAGATCTTTGATCATTCGTTCCAATTGTGAACCGCTTTCAGAAAAGAGAGCTATATCATCTGCGAAACGAAGGTTGATTAGTTCCCGCCCAAGATGTTTATGGCGGTATCATTCCACTCTGGTTTTCTGAATACCAGCTCTTGTACTGACACGAAGGGCTTTGGTGCTATTGGGTCATCTTGTTTTTCTCCCCTTTCTATTTTTAATGTACGCTGGCAGACGTACTCTGGCGTCTATAACTGACCTAACTGATGTGGGGTTGCAACAGCATTGACATCATCTTCTGGCGGACAACATCGAGGATGTCAACAGCAGAATGGAAGCTGGCTGACAGAAGAATCTTCACAGATAAATGGCAGGCAGCAACATCCTAGTAGGTGGATTCTAATCTGGCAGATAGCTTTAAAATGCATCTCCCAAGCCACTTGGTCAGTGTGGGAGATTAGACCGACATTTATCGCCCCCATGGAATGAAGAGAACAAAGAGAGGCAGTACGCTTCAGCGCCAAATGAGGCACCTACCTAATTTTATATTTTTGATTAACTCTTTGTTACTAAGATTTATTATTATTGTCTTGTAGCCAATGCTCCGTAATATGCGTCATGGTGCACAGTGATTATAATCCTCATCCTCGCATCACATGCGAAACGACTTCGTGCGAATCACCCCAATTACGAGAGGAATTTTTCTTAGGGATGGCAGAAAAGGCTAAATACGCCCAAAACCACCAATCGAAATGGTTGTATTGGATGTACTCGTGATTGTCTGTACTGGATGTACGATTACAGTATTGTAATCGTACGACTTTGTATGGTTATTATTTATTTTTTTTTTCAAATAAAATTAGTTTCCCTTCCTTTCAGGAGTACACCGATGAAGTTTTAGACTAAACTGAGGACGGATAATAACTTTCCCATTGAGAAAAAAGCAGTTTATTCTGAAGAATTTAAATTTAGATATCTTTAAATCTAAATGGTACCACTTCGTGCAATTTTAATATCATATTCAATAATTTCAGTCCAAATATGAAAAACAGTACAGACGAAAAATTTCATTGTACAAGGCAATGATTGGGCCGCTTCTTGAGTACTGCAACAGGTCTGGAAGCCACTTAGGAAGGATTTAGATCTGCTGGAACGAGCGTAGAGAAGGGCAAAGAGATTGGGGTAGGGAAAAAAGGGCAGTGTTAACAAGCAAGGTACTGCAGGTTGCAGCGTATGGAGGCTACGTACTTGCGAGGCGATCTAATCAAGATGTTTAAGGCTTTGAATGGATTGAGCAAGCTCAACGCTGATGACATTCTAACCTCTTACTTAGACTACACACACGAGGAGCAATAAATTCAAAACTAGGAAGGATGGTTTCAGGATAGATCTGCGGAAGTTTGCCTTCAACCAGCCGTTTGTTCGAACAATCATTGAGCGTTGGAACAAACAATGCGGAAGTGGACAATTTGAGCAAGTTCAAGGAAGAAATATACAAATTATTGTAGGGGATAGGCAGGTGATGTGGGAACTTTATTTTTGTTTGGTTAATGCTTTCATGCATCTAATGCCACTGCTACTAATACTACTACATACACTCGGGTGCATTTTAACCGAATTGACGTGTATGTCAAAACATTAATATTATGCTGTTCTACTTCTTATTAAGTGACCATCAAAATACAGTGGAAACCGTTTGATCCCTTTTCCCTTCCCGCTTTACATGGCTTCAAGGCTAAAAAGACGAAAGTGTAACGATTCGAAAAATTCTCTTAAGTTTAATGTGTTTTTCATCGTTTTAAATGTCCCCATAATGACAGAACAGATATATTGCATATATCAATTTTGATCACGGGCAGGCTAGATATGTAATTTTCTATTCTATTCTTAAAATTCAAGCTTAGTCGCTGAAAAAAAAATTAACCCTCTGTAATGGCATAAATACACTGCTCTTCAAAAAGTATCTGGATAGGTATGAGTTTCATGTTGATGTTTTGACCGCTATAACAAAATCAACTCTTCTGAGTAGACTTTCTACTAAAGAAAGGCTGCAGCGGGTATAGTCCTACAGAACAGTAATCTGTTGAAGTAAAAAGTTGGGGATGTTGATTTGCCCCTCGCCCAATATTGCAATTCACCCATCGGTGGCCCACGGAATTGAAATCGACAGTCCAATGCGGCCACGCCAATTTTTGTACACTCGTGACTTTGAACCACAGTAGAACAGCACAAACAGGTATGCCATGTGGCATTAGTCTTGTGGCACCAAACACAGGCCTGTGGCAAACATCTGCGACATCACTGGGCGGTTTGATATCTCCAAAAATTTAAGGTAGGCGTCAGCATTCATACTCCACAACAAAATCAATCAAACCTGCTAACTCCACATTCCTCTTCCATTCAATCAAGATTGGGTTTAGAACAATTCGTCACTCCACAGAACAATTTTCATTGCTCTATGAACTAATCACGATGATCTTTGCAGCATGAAAGACGACACTGTTAATTGCAGTTGGCGAATTTTGGCTAATGCCGCCGCTCTTCCATGAAAACCAAAGCTGGAGAGCTGTATATTTAAGGTGTTAATACACAGCTTAGCAGATATTGTCGTCATAAAACTCTTGGCGAACTTTGAATGATGTAAATGATGATGGCGAACTTTAAATAATGTAAATGATGATGGTGAACTTTGAATGATATAGGATGTCAGCAATTCCACGAATCGACAAGCCAGCAATGTCACATACGACAACAACTCTTTCTAAATCAGTCAGCTTGACTTCACATTTCGGGAGTCATATGTTCATGGTATCAGTTTCGACGGACTCTGCGGTGGTTTCGGGTGAATGAGATGAAAATCACTGGCTTCCTCGCGTAGAGTCCACTTGAATTGAGCCGTCTCAACACAGTCCATTGGGAAATATTTTCATCTGTGACCTCAGAAACCTCAAGAGACAGTTGATGACAGGATATCGTAGGTTCCTTCTTGCTGTTAGAGCCAGATAGCGGTCTGTTCTGGTTGACCTAGCCCTCGGTCAATTCTTGGCCTGCGACCTTGGCCAATTCTTGTAATGGTTCCTGTTTCCTGAAACTGCTTCCGTACATGTGGGCATGTGTTGTCTGTTATGTACGGCGGCACCTAAACGATAGTTCAACTCCGCCATGGTACACTGTGATGAATAACAGAGCTCTGTGAAATGGCCAGATACGAGTATGGTATTATGCCTGCGAAGAGGTGTCTTGTTCTGTTGTATCTGGCCACTTAGCTACTAGGGAGCAGCGATCACCAAGATTCCTAGTATCCGTCCACGCCACAACAATACGCGTACTGTCAAAAGAAGGTGACAAGGTAAGAATCCCGCATCCCCTGGAGGAAAAATCAATTCCAGTGGATGCGAGCAAATCCCGTACCACTGGGGACTCAAACCGGAGGTACCAGCAAATAAATAAAATAAAATAAATAAATAATAATAATAAAAATCCGTAGTGCAAGACGACACTGCGTGACACATTAAGCCAATGCACCACCTCCGCCTGCCCTTCTTCAAGTCGCCGAACGGTCCGTCAACTCAAAGAATCATCTAAACGAGATGACTTGCCATCCTGAGTACTGGAGATGAGGCTGTCCCACCAAGCAAGGGAATGAAGTGATTCGGTTGCAACCCGTGTTTTTATTGGCACGAATAATTCGCATAATGTGTGACTCTGTAAGATGATAGATCGATTTATATTGGATATTTGGAATTTGCATACTAGGATGACTATTATATCAAATATTCGCCTTCGGCGACACTGTTCGCAATAAAATATTCATGAAAAACATTTGTTCTGTTAATTTTGTCGAGTAGCGTATTAATATTCGTCTCTCTACATATCACGAGAACAGTATCTGCGCGGGTAGCACATTGGTAACATCACCGTTCTCCCAATACCGGGTGGAAAAGGCCCGGGTTCGAATCCCGTCCATGACGCGAGGAACTTTAATGGCCTTTTTTCACTGCGTGGCTGAGTTAGTGGGTCTCAGGCGTAGATACCAAGGTTTTTCCCCAGAAACTGGGTTTTTCGTCCAGCAAAACAGGCAGATCGACCATAGAACCCACGCAATTTACAGACATAACACATAAACGGGTATATGTAACCATTTACGGGAGACACTAATCTAATAATAAAATATCACTAGAACAGTATCGATATATTTCGTGACTATGTTGATATATATCGTTGTGATATCTAATTTTTTGGCCCTCTCGAGTAGGTAGCACTACGATTATAATCATCCCATCAACAAAACGAGGAATATTTTTATGTGTTTTTCAAAATGCCAAAGATTCCTCGCGTCATCGACGGTTTGGAACTGAGGTCTTTGTCACCCGATATGTGGTGGAAAAGACCTCTCATCGGTGGGCCTGATTGTACTAATTGTGCTACCCATGAAGGCAGTTAGTCCGTCTCAGCAGCAGGTTTCATGGCTTTTCCCCCGTAGACTGGAATTTTTAGCAAATCGACCGAAGATAAGATACAATTATAGATGATACATTCTGCTGCTGATACCTCATAACATTAGTTTCCTTGATTGTAACACCCACGAGCGACATATCTTGCTGCGTAAAACAAAGGTGTTTTTAGGAATTCGAAGATCATGTACATAGTAACCATCTTTGAGAGAATACTGCTGAACAGAATGAGCCATTTAAATTGATCATGCGAAATCCACTATTATTTTTATGAAATAAAATAAGATATTAGTGAATAATGCAGATAGGATTGGGCGACTAATGTCTAAGTTTCTATAATCAAGATTGGTTTTCTAGTTATTGATTTATAAAAGTAGAAAAGGACTTCAACCTACATTAATTAAAAAGTAGCGAACATTTCTAGCGCACGTGGGAGTCGTGTGTGCTGACAGATGAAGCTTTTAATGTTGTGACTCTGCAGGATAACGGAGCAGGATAAAGGAAGACAAATTGCAGGAGAGGATAAGAGAGGGACAGTTGATTTCGTCTCTTTGGCAATTAAACGAATGAACACATATAGGATAGATTCATCATTGATTTCTCCACAGGGACGAATACAAATCTTCATTTCCAACTGGAAAGTAAAACTTTCGAGATCGCCCAAATAGTTGGGAATGTTTTTTCAGTAACTGAAATAAAACGATGTTAGTGCAGGATTTAATTTCGCTTTTCATAAGATTATGGGAGTTTTTAGTAATAGATTTTCGACAAAAAAAATGTCTTAAATGCCAACCCCTAAACTGTGGAGTTGAACTGTGGGGGCTGACTAAAAAGATACTACACATATCTACGTGCCAATCCCTAAATCAGAGACGTCTATTTCAGTAAAATTGAAAAAGTTCAAGAAATCCTGAAGGTTAAGAAATTAATTTGTATCCGTATTGTAATGGATGCGTTACTTCTTTTTTTTTTTTAAAGTTTTTATTAAAAATAAAGTCGGCACCCAGAACGTTAGTTCAAATCCGTCTATCTAACTCTCAACTGAGTACCTTACAGCTTCCTAAAATAATAAAAAAAAATGAATAAAAAATAAATAAATTAATTAATTATAAAACACGTGAAGTTTACACTAACACCTAGTTCAGATCGTAGATAATTGCAGCTACCAAGAACTCTAACATTATAAACAGACTTCTACAACTCTACATATCGTCCAGGCCTTCTTGGTAAAACGAATCTTCATATTCATCATTATCATCATCGTCACAACCATTTTGAATCCACTGCAGGATGAAAGCCTCTCCAGCAACATTACAGTTCCTTCTCTGTTTTGTACAATGGCCATCCATTTACTACCCGTGAACTACTTGAATTTCATCTGTCCATCTCCGTTGTTGTTTTCCAGTTTTTCTTTTAGCTCCTCTTGGGTACCATTCTGTTATTTTCTTAGTCCATCTGTCATCATGTCTTCGAGGTATGTGTCAAGCAGTAACAAATTATAACTTCCAATATAATAAAGAAAACTTTTACCAGTTGTTGTGTAAATAAAGGTATTTTATAATATCAAAACATCCACCGGCATGTTCAAGCCATTCCAGAACCATTAATTTCTAATAGACAAAAGTGTCCAATTTAATGGTATTCTTTTAAATACCACATTCGCAAACTCCTGTAAAGAAAGCTATTAAGAATTGTTTGTCCTGAACGACTCTTGATTCTTCCTCGGGCAACATTCCCAATATCATGAATTAATATATCTCTAAGGTCTGTGCAGAGAATACAATCGAAAAAACATATGGTTCCAGGTTCCTGTAAAACCACATTGATATAAGTCCGTGTCAGGCAATTCTAAACTGTAAACGTTTGGCATTATTTAACCAGTGTCCCGTAAGAATATAAGATAAATATAACCCCACAGAAAACCATCTCTGGTTCTTTTTATCCATTAGAAACGTCACTGCAGAGATAAATATTTTAATAAGTAAACCTGCAATGATTGTATCCTATCTAGTTTGCCAAACATGTATCAATTCATTATTAGCATCTCACTTTTTTTTAATATCAGCTTCACTGTTAATAGCAATTCTAAAAAATTCTGTTGGTATCCGTTTTTGAATATAATAACGTAACCCTGTAAAAGCCACCATCACTTCAAGAGGCATGGTTCCGCAAGGACCTGTAACGCTGATGCTAATACTGTTCTACAAACCCACAACATAAACAAAAGCATAGTCCTCTAAATTGAAATTAGTATAGTTTTGAACCTGACAGTATCCACTCTTAAGAAATCATGCTCCAGAAGCTTTGCTGCTTCTACTTTACTCGGGACTGAGAAGACAGTGACAAAGATTGGACGGGAATCGAGGTGAATAAAGAAACCACGTCAAATGATGCCATGACAGAGTTATCAGGGATTGAAATGTCCTTAATGGTGTTAATGAATTCACTGCTGTTTTTAACGGTGTGAGATGTATTACCTATAAGAGGCGAGAGGAGGCTCGCGATGTGTTTGGACAGTTCATACGTTGGGGCACTGCAGCAAGCCACTATAGGTCTGAGAGGAATACCCGGTTTGTGGATCTTTGATAATCCGTAGAATTGCGGTAGTTGGCAGCAAGTAGCACGTAGAAGATGGTGAGTCGCGGTCGGGATCTTCTTATCTTTAAGCCATGCGTGGACAAGTTTATTAACATTTGCTTCCAGACGTTTCAAGACTTTAACGGGAGGATCAGGTAGAGGTTCATATACGTTAGGATCGAGTAATAGGGTCAAGGCTTTCTCTCGGTAGGCTGATCGGTCCAGCACAACAGTCCGGCGCCCTTTATCCGCAGGAAGTACAACGATGGAGTTGTCTTTTCTTATAGATGACAGGGCGGCACGCTGGCGGTGGTTGAGGTTTGAGTACGTTTTTCGAGTGTTGCGGAGGATTGCGGCAGTCTTGAATCGTATCTCGTTGGCAGTTTCTTCGGGAAGGCTGGTAATACTGGCTTCTATACCCATAGCGAGCTGTGTGATGGGAGGTTTCGATGGTATAACGGCGAATTTCATACCGTTTGATAAAACATTCAGCTGCTCGTTGGACAGTTGTTTGTTACTTAGATTCAAGACGAAAGAAGTCGTGTCGCTTGAACGAGTGTTCGCCTTTAAGGAGTTAGCTTCTATGCTTAAGTTTATGAACTTGCGCTGTTGGCGTAAACGGTAGGTATCCGAGGTCTGACTAGCCCGATGGCAGATGGTATGTATAAGGTTTGTAAATACGATAGGCGAGACCTTACCTTGTAGATGTTGTAACAGTCTGGACTTGTTGTAGTCAGCGTTCCTGATTTCACGGTGGAGATGGGATATCCACAAATATAATGTGCGTAGGCTGAAGTTAAAGCAGGCACGATCCATGTGAGAGTTGTGGAACGGGGCTTTGTAGCGGAACCCTTTAGGTATGATTCGCCCTATGATGATGCACCCTATTCTCCAGGGCCTGGAGCCATTCCAGCACCGACACAATTAGACGTAACGAGATCTCCCGTGTGAAGGCGGACCTAACCAGATGCGGTTATCCATCCCATGTACTAAACAGATGCTTGTTACAGGCAGAAGAACTTACATCCAACCCAAGACCTCCGAAACAAGTCGGCATATCGTCCGCCTACATTCCGTACTATCGAGGAGTGTCAGGACGTATCTCGAAGGTCCTTAGAAGTTACAACATCAAATGTGTGCAATTACCCGGTAGGAACCTACGTTCACTTGTCTCCAGCGTGAAGACCCCTGTCACACCTGTCTTACGCAGCAATGTAGTGTACCGTATCACCTGTAGGGCCTGTAACAGTTGCTACGTAGGTGAGACATCGAGACGTCTCCAGGATCGCCTCACGGAACACGACAGAGCAATCCGGCTTGCCGAAACTGACCAGTCCGCGCTCGCAGAACATTTTTGGGCTACCAACCACGATCTTGACCCCAAGCGCGACTTTGAGATAGTGGACCACGCGCGACACTTTTGCCACCGCCTATGGCTAGAGTCACTAAACATAATAAACAATCCTAAGGCATTAAATCGCCAGAAAGGCATGCGTCTACATCCCATCCTAGAGACAACCGTTTTATTGATGGATGATCACTGGCGTAAGGCAGCACCCGTCCGTGCTACAACAATGACGCATGATTAACGTGCCACACTTTGCTTGTAATGTATTCAAAATTTTATATTAACTTATCAGTTGATAAAGGGACACGTGTTCCGAAAGCTACTGGTTTTTGTACTTATATTTTATTTTATTTGTACTTTATTTGTTAATAAATAACTGGGTATAACTGTATATATCTGTATTTGAAACTATGGACCCCAGTACTCCAGGCCCATTCGTTACTATACACATAATTTGCAAAGATTTGTGTCCATGTGCGCCTTTTAAAAATTTCGCATAAAATATTGGCATACTCCAAACAGAATAAAGAAAAAACAAAAAAAAAACCCGACTTTTTCTAGATATGAACTATGCAGGGGTAGTTTTAGATATGTGGAATTCATTTCGGAAAAACGGAGCCGATTTGGCGACAAAAATATGATTTTTAAAGTTTTTTTAAACTTTCTTAAATATAATTAAAATTTTACTGCGTACTTCTATGCAACTCGTTTTTTTTAATGATTTTCTTGGAGTTACTGTTTTTTTACGCAGCAGGTACAGCGCCAACGTTTTTAATCAAAATTCTATTTACGCATTTAACGCTTGCAAATGTTAAAATAAATTTTAAAAATAGAAAATTGAGAGAAATAAATATAAAGTTTTGTATAGTTTTTTTTTTTAATATTTTAAGACGATCTATTCTGAAACTATTTTTAAACAGAAGAAATGTGTGTTCTGAGCGCGTATAAAGTTTCCGTCGTTTAACCTTTTTTTATTTTTTTTTAATAATAGAAAACGGACGGAATTAAAAGTTTTATCTTTTATCTTGAATGTCTGTAATTTTTGTTTTAAATTTTCCGCATAATTAAAATTTCTTAACAACTAAAAAAACATACAAATACAATCATACATATTTCAATCCATTATGAACACATTGGTAAACTTTAAACAGAATTTAAAAATATCCGTAAGCTTTTACAGATATTAAAAAGAAAATTTGTGCTTGTATGCGGTAGCGCCTGATTTTTTTAATAATTAGGGGAACTAGGACTGCAAGGTGAAGACAGATTTACTTCATTCAAGAATCGTCCACAGAATTTGGAAAATCCGTTAAGGAAATTAAAATTGAAAAGTTAGGACCCAAAGTCACATGTTGATGGCATCTGTTTCGAAGATCACACCGCTGGTCCGGTGTTAATGGGATTTAAGGTTTTTTGTTTTTGAGGCGTTCTCCAGGGTTTCCTCAATTCAAGTGGACTCCACTTGAATTTAGCCTTCTTAACATAGTCCTGTTGGAAATGCTTTCACCTCTGGATGACGCAACCTCAAAACAGTTGATGACAGGACTTCGCAGCGTTCCGTCTTGCTCTTAGAGCCGCATAGAAGTCTTTTTTCTGGTTGATGTAGCCCTCGGGCGCCCTTGGCCATCTTTTATTGTAATGATTTCTGTATCCTGAAGCTTCTTCCATAGTGCAGAGACGTGCATTTTAAGCCGAGTGACCTCTTCCAACTCCGACCGCCCGGCTTCATGTCGTCTGACGGCGTGCCATCTCGAAAAAATCATGTAAACGACGATTACTTGCCATCCTGACTACTCCAGTTGTGGCTGTCCCACAGAGCTAGCCAAAAAAAGGGGAATGGAGTGGTCGCAACCCGTCTTTTTATAGGCATTAATAATTTGCATAATGTGCGTCTCTGTAAGGAGGTAGATCGATTTCTATTGGAGACTCTCGGAATTTTGATGCCAGGATACCTATTTTTATATCAGATATTCGGTTTCGGCGAACGCTGTTCAAAATAAAATATTCATGAAGAAAGTTTGTTCTATTAATTTTGTCGACCAGTGTAGCTCGCAGTACAAAAATTATAACAGCTTCGTGAATTATACAGTGGGGGATTTGGATCTGATCGCGAGAGTCAAAGTGAAAATTAGTGGTTTTGGGACATAAAGATTTCATGGAATTTCCAAAGAGCAATCAATGATTGTGGGAGTTCGTGCTTCGGGTGCTTCCATATCTGAAACGGCATATCTTCTCGGTTGCTCACGGCGTTCTGTGATTAAGGCGTACAAAGAAAGGTGTTAAACGGATTAAACAACCTCTCCCGACAGAGCTGAAAAGGATTACCCAAGATGAATGTTCCTGGTGAACGAAGGATGCAGCGCTTTGTTAGACTCAACGATAGAAGGGAATGCAAGAACAAATCCCAAATGGCATTGCACCATGCGCTTAGACATATGGTGTTCCACAGCAGACGAGACTCAAAAGACACCCTCTCCTCACGACTAATCATCGAAGGTGAATGCTGTGGTGTCAACAACACGCTGGTTGGACAAGGAAGAAGTAGAACCGAAAGTGTTGGTCATATGAGTCCAAGTACTTTGCACAACACGCCGACGCACGCCTTCTGGTGTGATGCAGGCAACACTGTCCATAGATCCATCGTGTATGGTGCTCACGTTTTGATGGTAAGAACTAGGACCTTTGGTGCGTACGGACAAACCTATTCCCCCGTACGCCAATCTTGTGAGATCTAGATGAAGCTGTTGGAGACCATGTGCACTCTGTCATATTGCATTTTTTTTCTCAGAGAGAAATGGAATCTTCTAAGACGATAATGCGCCGGACTATGCACGAATGTTTCGAGGAACACAGTAAAGACATCCATCTTAACTGGCCTCCAAATTCGCCTTAACTCGCTCCAACTGAACATCAGTGGAATGTTTTGAAACGGAAGTAAGGAGTATGGATTCGCAACTATCATCTATTTCGAAACCGTAGAAAGCCTTGCAGGCAGCATGGCTACAGATCTGCTATTATATTTCCTGCTATTTTAAGGAAATTGGGCAAAATAGCAAGACCACCCAAGCAGTGGCAACTGATTGTTCATAGTGGAGATTTCACCTAAGAGTCTGAAAGTTTTTACTGTACATATAATACGATAAAAGAAAATTTCTTAAAAGACCATCGATCGTAAACTTTTTTCTGAAAAAGATTAGCAACTCGCAAATCTACCTCGGTATAGTTAACACTGAACAACACGACTGTGCTGTTATCAAAATCATCTACACAGAAACTTTCACCTATTGCTGTTTCTCCTTAATTAGACAATCCATTTGAAAGAAAAACCAGTAGCCAAGAGGGCGGTGTCTCAGAATGCAAAGAACCCTGAGAGCCGGACTTAGGTGAGACAGTTGTACTTTTAAATGTTCGGTCTATAGGGTGGTTATAAAGTAATTTCCCCTAACCATGTTATTGTAAATGCTGAGCTGGATCTTCTGTGCATAGATTTCAGTAAACTAGGTTTGCTACTTACTATACCGATATCATACGAGTTGTCTTCGTATTGGACTATTATAAATAGTACTGCTCTTAGGGAATAGTAAAGTATACTGCCTTTAAAATTTTAAGGAAACTAGAGCAGTGTGAAAACAGGGGCAAGTTACTGGTGTGGAAGAGGTCGTTGAGTAGGAGGGAGTTTTTTATTAATGGCTACTAACCCAAAATGTACTGAAGTTGTTAGACGAGTTCCTTCGGGTTCGATGTTGGGATGCCTTACTGTTTGAAATTTTGTTAACGATATCGAAAAATGAATATCGATTTTAATGCCCAATTTTGTCATACAAATGTTCTTAAGAATGTTACTGACAGTATTCAGAGCAGTAGAATAGCGACTGGGATGGAGTAGGGGCATCTGCCCGGTTTCCATCAAGGTGCCAGATAACACGATTTCGTTATGGTAAAGGGGAGCCACATAACCTCGCTATACTTCTGATCAGGGCCTGGTATTCAAACCAGTTGGAAGTTTGATGGATGTTATTTATAATACAAATTTGCTGAAATGGCGATTGCATTACACTAATCTTGCCTCATGCATTAAAATCCTACCGATTGAGTGCATTATTTGTTTTAAATGTAGCAAACTATATGTAGTAGGCCTTTATGCATGGGTTTATTTGTACGGAGGCCGCTGCAAAGCCCCTATAGTTATAAGATGTTCTGTGCCGTAGTAGTTTATTCGGACAAGGGCTTAAATGAATCCGTGATGGAGCACTATTTCTTTGAGACGCATTCATGCTGGATAAATCTTGAAGTTCCGTACACACATTGGACATTCGAACTTGTTTTTTACTTGCTTCTAGAATACGCATGTTTTGATTTTCCTTACCGGTGTAAGACATTTTAAAACCTTTCGGTGAAATTTTAACCTAATTTTCGAGAGAACAACAACAACAAAAAGCTTGATTGAAACATTCATCTACTTACAACAGAACAGTCACCAATTTGAACTGGGATTGTTGAGAAATTGATTATTACCATTGGAGAGATCAATCACTGTGAACATACAATGGCTGATGTTGTTGGATCTCGGAACAATCAGTATTGTTAACCACTTCAGCAAATTGCCTTCATCTAGGAGAGCGTTAAGTTTTCTAAGTGACCATGAAATGACAGCAAGTGGCATATTTATGACAGTCTAACGACTTAAATTTCGCAAAATATGATGCTTTCGTAGGAATGTTCTGGGTAATATTTTGATTTGAGTTATTCTTTTGGTAAGTGATATATATATATATATTCCTTTTGAACGTTATATTTCTTTACGAAATACACTATACTCTGCAAAATTCTTAAAAAAAATTCAACGTGATAAAGAAGTCATAAAAGAAACGTGCAATTATTTGCAGCCTATATAATAACGTAAGAAATGTGGCAGTTACATTTAATATTAAACCAGGTGTTATTACTAAAACAGATTTTGGACTATAGCCTCAAGCTACGATACGATTGACTAAAGAGACACGTTAGGGCAATTGCATCATAATTATGAGTATAATTAAGATGCAATTGCTCTTCCTCGCACCATATGGCTAATAATAATAATAAATCTGAAATGTTTTTTGTAGCAACTTATACACATAATAATATGAGATTAATGAGATGGTGCGCCTTTTAAAAATTTCGAATTTTTTGTTTTAATTTTCAACTTTTAAAATAAACGGCATTAAAATGCAGCTTTAATAAAACGTATATATATATTTTTTGTTTTGTTTTTTTAATTATTATTTCAAAGTGAAAAAAACCTACAATATATATTAGAATCCCAGAAGAAACGATAAAATACTGTATTGGAATATTTGAACCAGACGTAATAAAAATGCAACGTTTTCTAGATATCAACCATGCAGCGGTAGTTCTAGATACGCGGGATCCATTTTCGAAAAGAACGAGCTGCTTTGGCGACAAAAATCAAATTTTTAAAGTTTATACGACAGACTGTACCTATCTGTGCAGAGCAAAGTTTCTCAAACTGTTGAATGTAATGTGCTAGCATCGACAACTATGAATAATGCTTCCAGTGCATGGAAGACGCTCATTAATACAAGAGGGAAAAAGGGTGGGTGAAAGAACTGAACATTGAGATACACCATAAAATTAGTAAGAAAAGCGACAGGTATATTTTATTGCAACAAAATGCAAGGATTTTAATTGGAAATAACAACTACAAATATATTATAAACTTGATGGAGTTTAATTAAAATCAGTAGAGAAAAAAAAATAAATCTGGGTGTTTTGATAGGAACATATATGAACTTTTCATAGCAGTGTAATAGGTGAACTGGAAGGCACATGGCGACCTATCAATGGTTTATCGAAGAATATCGTGTAGAGATAAGGAGGCCTCAATCCAACCACACAAGGCAATGGTAAGGCTGTCTTTCAAGTCCTGTTTTCAGATCTCATCTGAAAAAGACGTTGAGGTTTTTCAAAGAGTCCAAAAACAGGCAATTCTGAATGTGAGATCGGCAACAGTTTCGAACAGCATCGGTTTCGAAGAGAGATGAGTAATTATAGAAGCCAACTGAGAAGAAAAGTGCCAATGGTAGTATCTATCAAAAGCCATACAATAGAACCAGTATGTATATGAGAGAGAGAGACAGAGAGAGAGGGAGAGAGAGATGTATAAGAGAGAGAGAGAGAGAGAGAGAGAGAGAGAGAGAGAGAGAGAGAGAGTAGACCGTAGAAGCGTGACAAAGATTATATGGAGACCACCTAAATATTGGAACAATATTACAGAGACAGAGAAAGAATCTTTATTGCAAAAGTAATTACGATAAGATGTACAAAATAGTTTTTTTTATTTTTTTTATTTTGCACTCTCCCTTTAGGGACACAGGAGAGGGCTTTACAGGATCAGGGATCAATGAATTTAAATAATAAATGAAACATTCAAGAGTATCTACAAAATCACTACATAAAGTGGCTAATATTTAATTAGAACAAAGCAATTTAAAAGAATGGAATAAATGTAAAAAGACTGCCCGCTTCTTCATGCTGACTTACATGCGTCTGTTTAGCTGAGGGTAAGGCGTTCTCCTGTTTCCAGTCATCTTACGTCAGCAGCTGCAAATTATCTTAATGAATAAATGAAATTCGATCTTTCAAGACCATTTTGAACGCTAAAAAAAAATTAAATATTTTCTCTAATATTTAGTACTACGAAGGGTAACAAGATTGGTGAGGAGAACTAAGGGGTCCTCTTACCAAGAAAGGCTTGCAAATTATAGTGTATGGCGACTAGTCACCTGCGTGGTGATCTGATTGAGATGTATAAGGTCTTGAATGGATTGAGCAAGCTCAATGCTAACAGGATTCTTCCTCTTGCCCAGATTACGAACCTCAGGGGACATAAATTAAAATTGACAAAAGACAGTTGTAGAATAGATGTTCAGAAATTTGCCTTTAGCCAGCGGATGGTTAATTGTTGAAACGAACGTCCATCTGTCGTTGTGAAAGTTGATAGTTTAAATATATACAAACAAGAACTGAACAAACTTTTAGAGGGAACGGATATATGATTTTTTTTTTTTTTTTTTTTTTTTTTTTGGCTGATGCCACTTATGCTCACACGCTTCCTTTTTTGCTTCTCATGCTTCCATTACTCCTTTTGGTACTACGACTAAAATAGAGGGAGAAAGAACCGAATCTTCGACAACACCAGCACTATTTAAAAAAATTAGAAGACAGAGATCCCTCACCGATTACTCTCAGTGATCGGTCAGAGAGAAAACTGATACCCAATTACAAAACACAGTTGAGAAACTATTAGATGGAAGATTATTTAGAAAATCATTACGTCACACACGATCTAAATCTTCCTGATATTTCGAGAGAGACTGCCTCAGTCTCACCAAACTTTTCCATTGAATTTATCCATCATTGTAACAAAGAATTACATACCCGACCAACAAAGAGAGGCCAAAAACCCTTCAAAGGTCCGTCTGGTTGGTGGTATCCGCAGAAAAAATGTAACATTAGTCTTTACCATTGGTAAAGCATTGCTTATTCGAAGTAGTTCAATATCAGGCCAACTCGTTGTTAAGGGTTTTCAATATGAGATATAACTAAAGGATGCCAATTAACCTAATTCACGAATCACTATGTACTAACATTTGCAAATGCAATAAATTATCCGTTAAGCAGGAAAATAGGAATAGAATGTTTCCTCCAACACGATTTACAGTGAAATTTTGAACGAATGTTACTGTAATTCTTAATTCTTTTAAAATTCTGAACACATTTCACAGTAAATCGTGTGATATTTCCAAATCAGATAATTTAAATAAATCCGAAACTTAACTTTTGCATTTATTTAGAGTCTGTTTCTTCTTAGAATCTCAGTTTAACAGGGTATGTAAAGAGTGATGTAAATGTGGTGATGTACTGGATAATTTACAGTAAGTAAAAGCTAATTTCTAATATACTTTACATATTTTTTAAATATCACATACTTTTTTTTCAATTTTAAAATGATAATTAAATTACTAACTTTTTATTTTTTAAAACGCAATCCAGTTTTTTTTTTTTTTAATTTAATTAGTTTTCTCCACAAATAGATAACCAATCGCAATTATGAAGAAGAATGAAACTTGAACAGAGAAAAAGAAAATCATATTGAGTTCGATCTACTTCTTCAATTATAATTAAGAAGTCATTGTGAACTCCCATGATGATAAATTTCAATAGCTGGGTTATCCAGGTAGCAAACTTCATAACATAATTTTTCAGAAAAGCACGATAATACAGGATCCATTATGGTGTGGTAAGTAAAAGTCATTTTCTAGTTATTTTTTAAGGAATTTTTAATAGTAAACTTGATATTCTATTTACATTTATGTTACAAATCTGTATTTTAAATTTTAAATCGAAAAAAAAATTATTCGTTTCCAAGCATTTCTTTAACATTCTTACAGTAATTTAAATATTGGAATCCCTCTTTTTCTTTTTTTCTTCAGACTGGGTCGCTCCTTCCTTTATGTCACTTATTGTTTTAGTTATTTATTTCAGAACTTGGCAGAAAGCTGGGGAAGAGTAAAATTGTGAAAATATTGTTATAATATCTTTTTCGTTATTATTTTGAATAATCACGACGAAAACTCCTGAAGGTGACATTTATCTCGAACGGTAGTTAGCGATGTTCATAGTTTGCGCAATTTTTGTCGCCAAATTTGATATAAATTTTAAAAGAATTTTAAAAATCGAGGTGAGTAAAAGTTTACAAATCGTTATATATTTCTGAAATGGTTTGTATCAACTAAACATATAATATGCAAATATTTATGGGTATGTAGGTTTTTAAAAACGTCACATTTTAACGGTTTTAATTATTCACAAATGTAGCAAGATAACAGGTTCATTTAATTCTTCAGAATATAATGTGATTTATAATTTTCAATAGAATTTTTTAAATAAATTTAAAGTAAATTTTAAAAATTGTTGGAATATAGTAGTAAATAACACTTTCTTAATATGTATATAGTTTTTACATTTTTAAGACTATTTATTAAAATTATTTAAAACTATCTTTAAACTTTTGCAACGATTATTTAACATGCAGAAATTTATGGCCGGCGCATGTTTAATATTTTGCTCATCTAACCGTTTTCAGATAACAAAAAATGGACGGAACTAAGTTCTTCCTATTAAATGTCTATAATTACTTTTCTTGAAAGTAACAGTAAAAAATAAGATACACTTCTGTTACAATGCAATAACTATTGTAATCCATTAAAAACACATGATATTATGGGTAAACTTTAAAAATGTCCGAAAAGTTTTTTCAAATATTACGAAGAAAATTTACATTTAATGTTGTAGCACCGAAAATTTTGTAACAGTTAGGAGAGCCAGGAGAGTAGGGTGTAGAGATGCCTCCGTTGAATATCGCTCTCAGGATTTGGAAATCCGTTAAGAAATTAAGATTGAGAATGGCCGTTTGAAGACAATACAGGAAATTCGTTGTATTCTATGAAAGACCGCAGAAAACGGCGGTCGAAGAAACAAATGAGAAAGAAGCGAATTTGGTTTTGAAATTTTGAAATTTGTGAGGAAAAGGAAGTTGATTGTTTCTAGCACGGTTTTGAAGAGAGATCGGTAATTATAGAAGCCAACTGAGAAGAAAAGTGCCAATGGTAGTATATATGAAAATTCATAAAATACAACCAGTATGTCTCTCTCTCTCTCTCATAGGCACTGTAGATACTTCTACAGTGTCTATGAGAGAGAGAGAGAGAGAGAGAGAGAGAGAGAGAGAGAGAGAGAGAGAGAGAGAGAGAGAGAGAGAGAGAGGTATTATATGGACACCGCCCCAGATATTGAAACAATATTAGAGAGACAGAGAAAGAATATTTATTAAAAAAGTAATTATGATAAGATGTACAAAACAGTTTTTTGCAATCTACCTTTACGGACACAGGACAGGGGTTTACATGAGCAGGGATCAATAAATTTCAACAAAAAATGAAAAGTTGAAGCGATTTGACAAAAACGTTCAAAAGTAAAATATTCATTTATTGTTAAACTACCACCGCTGGGTTTCTTTCGATTTTCTGATGAAAGAATTACACTGCACCTAAAAATCCCCTGCTGAATGAACCAGGATCTGTTGAAAAGGATAACAGAATAGGAAACAAACTAGCAACCGTTCATATTCATCCATTCGATCAAAATGTGAGGATACCTCTATTAATTAATGTGTTCAAAGAGAGTCATGGAACCAAAAAGATGATATGGGGTAGAAGGTAAAATTGTTAAAAACTTGAAAAAAGAAGACATAGATAAAATTCAGTTATTTATAATTAAACTTATCCTGACTCAGAAGGGAAATGAATAGCCCCTGGACAAGGTTAACAGAATAAATATAACTTAGTACCGAGCATTGGGTGGAGTTTCAGAAGTTGAAAGGAGTTATTGATGTCATTAGACTCGAACGCCTTGGCTACTGCGTACAGGTCTGGAGGCCTTAGTTTAGGAAGGATGTAGAGTTGCTTGTACAGAGAAGGGTAACAAGATTGGTAAGGAGAACTAAGGGGTCCTCTTACCAAGAAAGGCTTGAAAATTATAGTGTCTGGCGACTATTTATTTATTTATTTATTAAATCAGTTTATTTCCTAAGAAACTTTGGGTCACCCTGGGACGGTTCTGTGCCAGAAGGGTTTGAATATTTACAGACGAGGGCGAGGAACATATGCACAATATACAAGAGTACATGCGTGCTCGACCCGAGACATTTACAGGTTTAAATAGACAATAATATACAAGATATACAGTAATATACAAAAAAAAAAAAAAACAACAGTCTGTCATATCCAGGAGCAGGTGAGTATTATAATTTCATAATCTGGTAGCAGTTCTACAGGATTTCCTTCCTGTAGGGCTTGTCTTCACAGAACCTATCAGGGTGGATCCTAAATTTATTGAAGATCCGAAGACTGGTAGGTTATAGGCTGGAAACATGTTCCTCAGGGAATCAATGTTTGACAGCATAAGACGTAGAGGGAGACAGGAGTCGGGGTGCTCCCCCCTTGCTCTCCTCGGGCCAGAAATTAATGTGGATGCCGATGGAGCATCAATTCGCCTTGTTAGAAGCGGTGCGAGCGTGAACACATTTTTTGTCATGATGATATGTCTCCAGGGAGTGGTGCCCAGATTGGCTTTTAGGATAGATCTGGAGATAGTTAGGGGGTGGCCTACCACCCTGTTCATCCATCTAAGCAACCAGTACTCTAAACTGAGATACTTCTGAAGGTATGAGGCAGGTTCAGATGACCAAATTTCTGAAGCATAGAGAGGAATCGGCGAAATACACCTCAGGATGTGCCGAACAAGCAGCGCTGGCTGATGCACACCAACGAGTTCTTGACGCACTGCCCAAAGAGCAGCGTACGTCTTCTGCCTCATCCTGGCAAAGTGAGTCCAGCATCCCAGGTGAGGCCAAGATCAGTATGAGGGGTCACCTTTTGCACCGGTTCCCCACTAACAAAGATTTGGATATCATTTTTGACTTACTTCTTGGTTATCGTCAGTTGCGCTGATTTGGAATGGCTCAGATGCAGCCTAATTGTGGCAAGATAACTTTCCAAGCTTAATATCTGCCTAGAAGCTTGTTCGTTGATATGTTGAATCTGATGACTATGATCTGAGCTCACGTATAACTTCAGATCGTCGGCATAAGAGACAAAGTTCGGATTCTGAGCAAGGAAAGGCTCCAAAACTGCTGCAAACAGGATAGCTGACAGTACACTTCCTTGTGGAATGCCTCTTGAGACGTCAATAGTTACTTGAAAGTCATTGTGGGTCACAGACAGATGTTCAGGAAGTAAAATAGACTTCAAAATTTGAAGTAAGGTATCTGCCATGCCGAAGTAGTGTTTCAGAATGGTAAAAAGAGCTGGGAGGTGTATTCTGTCATAAGCCGATTTTATGTCGAGGAATATGATATCAATCTGTGATTTGTTGTTAAGGGTGCGCTGAATTCTGAAGAGGATATCAAGAAGATTGGTAGTTGTCGATCTCCTTTGTAGAACGGTATGCAGGTACTCGGGCCTGTGTGCAAAGCAATGCTGGGCAATTGTTGGCTGAATTACTTTTTCAAAAATTTGAGTAAAGAACAACTGATGGATATTGGTCGCAGGTCTTTAGGAGATTTGGGTTTCTTGATCTTTGGAATGGGCTTAACTAGGCACCTGCGTGGTGATCTGATTGAGATGTATAAGGCCTTGAATGGATTGAGCAAGCACAATGCTAATAGGATTCTTCCTCTTGCCCAGATTACGAACCTCAGGGGACATAAATTAAAATGGACGAAAGACAGTTGCAGGATAGATGTTCGGAAATTTGCCTTTAGCCAGCGAATGGTTAATTGTTGAAACGAACGTCCATCTGTCGTTGTGCAAGTTGATAGCTTAAATACATTGAAGCAAGAACTGAACAAACTTTTAAAGGGAATGGATGCATGATTTTTTTTTTTTTTTTTTTTTTATTTTTGGCTGAAGCCACATATGCTCACACGTTTGCTTTATTGCATCTCATTCTTCCATTACTATTATACGTACTACGACTAAAATAGATGGAGAAATAACTGAATCTTCGAAAACACCAGCATTACTGGAAAAATTAGAAGATAGAGAGCCCTAACCTAATACCGGCAGTGATCGGTCAGAGAGAAAACTGATACCCAATTACAAAACACAGTTGAGAAACTATTAGATGGAAGATTATTTAGAAAATCATTACGTCAAACACGATCTAAATCTTTCTGAAATTTTGAGAGAAACTCCTTCAGTCTCACCAAACGTTTCCATTGAATTTATCCATCATTGCAACACAGAAGTACATACCCGACCAACAAGGAGAGGCCAAAAACCCTTCATAGGTCTGTCTGGTTGGTGGTATCCGCTGAAAATATGTAACATTAGTCTTAACCATTGGTAAAGCATTGCTTATTCGAAGTAGTTCAATATCAGGCCAACTCGTTGTTAAAGTTTTTCAATATGAGATATAACTAAAACGATACCAATTCACCTAATTCACGGATCACTAGGTACTAATATGCGCAAATGCAATAACCTATCCGATAAGAAAATAATTAGTAGGAAATACGAACAGAAGGATGCCACATACAATAAAGAATGCCCAGAATCAATTATTTCTAAGAGGTGAAGAAAGAAGACAAGGGAAACTTACATCAAGACTCTTTTTGCTTATGTCAGTCCGAATGTAACTGTTGAAGTATCTATGGAGGAATGTCTTTAAATTCTACAATCGGTAGTACAATATGCTCAGATAAAATTCCAATCGAAATAGAGAAACTTATAGATGAAGACAATACCTGGTAGTTGACTAAATACTGATCTAGATCCGCAAGCAGAAATAATAGCAAGAATAAAGGTTGCGAGAAAGGTCTTTACAAAATACAGAGCAGTTTTGTGTGGCAAAGCTCCGGAACTGTCAATCGGACTGAAATTCCTTAGTTGCTATGTGTGGACCATACTGTTATACGGAACTGAAACTTGGACAGTGAAAACCGCGAGCATGAACAAAATATAAGCCTTCGAAATGTGGATCTACAGATTTATGAAAAATATATCTTGGTTATACATAATCGCCAGAATTGAATACCTGTAAAGAGCAAAACATAAATTGTTGAGCTTAGTGAAGAGCAGGAAAATTGCCTACCTGGAACACATTCTTAGATATGAGAAATATAAATTTCTGCAAGTAATAATAGAGGGGAAAATATTTGTTTAGAATGTTTCCTCCAACACGATTTACAGTAAAATTCTGAACAAATTCCACTGTAAATCGTGTGATATTTCCAAATCAGATAATTTAAATAAATCTGAAACTTAACTTTTGCATTTATTTAGAGTCTGTTTCTTCTTAGAATCTCAGTTTAACAGGGTATGTAAAGAGTGATGTACTGGATAATTTACAGTAAATAAAAGCTATTTTCTATCATAATGTACATATTTTTTAAATATCTCATGTTTTTTTTTTTTCAATTTTAAAATGATAATTAAATTACTAACTTTTTAATTTTTAAAACGCAACCAGTTCTTTTTTTTTTAATTTAATTAGTTTTCTCCACGAATAGATAACCAATCGCAATTATGAAGAAGAATGAAACTTGAACAGAAAAAAAGAAAATCATATTGAGTTCGATCTACTTCTTCAATTATAATTAAGGAGTCATTATGAACTCCCATGACAATAAATTTTGAAATCAGCGTAATCATAGGTAGTACGCTTCATAACATAATTTTTCAGAAAAGCACGATTATACAAGATTCATTATGGTGTCGTAAGTAAAAGTCATTTTCTAGTTATTTTGTAAGGAATTTTTAATAGTAAACTTGATATTCTATTTACATTTATGTTATAAATCTGTATTTTAAATTATAAATCGAAAAAAAATTATTGGTTTCCAAGCATTTCTTTAACATTCTTACTGTAATTTAAATATTGGAATCCCTCTTTTTCTTTTAAGTGACTTTTCTTCAGACTGGGTCATTTTTCTTCCTTTATATCACTTACTATTTTAGTTATTTATTTCAGAACTTGGCAGAAAGCTGGGGAAGAGTAAAATTGTGAAAATATTGTTATAATATCTTTTTCGTTATTATTTTGAATAATCACGACGAAAACTCCTGAAGGTGACATTTATATCGGACATTAGTTAGCGATGTTCATAGTTTGCGCAATTTTTGTCGCCAAATTTGATATAAATTTTAAAAGAATTTTAAAAATCGAGATGAGTAAAAGTTTACAAATCGTTATATATTTCTAAATGGTTTGTATCAACTAAACATATAATATGCAAATATTTATGGGTATGTAGGCAAATATTATGGGCAAATATTCATGGGTATTAGTTAACGATGAACATAGCTAACTAATGTCCGAGATAAATGTCACCTTCAGGAGTTTTCGTCGTGATTATAGATTCGTCGTAGGTTTTTAAACTCGTCACCTTTTAACGGTTTTAATTACTCACAAATGTAGCAAGATAACAGTTTCATTTAATTCTTCAGAATATAATGTGATTTATAATTTTGAATAGAATTTTTTAAATAAATTTAAAATAAATTTTAAAAATTGTTGGAATATAGTAGTAAATAACACTTTCTTAATATGTATATAGTTTTTACATTTTTAAGACTATTTATTAAAATTATTTAAAACTATCTTTAAACTTTTGCAACGAATATTTAACATGCAGAAATTTATGGCCGGCGCATGTGTTATACTTTGCTCATCTAACCGTTTTCTGATAACAAAAAATGGACGGAACTAAGTTCTTCCTATTCTATGTCTATAATTACTTTTCTTGAAAGTAACAGTAAAAAATAAGATACACTTCTGTTACAATGCAATAACTATTGTAATCCATTAAAAACACATGATATTATCGGTAAACTTTAAAAATGTCCGAAAAGTTTTTCAAATATTACGAAGAAAATTTACACTTAATGTTATATCACCGAAATTTTTGTAACAGTTAGGAGAGCCAGGACTGTAGGGTGTAGAGTTGCTTCGGTTGAAGATCGCTCTCAGGATTTGGTGATCCGTTAAGAAATTAAGATTGAGAATGGCCGTTTGAAGACAATACAGGAAATTCGCTGTATTCTATGAAAGACCGCAGAAAACGGCGGTCGAAGAAACAAATGAGAAAGAAGCGAATTTGGTTTTGAAATTTTGAAATTTGTGAGGAAAAGGAAGTTGATTGTTTCTAGCACGGTTTTGAAGAGAGATCGGTAATTATAGAAGCCAACTGAGAAGAAAAGTGCCAATGGTAGTATCTAAGAAAATTCATAAAATACAACCAGTATGTCTCTCTCTCTCTCATAGGTAATGTAGACACTTCTACCGTGTCTATGAGAGAGAGAGAGAGAGAGAGAGAGAGAGAGAGAGGTATTATATGGACACCGCCCCAGATATTGAAACATTATTAGAGAGACAGAGAAAGAATATTTATTTAAAAAGTAATTATGATAAGTTGTACAAAATAGTTTTTTGCAATCTACCTTTACGGACACAGGACAGGGGTTTACATGAGCAGGGATCAATAAATTTCAACAATAAATGAAAAGTTGAAGGGTTTTTACAAAATTACTATACAAAGTTGTTCATCATTAACTAGAACAAAGGACTTTAAAAGCATGGAATAAATGAAAAAGATTGTCCGGCCGGGTCTTCAGGCTGAAATACATGTATGTTTAACAAAGAGCCATACATATGAGTAAGACTTTCTTCTGTTTCCAGTCATCATACGTCATCAGCTGCAAATTATGTTAATGAATCAATGTAAGACCATTTTAAACGTTCAAAAAGTAAAATATTCATTTATTGTTAAACTACAACCGCTGGGTTTCTTTCGAATTTCTGATGAATGAATTACACTGCACCTAAAAATCCTCTCCTGAATGAACCAGGATCTGTTGAAAAGGATAACAGAATAGGAAACAAATTAGCAACCGTTCACATTCATCCATTCGATCAAAATATGAGGATACCTCTATTAATTAATGTGTGCAAAGAGAGTCATGGGACCAAAAAGGAGATATGGGGTAGAAGGCTAAATTGTTAAAAACTTGAAAAAAGAAGACATAGATAAAATTCAGTTATTTATAATTAGACTTATCCTGACTGAGAAGGGAAATGAATAGCCCCTGGAGAAGGTTAACAGAATAAATATAACTTAGTACCGAGCATTGGGTGGAGTTTCAGAAGTTGAAAGTAGTTATTGATGTCATTAGACTGGAACGCCTTGGCTACTGCGTACAGGTCTGGAGGCCTTAGTTTAGGAAGGATGTAGAGTTGCTTGTACAGAGAAGGGTAACAAGATTGGTAAGGAGAACTAAGGGGTCCTCTTACCAAGAAAGGCTTGCAAATTATAGTGCATGGCGACTAGTCACCTGCGTGGTGATCTGATTGAGATGTATAAGGTCTTGAAAGGATTGAGCAAGCACAATGCTAATAGGATTCTTCCTCTTGCCCAGATTACGAACCTCAGTGGACATAAATTAAAATTGACGAAAGACAGTTGTAGAATAGATGTTCAGAAATATGTCTTTAGCCAGTGGATGGTTAATTGTTGAAACGAACGTCTATCTGTCGTTGTGAAAGTTGATAGTTTAAATACATACAAGCAAGAACTGAACATACAAACTTTTAGAGGGAACGGATATATGATTTTTTTTTTTTTTTTTTGGCTGATGCCACTTATGCTCACACGCTTCCTTTCTTGCTTCTCATGCTTCCATTACTACTATTGGTACTACGACTAAAATAGAGGGAGAAAGAACCGAATCTTCGACAACACCAGAATTATTGGAAAAATTAAAAGACAGAGATCCCTCACCGATTACTCGCAGTGATCGGTTCGAGAGAAAACTGATACCCAATCACAAAAAACAGTTGAGAAACTATTAGATGGAAGATTATTTAAAAAATCATTACGTCACACACGATCTAAATCTTCCTGAAATTTCGAGAGAAACTGCCTCAGTCTCACCAAACTTTTCCATTGAATTTATCCATCATTGTAACAAAGAATTACACACCCGACCAACAAAGAGAGGCCAAAAACCCTTCAAAGGTCCGTCTGGTTGGTGGTATCGGCCGACAAAATGTAACATTAGTCTTCACCATTGGTAAAGCATTGCTTATTCGAAGTAGTTCAATATCAGGGCAACTCGTTGTTAAGGTTTTTCAATATGAGATATAACTAAAGGATGCCAATTAACCTAATTCATGGATCACTATGTACTAACATGTGCAAATGCAATAACTTATCTGTTAAGCAGGAAATAGGAACAGAATGTTTTCTCCAACACGATTTACAGTGAAATTTTGAACGAAAGTTACTGTAATTCTTAATTCTTTTAAAATTCTGAACAAATTTCACAGTAAATCGTGTGATATTTCCAAATCAGATAATTTAAATAAATCCGAAACTGAACTTGCATTTATTTAGAGTCTGTTTCTTCTTAGAATCTCAGTTTAACAGTGTATGTAAAGAGTGATGTAAATGTGGTGATGTACTGGATAATTTACAGTAAATAAAAGCTAATTTCTAATATACTGTACATATTTTTTAAATATCACATACTTTTTTTTTCAATTTTAAAATGATAATTAAATTACTAACTTTTTAATTTTTAAAACGCAACCAGTTCTTTTTTTTTTAATTTAATTAGTTTTCTCCACGAATAGATAACCAATCGCAATTATGAAGAAGAATGAAACTTGAACAGAAAAAAAGAAAATCATATTGAGTTCGATCTACTTCTTCAATTATAATTAAGGAGTCATTATGAACTCCCATGACAATAAATTTTGAAATCAGCGTAATCATAGGTAGTACGCTTCATAACATAATTTTTCAGAAAAGCACGATTATACAAGATTCATTATGGTGTCGTAAGTAAAAGTCATTTTCTAGTTATTTTGTAAGGAATTTTTAATAGTAAACTTGATATTCTATTTACATTTATGTTATAAATCTGTATTTTAAATTATAAATCGAAAAAAAATTATTGGTTTCCAAGCATTTCTTTAACATTCTTACTGTAATTTAAATATTGGAATCCCTCTTTTTCTTTTAAGTGACTTTTCTTCAGACTGGGTCATTTTTCTTCCTTTATATCACTTACTATTTTAGTTATTTATTTCAGAACTTGGCAGAAAGCTGGGGAAGAGTAAAATTGTGAAAATATTGTTATAATATCTTTTTCGTTATTATTTTGAATAATCACGACGAAAACTCCTGAAGGTGACATTTATATCGGACATTAGTTAGCGATGTTCATAGTTTGCGCAATTTTTGTCGCCAAATTTGATATAAATTTTAAAAGAATTTTAAAAATCGAGATGAGTAAAAGTTTACAAATCGTTATATATTTCTAAATGGTTTGTATCAACTAAACATATAATATGCAAATATTTATGGGTATGTAGGCAAATATTATGGGCAAATATTCATGGGTATTAGTTAACGATGAACATAGCTAACTAATGTCCGAGATAAATGTCACCTTCAGGAGTTTTCGTCGTGATTATAGATTCGTCGTAGGTTTTTAAACTCGTCACCTTTTAACGGTTTTAATTACTCACAAATGTAGCAAGATAACAGTTTCATTTAATTCTTCAGAATATAATGTGATTTATAATTTTGAATAGAATTTTTTAAATAAATTTAAAATAAATTTTAAAAATTGTTGGAATATAGTAGTAAATAACACTTTCTTAATATGTATATAGTTTTTACATTTTTAAGACTATTTATTAAAATTATTTAAAACTATCTTTAAACTTTTGCAACGAATATTTAACATGCAGAAATTTATGGCCGGCGCATGTGTTATACTTTGCTCATCTAACCGTTTTCTGATAACAAAAAATGGACGGAACTAAGTTCTTCCTATTCTATGTCTATAATTACTTTTCTTGAAAGTAACAGTAAAAAATAAGATACACTTCTGTTACAATGCAATAACTATTGTAATCCATTAAAAACACATGATATTATCGGTAAACTTTAAAAATGTCCGAAAAGTTTTTCAAATATTACGAAGAAAATTTACACTTAATGTTATATCACCGAAATTTTTGTAACAGTTAGGAGAGCCAGGACTGTAGGGTGTAGAGTTGCTTCGGTTGAAGATCGCTCTCAGGATTTGGTGATCCGTTAAGAAATTAAGATTGAGAATGGCCGTTTGAAGACAATACAGGAAATTCGCTGTATTCTATGAAAGACCGCAGAAAACGGCGGTCGAAGAAACAAATGAGAAAGAAGCGAATTTGGTTTTGAAATTTTGAAATTTGTGAGGAAAAGGAAGTTGATTGTTTCTAGCACGGTTTTGAAGAGAGATCGGTAATTATAGAAGCCAACTGAGAAGAAAAGTGCCAATGGTAGTATCTAAGAAAATTCATAAAATACAACCAGTATGTCTCTCTCTCTCTCATAGGTAATGTAGACACTTCTACCGTGTCTATGAGAGAGAGAGAGAGAGAGAGAGAGAGAGAGAGAGAGAGGTATTATATGGACACCGCCCCAGATATTGAAACATTATTAGAGAGACAGAGAAAGAATATTTATTTAAAAAGTAATTATGATAAGTTGTACAAAATAGTTTTTTGCAATCTACCTTTACGGACACAGGACAGGGGTTTACATGAGCAGGGATCAATAAATTTCAACAATAAATGAAAAGTTGAAGGGTTTTTACAAAATTACTATACAAAGTTGTTCATCATTAACTAGAACAAAGGACTTTAAAAGCATGGAATAAATGAAAAAGATTGTCCGGCCGGGTCTTCAGGCTGAAATACATGTATGTTTAACAAAGAGCCATACATATGAGTAAGACTTTCTTCTGTTTCCAGTCATCATACGTCATCAGCTGCAAATTATGTTAATGAATCAATGTAAGACCATTTTAAACGTTCAAAAAGTAAAATATTCATTTATTGTTAAACTACAACCGCTGGGTTTCTTTCGAATTTCTGATGAATGAATTACACTGCACCTAAAAATCCTCTCCTGAATGAACCAGGATCTGTTGAAAAGGATAACAGAATAGGAAACAAATTAGCAACCGTTCACATTCATCCATTCGATCAAAATATGAGGATACCTCTATTAATTAATGTGTGCAAAGAGAGTCATGGGACCAAAAAGGAGATATGGGGTAGAAGGCTAAATTGTTAAAAACTTGAAAAAAGAAGACATAGATAAAATTCAGTTATTTATAATTAGACTTATCCTGACTGAGAAGGGAAATGAATAGCCCCTGGAGAAGGTTAACAGAATAAATATAACTTAGTACCGAGCATTGGGTGGAGTTTCAGAAGTTGAAAGTAGTTATTGATGTCATTAGACTGGAACGCCTTGGCTACTGCGTACAGGTCTGGAGGCCTTAGTTTAGGAAGGATGTAGAGTTGCTTGTACAGAGAAGGGTAACAAGATTGGTAAGGAGAACTAAGGGGTCCTCTTACCAAGAAAGGCTTGCAAATTATAGTGCATGGCGACTAGTCACCTGCGTGGTGATCTGATTGAGATGTATAAGGTCTTGAAAGGATTGAGCAAGCACAATGCTAATAGGATTCTTCCTCTTGCCCAGATTACGAACCTCAGTGGACATAAATTAAAATTGACGAAAGACAGTTGTAGAATAGATGTTCAGAAATATGTCTTTAGCCAGTGGATGGTTAATTGTTGAAACGAACGTCTATCTGTCGTTGTGAAAGTTGATAGTTTAAATACATACAAGCAAGAACTGAACATACAAACTTTTAGAGGGAACGGATATATGATTTTTTTTTTTTTTTTTGGCTGATGCCACTTATGCTCACACGCTTCCTTTCTTGCTTCTCATGCTTCCATTACTACTATTGGTACTACGACTAAAATAGAGGGAGAAAGAACCGAATCTTCGACAACACCAGAATTATTGGAAAAATTAAAAGACAGAGATCCCTCACCGATTACTCGCAGTGATCGGTTCGAGAGAAAACTGATACCCAATCACAAAAAACAGTTGAGAAACTATTAGATGGAAGATTATTTAAAAAATCATTACGTCACACACGATCTAAATCTTCCTGAAATTTCGAGAGAAACTGCCTCAGTCTCACCAAACTTTTCCATTGAATTTATCCATCATTGTAACAAAGAATTACACACCCGACCAACAAAGAGAGGCCAAAAACCCTTCAAAGGTCCGTCTGGTTGGTGGTATCGGCCGACAAAATGTAACATTAGTCTTCACCATTGGTAAAGCATTGCTTATTCGAAGTAGTTCAATATCAGGGCAACTCGTTGTTAAGGTTTTTCAATATGAGATATAACTAAAGGATGCCAATTAACCTAATTCATGGATCACTATGTACTAACATGTGCAAATGCAATAACTTATCTGTTAAGCAGGAAATAGGAACAGAATGTTTTCTCCAACACGATTTACAGTGAAATTTTGAACGAAAGTTACTGTAATTCTTAATTCTTTTAAAATTCTGAACAAATTTCACAGTAAATCGTGTGATATTTCCAAATCAGATAATTTAAATAAATCCGAAACTGAACTTGCATTTATTTAGAGTCTGTTTCTTCTTAGAATCTCAGTTTAACAGTGTATGTAAAGAGTGATGTAAATGTGGTGATGTACTGGATAATTTACAGTAAATAAAAGCTAATTTCTAATATACTGTACATATTTTTTAAATATCACATACTTTTTTTTTCAATTTTAAAATGATAATTAAATTACTAACTTTTTAATTTTTAAAACGCAACCAGTTCTTTTTTTTTTAATTTAATTAGTTTTCTCCACGAATAGATAACCAATCGCAATTATGAAGAAGAATGAAACTTGAACAGAAAAAAAGAAAATCATATTGAGTTCGATCTACTTCTTCAATTATAATTAAGGAGTCATTATGAACTCCCATGACAATAAATTTTGAAATCAGCGTAATCATAGGTAGTACGCTTCATAACATAATTTTTCAGAAAAGCACGATTATACAAGATTCATTATGGTGTCGTAAGTAAAAGTCATTTTCTAGTTATTTTGTAAGGAATTTTTAATAGTAAACTTGATATTCTATTTACATTTATGTTATAAATCTGTATTTTAAATTTTAAATCGAAAAAAAATTATTGGTTTCCAAGCATTTCTTTAACATTCTTACTGTAATTTAAATATTGGAATCCCTCTTTTTCTTTTAAGTGACTTTTCTTCAGACTGGGTCATTTTTCTTCCTTTATATCACTTACTATTTTAGTTATTTATTTCAGAACTTGGCAGAAAGCTGGGGAAGAGTAAAATTGTGAAAATATTGTTATAATATCTTTTTCGTTATTATTTTGAATAATCACGACGAAAACTCCTGAAGGTGACATTTATATCGGACATTAGTTAGCGATGTTCATAGTTTGCGCAATTTTTGTCGCCAAATTTGATATAAATTTTAAAAGAATTTTAAAAATCGAGATGAGTAAAAGTTTACAAATCGTTATATATTTCTGAAATGGTTTGTATCAACTAAACATATAATATGCAAATATTTATGGGTATGTAGGTTTTTAAAAACGTCACCTTTTAACGGTTTTAATTACTCACAAATGTAGCAAGATAACAGTTGCATTTAATTCTTCAGAATATAATGTGATTTATAATTTTCAATAGAATTTTTTAAATAAATTTAAAGTAAATTTTAAAAATTGTTGGAATATAGTAGTAAATAACACTTTCTTAATATGTATATAGTTTTTACATTTTTAAGACTATTTATTAAAATTATTTAAAACTATCTTTAAACTTTTGCAATGATTATTTATCATGCAGAAATTTATGGCCGGCGCATGTGTAATATTTTGCTCATCTAACCGTTTTCTGATAACAAATATTGGACGGAACTAAGTTCTTCCTATTCTATGTCTATAATTACTTTTCTTGAAAGTAACAGTAAAAAGTAAGATACACTTTTGTTACAATGCAATAACTGTTGTAATCCATTAAAAACACATGATATTATGGGTAAACTTTAAAAATGTCCGAAAAGTTTTTTTTAAATATTACGAAGAAAATTTACATTTAATGTTGTAGCACCGAAATTTTTGTAACAGTTAGGAGAGCCAGGAGAGTAGGGTGTAGAGATGCCTCGGTTGAATATCGCTCTCAGGATTTGGAAATCCGTTAAGAAATTAGGATTGAGAATGTCCGTTTGAAGACAATACAGGAAATTCGCTGTATTCTATGAAAGTGGCAGAAAACGGCGGTCGAAGAAACAAATGAGAAAGAAGCGAATTTGGTTTTGAAATTTTGAAATTTGTTAGGAAAAGGAAGTTGATTGTTTCTAGCACGGTTTTGAAGAGAGATCGATAATTATAGAAGCCAACTGAGAAGAAAACTGCCAATGTTAGTATCTATGAAAAGGCATAAAATACAACCAGTATATCTCTCTCTCACAGGCACTGTAGATACGTCTACCGTGTCTATGAGAGAGAGAGAGAGAGAGAGAGAGAGAGAGAGAGGGCGAGGTATTATATGGACACCGCCCCAGATATTGAAACATTATTAGAGAGACAGAGAAAGAATATTTATTTAAAAAGTAATTATGATAAGATGTACAAAATATTTTTTTGCAATCTACCTTTACGGACACAGGACAGGGGTTTACATGAGCAGGGATCAATAAATTTCAACAATAAATGAAAAGTTGAAGTGTTTTTACAAAATCACTATACAAAGTTGTTCATCATTAACTAGAACAAATGACTTTAAAAGCATGGAATAAATGAAAAAGTTTGTCCGTGTCTTCAGGCTGAAATACATGTATCTTTAACAAAGGGCCATACATATGAGTAAGACTTTCTCCTGTTTCCAGTCATCATACGTCATCAGCTGCAAATTATCTTAATGAGTCAATGAAAGACCATTTTAAACGTTCAAAAAGTAAAATATTCATTTATTGTTAAATTACCACCGCTGGGTTTCTTTCGATTTTCTGATGAAAGAATTACACTGCACCTAACAATCCTCTGCTGAATGAACCAGGATCTGTTGAAAAGGATAACACAATAGGAAACAAACTAGCAACCGTTCGAATTCATCCATTCGATCAAAATATGAGGATACCTCTATTAATTAATGTGTGCAAAGAGAGTCATGGAACCAAAAAGGAGATATGGGGTAGAAGGCAAATTTGTTAACAACTTGAAAAAAGAAGACATAGATAAAATTCAGTTATTTATAATTAGACTTATCCTGACTGAGAAGAGAAATGAATACCTCCTGGACAGGTTTGACAGAATAAATATAACTTAGTACCGGGCATTGGGTGGAGTTTCAGAAGATGAAAGGAGATATTAATGTCATTAGACTCGAACGCCTTGACTACTGCGTACAGGTCTGGAGGCCTTAGTTTAGGAAGGATGTAGAGTTGCTTGTACAGAGAAGGGTAACAAGATTGTTAAGGAGAACTAAGGGGTCCTCTTACCAAGAAAGGCTTCCAAATTATAGTGTCTGGCGAATATTTATTTATTTATTTATTAAATCAGTTTATTTCCCAAGAAACCTTGGGTCACGCTGGGACGGTTCTGTGCCAGAAGGGTTTGAATATTTACAGACTAAGGTGCGAGGAACATATGCACAATAAACAAGAGTACATGCGTGCTCGACCCGAGACATTTACAGGATTAAATATACAATAATATACAAGATATACAGTAATATACAAAAAAAAAAAAAAAAAAACAGTGTGTCATATCCAGGAGCAGGTGAGTATTATAATTTCATAATCTGGTAGCAGTTCTTCAGGATTTCCTTCCTGTAGGGCTTGTCTTCACAGAACCTATCAGGGTGGATCCTAAATTTAATGAAGATCCGAAGACAATTGGCTGGAAACATGTTCCTCAGGGAATCAATGTTTGACAGCATAAGACGTAGAGGGAGACAGGAGTCGGGGTGCTCCCCCCTTGCCGTCCTCGGGCCAGAGATTAATGTCGATGCCGATGGAGCATCAATTCGCCTCGTTAGAAGCCGTGCGAGCGTGAAGACATTTTTGTCATGAAGATATGTCTCCAGGGTGTGGAGCCCAGATTTGCTTTTAGGATAGATCTGGAGATAGTTAGGGGGTGGCCTACCACCCTGTTCATCCATCTAAGCAACCAGTACTCTAAACTGAGATACTTCTGAAGGTATGAGGCAGGTTCAGATGACCAAATTTCTGAAGCATAGAGAGGAATCGGCGAAATACACCTCAGGATGTGCCGAACAAGCAGCGCTGGCTGATGCACACCAACGAGTTCTTGACGCACTGCCCAAAGAGCAGCATACGTCTTCTGCCTCATCCTGGCAAGGTGAGGCTGAAAAGTGAGTCCAGCATCCCAGGTGAGGCCAAGATCAGTATGAGGGGTCACCTTTTGCACCGGTTCGCAAATTAACAAAGATTTGGATATCATTTTTGACTTTCTTCTTGGTTATCGTCAGTTGCGCTGATTTGGAAGGGCTCAGATGTAGCCCAATTGTGGCAAAATAACTTTCCAAGCTTAATATCTGCCTAGAAGCTTGTTCGTTGATATGTTGAATCTGATGACTATGATCTGAGCTGACGTAGTACTTCAGATCGTCGGCATAAGAGACAAAGTTCGGATTCTGAGCAAGGAAAGGCTCCAAAACTGCGGCAAACAGGATAGCTGACAGTACACGTCCTTGTGGAATGCCTCTTGAGACGTCAATAGTTACTTGAAAGTCATTGTGGGTCACAGACAGATTTCTAGGAAGTAAAATAGACTTCAAATTTTGAAGTAAGGTATCTGCCAGGCCGAAGTAGTGTTTCAGAATGGTAAAAAGAGCTGGGAGGTGTATTCTGACATAAGCCGATTTTATGTCGGGGAATATGATATCAATCTGTGATTTGTTGTTACGGGTGCGCTGAATTCTGAAGAGGGTATCAAGAAGATTGGTAGTTGTCGATCTCCTTTGTAGAACGGTATGCAGGTACTTGGTCCTGTGTGCAAAGCAATGAGGGGCAATTGTTGGCTGAATTACTTTTTCAAAAATTTTGAGTAAAGAACAACTGATAGATATTGGTCGCAGGTCTTTAGGAGATTTGGGTTTCTTGATCTTTGGAATGGGCTTAACTAGGCACCTGCGTGGTGATCTGATTGAGATGTATAAGGCCTTGAATGGATTCAGCAAGCACAATGCTAATAGGATTCTTCCTCTTGCCCAGATTACGAACCTCAGTGGACAAAAATTAAAATTGACGAAAGACAGTTTTAGAATAGATGTTCGGAAATTTGCCTTTAGCCAGCGGATGGTTAATTGTTGAAACGAACGTCCATCTGTCGTTTTGCAAGTTGATAGTTTAAATACATTGAAGCAAGAACTGAACAATCTTTTAAAGGGAATGGATGTATGATTTTTTTTTTTTTTGGCTGAACCACATATGCTCACACGTTTGCTTTATTGCATCTCATGCTTCCATTACTATTATAAGTACAACGACTAAAATAGAGGGAGAAATAACTGAATCTTCGAAAACACCAGCATTACTGGAAAAATTAGAAGACAGAGAGCCCTCACCTAATACCGGCAGTGATCGGTCAGAGAGAAAACTGATACCCAATTACAAAACACAGTTGAGAAACTATTAGATGGAAGATTATTTAGAAAATCATTACGTCAAACACGATCTAAATCTTTCTGAAATTTCGAGAGGAACTGCTTCAGTGTCACCAAACGTTTCCATTGAATTTATCCATCATTGCAACACAGAAGTACACACCCGACCAACAAGGAGAGGCCAAAAACCCTTCATAGGTCCATCTGGTTGGTGGTATCCGCCGCAAATATGTAACATTAGTCTTAACCATTGGTAAAGCATTGCTTATTCGAAGTAGTTCAATGTAAGGCCAACTCGTTGTTAAGGTTTTTCAATATGAGATATAAATAAAACGATACCAATTCACCTAATTCACGGATCACTAGGTACTAATACGCACAAATGAATAACCTATCCGATAAGAAAATAATTAGTAGGAAATACGAACAGAAGGATGCCACATACAATAAAGAATGCCCAGATTCAATTATTTCTAAGAGGTGATGAAAGAAGACAAGGGAAACTTACATCAAGACTCTTTTTGCTTATGTCAGTCCGAATGTAACTGTTGAAGAATCTATGGAGGAATGTCTTTAAATTCTACAATCGGTAGTACAATATGCTCAGATAAAATTCCAATGGAAATAGAGAAACTTATAGATGAAGACAATACCTGGTAGCTGACTAAATACTGATCTAGTTCCGCAAGCAGAAATAATAGCAAGAATAAATGTTGCGAGAAAGGCCTTTACAAAATAAAGAGGAGTTCTGTGTGGCAAAGCTCCGGAGCTGTCAATCGGACTGAAATTCCTTAGTTGCTATGTGTGGTCCATACTGATATACGGAACTGAAACTTGGACAGTGAAACCCGCGAGCATGAACAAAATATAAGCCTTCGAAATGTGGATCTACAGATTTATGAAAAAGATATCTTGGTTATACAGAATCGCCAGAATTGAATACCTGAAAAGAGCACGACGTAAATTGTTGAGCTTAGTGAAGAGCAGGAAAATTGCCAACCTGGGACACATTCTTAGATATGAGAAATATAAATTTCTGCAAGTAATAATAGAGGGGAAAATATTTGTTTAGAATGTTTCCTCCAACACGATTTACAGTAAAATTCTGAACAAATTCCACTGTAAATCGTGTGATATTTCCAAATCAGATAATTTAAATAAATCCGAAACTTAACTTTTGCATTTATTTGGAGTCTGTTTCTTCTTAGAATCTCAGTTTAACAGGGTATGTGAAGAGTCATGTAAATGTGGTGATGTACTGGATAATTTACAGTAAGTAAAAGCTAATTTCTAATATACTGTACATATTTTTTAAATACCACATTATTTTTTTTTTTCAATTTTAAAATGATAATTAAATTACTAACTTTTTAATTTTTAAAACGCAACCAGTTTTTTTTTTTAATTTAATTAGTTTTCTCCACAAATAGATAACCAATCGCAATTATGAATAAGAATGAAACTTGAACAGAGAAAAAGAAAATCATATTGAGTTCGTTCTACGTCTTCAATTATAATTAAGAAGTCATTGTGAACTCCCATGATGATAAAAAATTCAATAGCTGGGTTATCCAGGTAGTAAACTTCATAACATAATTTTTCAGAAAAGCACGATTATACAGGATCAATTATGGTGTGGTAAGTAAAAGTCATTTTCTAGTTATTTTTTAAGGAATTTTTAATAGTGAACTTGATATTCTATTTACATTTATGTTACAAATCTGTATTTAAATTTTAAATCGAAAAACAACTTATTCGTTTCGAACCGTTTTTTTTTTTTTAAATGCTTACTGTAATTTAAATATTAGCAACTGTTGCGTCGCTGTGGTATAAATATTGGAATCCCTCTTTTTCTTTTAAGTGACTTTCCTTCAGACTGGGTCACTCCTTCCTTTATGTCACTTACTGTTTCAGTTATTTATTTCAGAACTTGGCAGAAAGCTGGGGAAGTGTAAAATTTTGAAATATTGTTTTAATATCTTTTTTGTTATTATTTTGAATAATCAAGACGAAAACACCTGAAGGTGACATTTATCTCGGACAGTAGTTAGCGATGTTGATAGTTTGTACAAATTTTGTCGCCAAATTTGATATAAATTTTCAAAGAATTTTAAAATCGGACGGAAGTAAATAATAGTTTACAAATCGTTATATATTTCTGAAATGATTTGTATGAACGAAACGTATGATATGCAAATATTTATGTGTTAGCAAATTACTAATTTCATTGAATTTTTCAGACGCCAATGTGTTTTCTAATTTTCAGCAGAATTTTTAAAATAAATGGTATTAGAAAGCAGCTTGTTAAAAATATTTATTTATATATAATTACAAAGTATAAAAGACATACAATAATTATAGAAATCCTTATGAAATGATGAAATTTTGTTATACTCTCAAGAGGATTAAAAAATATACATAAAAATCCATTTTTTTGCATTTATCCATGTAACCGTGATTTTACACATCTAGGGTTCCCTTCGTAAATAATGTGCGCTCTTTGTCGAAAATAAAAATCTGATTTATTTAAAGTTTTACTGCGTATGTCTTGAAAGCATTTTTTTAAAACTTTTTTTGGAGTTTTTTGGGAATTTTTGTAACAGCAGGTATAACGTCAATTTTTTTTTTTTAAATCATGAATTTACACATTTATCCCTTGCCAAATTTAAAGTACATTTTAAAACTGTTGCAATATAGTAGTAAATAACACTTTCTAAAAATGTATATAGGTTTTATATTTTTAAGACTATTCATTAAAAGTCTACTTTTTTTATCAGACTTTTCTATTCTGAAATATTTCAGAAATTTTTGACCTGCGAATGTTTAAAATTTTATCCTGTTTAACAACTATTTTTTAATACCAAAATATGGTTGGAACTAAGTTCTTTTTATTTTAGGTCTATAATTACTTTTTTGGGAAGTAACAGTTATAAAAGATACAGCTTTCTTACAATTCAATAACTATTCTAATCCATTAAAACGCATGATAGAACAGATATTATCTTTTAAGACACAAAAGATGATATTGTTGTACACGTTGCTAATAGAAGAAGAAATCTTTATTGCAATAATAATGATAATAATGATACAATTCGATAGATTGCAATGTTGCCCTTCACGGCCACCAGGCCAGGGGTTAACAGTAATAATACAATATAAATAGGGAACATTGATATATAAAACATAGGAAATGCATATATGGAAGTACAATTCCAAACTCCAAGTATCATACAGTTATTTACAGTACAATATATAAAGATGATATGGGCGGAAACGGATAATTTCATATACATATAGTAGTATAAACAGGCAACGTTCTTTGCACTGAACAGAAGTAGTTAGTCCATCATTACTAACTGTCATACTGAAGAGTTAGTATACCGTCTTCACATCAGGTGGTGTTGATGTCTTGCAGCATTAAGACGAGCTTCGAGGAGAAGGATCAGGGACAGGGAAGTACAATTCAAGGGTGCGACGTCTGTATTCCCTGTCAGAAGCGAACTTGTTAAGGTCAGCATCCAAGGACTGGGCACACGAAAGTAGCTGAAAAGGCAGAAACCTATCTGATAGGTGGAGACGGCTGTGATGTGGGCATAGAGTTGGAGTCGCTCTGAGGGAAGACTGAGGGATTCTCCATGAGCACAGGTCCCAGAATGATGGTGCCGAAATCTCGCCAACCATCATTTTGATAGTCGTGGTAAGACGTTTCACCCTAATCAGCGTGGGGAGCCTGTGAATTTGAATTAAGCTGGCCATTTCAGTTGTCCTGAGCTGTGGAGACAGTTTATGTTTGTTTATTGCCCATTTTAAGAGCCAATACTCAGCAGAAAAAAGTGGCCTGATTGTGCTAGTTGCAGCTGATGCCCATATCTTTGCAGCGTATAAAAGCGGAGAGTATACAGTGGTTTTTATATATTTTCTAGTAGTTGTGACTTCATTTATATAATGTAGATGCTGTTTGGCAATCCATCGGAGTCGAGCTGCCAAGGTGAGGAGCTTGTCTACGTGGTAACTGAAGCAGAGCTTAGGATCAAACACAACCCCGAGATCAGTATGCTTATTGACGATGGGAATTGGAGAATTACACAGAATGGGCTGAATATAAGAAGGTGTTTTCTTTAAAGAGAATATCATAAATTCAGATTTCTCTGGGTTTATTTTTAATCCGAACTGGTTGAGGTAGTTTTCAATTTCCGTCAGTGTATTATTAATTGATCCTGTTATCATGAGAAGATCATCGTATGGAGAAATCGGTGTGAGGAGCTTTATATCATCTGCATAACATAAGATATCATACCTGGACTCAACAAGTGGAGAGATAAGTGCTGTGAACAAGAGTCCAGATAAGACATCACCCTGTGGCACGCCTGAAGAGATACTTCGCTCATATATGTGCCCATGGACAATAAGCTGGATTATTCTGTTTCGAAGGAGTGACGTGAGGAATGACATTAAGAATAGTTGATCCGCAGATTTACTTAACAAATACAGGTGAATTTTGAAAAAAATTCACGAGTTAGGGTTAAATTTGAAAGTGTCTACAATTGTGCACAGACACGATAGGATGGAGTATATTATGAGAGCTTTGTCGATCAATTCGGCTCTGGAGGATTGTGCAAGATTGAAGAGGTAGAATATTTTTCAGTGTTGTGTTTGCTTGTTAACAGGAGAGATGGATTGCTTCTACAGGGATAGGATACACTTAAACAGAAAGGGTGCAAGAGTGTTTGCTGATGCTATCGAGACAGCGTTGGGTGGTTTCGGAAAACTGCTAGCTTGGGAAATTCACAGACAAAATTCACAGGCTAGGAAATGTCTCAGCCCATATATTTTGGATCCCCTTCTAACTATTTTTAATGATGTTTTGTCAAGCCATTTCTTTCTCCAGCAGTGGATCATCTACCTTGTGAAGCCTCTCCCCAAAATTCGATCTCCTACACTTCTTAAGCATTACCGGCAAATCTCCAATGCCTCAAGTTTACTAAAGCTTCTTGAACTCCCTGTTCTAGCTAAACAACTTCTTCCGCATCAGCCTCCTCAAATCCATTACTCCCTTCCTCATAGATCCACTGTGACTAACCTCTTAGCCACCGCCAGCTCTATCCTCTCTGCTTTTGAATCCCAAGCAGAGCTTGCAGTCACCTATGTAGACCTTGAAGCAGCTTACGACTCTATAAACGTTCCTGCAATGCTGAAGCTACTTTCATACCACTACCAGATCAAGGGAAACACTCTACAGTTCCTCACGTCACTCCTTCAAAACAGAATAATCCAGCTTATTGTCCGTGGGCACATATACGAGCGAAGTATCTCTTCAGGCGTGCCACAGGGTGGTGTCTTATCTGGACTCTTGTTCACAGCACTTATCTCTCCACTTGTTGAGTCCAGGTATGATATCTTATGTTATGCAGATGATATAAAGCTCCTCACACCGATTTCTCCATACGATGATCTTCTCATGATAACAGGATCAATTAATAATACACTGACGGAAAATAAAAACTACCTCAACCAGTTCGGATTAAAAATAAAGCCAGAAAAAATCTGAATTTATGATATTCTCTTTAAAACGCTTTCTTATATCCAGCCCATTCTGTCTAATTCTCCAATTCCCTTCGTCAATAAGCATACTGATCTTGGGGTTGTGTTTGATCCTAAGCTTTGCTTTAATTATCACATAGACAAGCTCCTCAATCTGACAGCATCTACATTATATCAATGAAGTCACAACTACTAGAAAATATATAAAAACCACTGTATACTCTCCGCTTTTATATGCTGCGGAGGTATGGGCATCAGCTGCCACTAGCACAATCAGGCCACTTTTTAATGCTGAGTTTTGTCTCTTAAAATGGGCCGTAAACAAATATAAACTTCCTCCACAGCTAAGGACAACTGAAATGGCCAGCTTGATTCAAATTCACAGGCTCCCCACGCTGATTAGGGTGAAACGTCTTACCACGACTATCAAAATGATGGTTGGCGAGATTTCGGCACCATCATTCTGGGACCTGTGCTCATGGAGAGTTCTTCAGTCTTCCTCAGAGCGACTCCAACTCTATGCCCACATCTCAGCCGTCTGAGATGTGGGCAATTTCCTCACACGAATGAGGAAATTAGTACAACACAGAAGGAAACAATTTCAGAGGGCTAGGAGGAATTGGCCGCAACAAGAAGTCACTGAACTCAGGAACCAATATAGAAGCGCTAGAAATTGTTATACTGAACAGATAAAGAAAAAGAAAAGAGAATCATGGGAGAGGTTGGTACAAGGGTCAGGAAACTGCAACCCCTGGGGGGTGGTATACAAAATTACCACTCACAAACTCCCCAGGGGGGAAGTCGTGACAGCCACCAAAACAGCACAAGGAAATTTAACCATAACCTGGGAGGAGTCGATTGGGAACATCCTGGACAACATCCTTCAGGAGCTGCCAATAACACTAACAGATGAGCAGCAGGCTATCTGCCAAGCAAACAATTGCTATAATAAGGACAAAATAGAAGCCCCCTTCTATTTGGTCAACTATTCAACCGGAAACTATTCAATTGCTGCCTGGAAGCAGGTAAATTTCCATTACAGTGGAAAAAGGCAAATTTAAAACTGATCCTAAAAAACCCAACAAAGCCACCAGAGACACCTAGTTCCTACAGACCCATAGCCCTGCTACCAACCTTCAGTAAAATATTCGAAAGGCTGCTACATACAAGACTCACAAGGCATTATAATGAAGTAAATCCTAACATGACAAAGCAATACGGATTTACTCCTGGCAAATCCACTATCGAAGCAATACAGAACCTCCTCTCTAGAGTCGCCCATTGTAAAAGGAAATACTTCCTCGTCATCGCTGTGGATTTCGCTGGGGCGTTCGACACCCTCTGGTGGCCGAGCGTCTTGGCGAGACTCAGAGCTGCCAACCTTCCATTGAATCTTTATTATTGCATGAAGGATTACCTGGCTGATTGAGCAGTGAAAGTTACCACACCATATAAATGGTGTGGTAACCATATAATGGTAAGTCGCCCAGTCCGCAGGGGCTGCCCCCAGGGTTCTGTCCTGGGGCCGCTCCTGTGGAACTTTGTCTTAGACGAATTCCTCGCCATGGATCTGGGTGGTGTGGAGGCCCAGGCCTATGCAGACGACTTGGTCTTGACCATCGAGGCTGACAGCAGATCCTCCTTAGAAATGCAAGCAAATGATGCCCTGCAAAAGCTGCTAGATTGGACGAAGCTACACTTGCTCAAACTAGCACCCGACAAGACAAAATCGGTGCTGCTAAAAGGTACGCTAGACTTAAGGAGACCACCACAAATTAAGATTGAGAACAAAACAGTTAAGCTGTGCGAACAGATTAAATACCTAGGAATAATTCTGGACAGAAAATTAAATTTCAAGCCACATCTAGAATATATTAAACAAAAGATAAGAAGATACGCGGCCCTCGTCGCTCGAGTCACTCGCAGGGACTGGGGACTCAGACGTACTACCCTGTCTCTGTACTACAAAGCTCTCTTCATCCCTGCCATCACATATGGCTCCCCTGTCTGGTACGCGAGGGCGGCACTTGAAGTGAATTAACGGATCCTCGAAACCATTCAGAGGACCATCCTCCTTACCATGTCGAGAGCAACTAGAACGACTAGCACGGCTGCCCTCCAAGTCCTTATAGGAGTTCTGCCCCTGGATCTCGAAGCTACCCGCTGTGGTCTGCTCTATCATCTTGCCAGAAACACATCGGCTACAATGTATGACCTCACCACTGACATCACTAATGACCGCAACTATGAGAAGAGAAGAATCACCGACCACCTCGTCCAGATTTGGCAGAGGAGATGGAGCAACACTGAAAAAGGTGCAGTGACCAGAAGATTCCTCCCCACTGTCACCAAGCTGTACCCTAAGGCGCCAGTGTGGTTTCACCCTGGCCGAAATACCACCTTCCTCTTTACAGGACACGGCCCGTTTAAAGCTAAACTTCACCAACTTGGCATCATAAATAACACTGACTGTCCCTGTGGCAACCCGGAGTCCTGGAGACACTTAATGTTTTAGTTAATTTTACTTAAATTTTGTATGACGACCTACGACTACGCCTAATAACGGCAATCCAATATATCCCGGACAACCAAGAACCCAGACTGCTAGACACTCAAGAGGACTACAAGGCACTCAGTCAATATGCCCAGGATCTATTTTCTAGAAGGAAAACAATGATAGAAATATACCAAAGGCAACCCAACTAGAAAGAATGCAGGAGGTCAAACAAGTAAAAAAAAAAAACAAAAAACTCGCCATACCACAGAAAGACAAGACTTTAGGATGATTTGGATGGCCTACTGTCGACCCAAAACTGCACTCCCTTGTGCGGTTTTTTTTTTTCCCCTCGGGGACGGGGGGAGGGGTATTTGCTCTTCTCCTCTCCTCGCCTCCTCATATTTTCACCATGGGCATGCCCCACTGAAAATGGGGGGAGTCACCTTCCTATCCGACCCCCTCTTTTTCCTATTTCATCCCCCATCTACACCCTCCATCCCATTACTTTCTCTTGTACAGCGACTGCCCCACATGTCCAAATTTAAATCACATAAAATTTTGCCCGACCTTTTAGGCTCTCTAGAAATAGTTCTTTCAGCGTAAAACCCCACGCAGCGCTTTCTAAATGCAATTTTACTTAAATCAACAGCGATAACTCCAACCTTTATTTTAGGTCCTAGTCACCGAAATCCCAGGAAAGTAAGTGGCAGGACCTGCCAGAGTATAATTAGTCTCTTGGTACACCCGGCCGGCGTCCCCGTCGCTAGGTATGGTAACGCCGGGTTCCACTGGGGGCCCGGCGGCCAACAGGCCGGATGAACAATGGGCACAACAAACTACATACCACATGACCCATACATTATTCTTAAACCTCTGGCATAGACAGGGTACTGTCACTCGATACATAGAACATATGCGGAGATGGGAGAAATCCCCGGAGTCGTCAGACCCTCAACATACCTATTCCTATACCTATCTCAGCCGTCTCCACCTATCCGATAGGTTCCGGCCTTTTCAGCTACTTTCGTGTGCCCAGTCCTTGGATGCTGACCTTAATAAGTTCGCTTCTGACAGGGAATACAGACGTCGCATCCTTGAATTGTACTTCCCTGTCCGTGATCCTTCACCTCGAAGCTCGTCTTAATACTGCAAGGCATCAATACCACCTGATGTAAAGACGGCATACTAACTCTTCAGTATGACAGTTAGTAATGATGGACTAATTACTTCTGTTCAGCGCAAAGAACGTTGCCTGTTTATACTACTATATGAATATAAAATTATTTGTTTCCGCCAATATTTTCTTTATATATTGTACTGTAAATAACTGTATGATACTTGGAGTTTTGAATTGTACTTCCACATATGCATTTCCAATGTTTTATATATCAATGCTCCCTATTTATATTGTATTATTATTATTATTATTGCAATAAAGATTTTTTAAAGGATAATTGTAGCTACCGGCAGAGGCAAAAGTAATTTTTGCACTGCACTGCTTTTATTGAATGAGTAGCGGCTTGAAAGGCGGGGGGGGGTTTCAGGGGCTGGTGGAAATCATCATGAAACAAACAAATACACGGGCTGTGTTAGGTTAACTAAGAATAAGAATAGGTGCATGTATACTTGTGTGTATACCAATGATAGGAGTATAGTTAATAAATTTGATGAATTTGAAGTGCTGGTCAAGACATTAAAAGCAGAGAGGTTGTGTCACGCGGATATAAGCAGTGCAGAATTGGAATTTGGGAAGTACAATGCATAGAGACAAGATAAGAAGGGAAGAGTGGTTATGCTGTTAATAAAGAAAAATCATAACATCTAAGGAAATGCCTCCAGTTGACATAGATGGACAGTGCACTGTTGAATCATTTTGGTGTGTCATAAGCACTGGTAAAGCAAAAATGAGAGTAGGAGTGTGTTATAAGCCTAATGACGGATAAGTACAACGAACAATTGTGCAGAGAAACAGAGTGGGCCAGAAAATCGCGTTGTGTTATAATGGAGGATTTTAACTTCCCAGATATTGACTGGAACTTGTTGATTGGTCACTCCCACACTAACAAGACTTTTGTGGATTTATCGGAGGATAATATTCTGTGGCAGTATGTTTGACAGGCGACCAGATAGGGTAGTCTTGATCTGTATATCGGTTATTATTATTTGTGTATAAAGAATTTACAGATTAAGGAACTACTAGGTGGCATTGGTCATCGTGCACTGATGTAGTATTTACATAAAGATAAAATTATCCTCAGGAGTAAAGAGAAGGGTTTTTGTTTCCGTAAAGGTGACTACAGTGGCCTCGACAGTTTTTAAATTCTGTTCATTGTGACCAGCTGATTATGCGACCAACAGCTAATTCTAAGTGGGCCACATTCAAGGAATTAATAATGGAAGATACAAGTCTTTTCATACAGATTAAGATATATTGTTCAATGTCAGATGAACTAATGAGACTTGTGGCAGACAAGAAATATGCTTGGGATGCATATAAATTATCAGATGACACCGAAACCTATGGCAGGTATAAGCTAGAGTGTACTCAATCACAACGGAGGTATGCAATCGAAGGCAGATTATGATAAATCTTTGGCAAAGGATGCTAAGAAAAATAGCAAGGGCTTCTTTATTATATAAGCTGTAAAAGCAAGAGGATGAATCAGATCGGTCCACTTGATATCAATAGTTTGACCATAGATGATCAATCTCAGATAGCTGCCAAACTAAATGAGTATTTTTTCATCTACATTCACACATGAGAAGTTATTCAAGGAGGGCCGGATGTTCATCTAACTGTAAAAGGGGCCTTAATCATTTTGTAATAACTTCGAGAAAAGTAGACAAAAATTAACAAGCATGTTACTCAATTTTTAATGTAACTAGTTTTCGCCGCTTTCTTTTAAGAAAATAGATAATCAGAAGCATTTCTGATGAAAGATGAAATCAAAATTCAAGAATGAAGTCGATACTCAAAATTTTTTTCCCTATTTTAACAAAAGTGCGTAGTTGCCTTGGCAGATAATTTTGTGAGATCGTGTTTTGCAGCTTCGTCCCAAAGAAGACGCGTCACGTGTCGTTCCCCAACACAAGAAAAGATGACTGCACTTGGTTTTGATCTACTCTTTGAATTTTCATTAAGGAGACAACAGTCCCCCCCTCGAATGGATAAATTTACAGGCAGAGCGCTATAAAAACATTTTAATTTTTTATTTTCAGATCAAAAGAGCAAGATATAGGATACATTATGGTTAATTATGTAAAGGTTAATTTCTAGGCACTTTTAAAAGAACATTTCATGATTATATTTTTAGTAAGAAACTTTTTATTTTTCATTTTATATAAAACCTGCATTTTGAATTCTAGGTACAAAACGCCTTAGTCACTTACAACCGTTTCTTTTTTCCCCACTGAAATTTAAACATTAGCAGCTGTGACGTCACTGTCGTATAAAAACAGGAATCTCTCATTTTCTCTTAAAGTAACTTTTCTTCAGAGTGGGTGATTTTTTCCTTCATATCACACTTCTGCTTCAGTTATTTATTTCAAAACTCAGCATAAAGCTGGGTAAGAGTAAAATTATATATTTGTTTAATTGTTATATATTTCTGAAAAGTTTTGAAATAATTTATACACATAATATGCAAAGATCTACGCGCATGTGCACTTTTAAAAATTCCACATTTAAACGATTTTCATCACTAAGTTTTCAGTCTATAATGTATTTTTGTTTAATTTTCAGCAGATTTTTTTTTTAAATAAACGGGATTTGTAAAATATTTATTCATTTATTACTACAACTAAAAAAAACAAACATACAATAAATACAGTAATCCATTAACGAAAGATGTAATAATGTTAAACTCCAAAGAGAATTAAAAAAAAAAAAAAAAAAAAAAAACTTTTTCTAGATGTGGGGTACATTGGGAATAGTTACTGGTGTTGATTATCTGGTCTTGACAGCGATCACGAACCCTTCAATTTCGGGTTAGAACGTCCGGCTCGTGAGTCATGTATTTGAAGTCGTTTTATATATGTACCATTTATGGAGGTCATTGTAATGTCTACCATAGAATTTCTTCTTTGCCAATCCTATCTTTGATTCTGGCATCTGGAAGGGAGGGATCTCCTCCCTTAGATTGATTTATGGATTATGGTCAGTCTCTCCACTGCCGCTTCGGGTGATGTTGGCGACTCTTATTTATTTCTTGTGTGGGCGATGGAGTTATGGTCCATTGGATGAAAAAACGTCATCCATTCGTGTTGAGTCATTGCATTGATTGTATGTATTATTAATGTATGCTAACTTAGAATGGTGTGAACATTTATAATACAAATGATTGGTTACGAAGTATTATTTACAAACGGGAATAATGATTTTGTATAAAGTGAGTTTTTTCTTCTCTGGAACGCCCCTCCTCCAAGAGAATATATGTGGGTGGGACAATCATCTACTGGATTTATTCACCTTCCCGTGGTATGGACGAATACTCAGAAGCAGCTTTCCAAGTGACAGATGCTTCAGCGTAGTCAAGTTGTCCAACACACATACACACACACAACACACACACACAACGAACGCAAACCACAGTCAATCACATACCAGGGCCACTGAGAGTAGTACCGTCCTGCCTAGTGACACGGAGAGGAGTTGAACCGACGTTCTAAGAGCCGCCCTTTCGATAACACATGTCCACTTGTACTGGTTGTACTTCACCATTGATCCGTCAAACTCCTGGTACCTCATTCAGCCCAGATGAATGAAACCAGCAGTACCAAGAGGGAGCTCCTTGAAGAACCCTCTTAGGGGGAGAGCGAATGGATTAAACTACATTTCAGTAGTAATTTCTTCATGCACACGGAGCGAGAGATAGCTTATTAGACAAAATACGATCGTCAACTGGCTAATACTCAAGTCTTCAGAATACAATTCGTGTTGCACTTGTCAAAAACCCCCTCAGATGTGTATTTACTAGATCGACTGGCTATCGATGATCCATAACTTTGATATAAACTCCAAGAAACGTATTAGGTTGGCAGACGTAAGAGATATGCTGGAATTAGCCAAAGAGGTGCTTGTACCGAATTGTATCGAAATTTTTTTCCTATATTATTCTGTAACTCTTTCTATAGTACGTTTTATGTATTAGCATAATATTTAATGGTTAAGGTGGATTGGACATTTCCCAATTTTCTAACAGAAATTAGGGATACCAGACAGTAAGGGTGCACGATGCTAAGTATATTCTTACAATGGATTGTTCATACGCCATGAGCCAAGTTGAATACTCGTTCCATAGGCGTTTCAGAGTAGTATTAATGGTGATGGAAGTGTAGAATTGAAAACCATTTCTGCTGAACTAGGGAAAAGTGGTGAGCATTACAAAATGTGTAATGGAATAATTTTTCGGAAGTGGTATTAATCCCTTGCAATCTCCTAGAGATGGTCATATCGAGCTTTTTACGTTCTTGTTATAAAATTTCAGAAGGGTTTGTCTTTCCCGAGCATCATATTCTGCTTGAGTGAATACCTATTCTCGGTATGCTTTACGGAACGTTGCTTCGATTCATTCCATAGAATGTTGGGCTGGTGTTGCTGATTTCGTCCATTCTATAAAATTTGATTATCACTGTCATTCCAGAAGAGGGTCTGCTGCTTGATATCCATTTGAATTGTAAAACTACGTAAAAAATATAAATTAGCTTAAAACATCGGGCACCAGCATTGTGCGGTTGCTGGAACTGTTTTATCTAAATAATATATACATGTTTTGTGTTTTTGTAGTGAAAAATGTCTTTCGGAGAACGTTTAGGTTAGCTTCCTTGATGGTGTGTCAGAACCTGCAAGGAAAGGGGACACTCGTCAGCCAAAAAGAAATCGAAATTCAGGAAACATTACATAGCGGATCTAATGGACCCATGCGCCTCTGTGCCAACGCTGGATTTTAATGCGACGTTGTTGATGCACCCGCCTATCACCGCTGGAGAGTTCAGGAGTGGATTGAAAGAAGCCTCAACAGATGCTGTACTATTTGTATTTAAGCAATTTTTGTCAAATGTTTCCGAATTAATTTGGTTATGTATACGAAAACTGAAATTAAAAGCCAAGTCTACCTTACTCCATGATCCTTTTCTTTAACTTTCTATAGCTTTACCTTGTGACTGCGATCTAACTTTACTGAAATATTTCACTGAATCTCTTGACTTAACAATTGCTCATTTATTTATACCTCACTATAGACGGTTCAGTTCGACTAAGATATGTATATAAATAAGTCAAACGTTTCGTCGTATCTGCTTACCACTTCTTCATATCTGTGTGACACCACCTCTCTGATATCCCAAGAATATCCTCCTTTGATATCTTGACCAGCACCTCAAATTCATCAAATTTATTTACTATACTTCTAGCATTGGTGTGCATACAAGCATACATGCATCTGTTCTTACTCTTTGTTACCCTACTGAGCCCATGTATTTACTTGTTTGACAATGACTTCCAGCAGATCCTGAAAACCCAACAACTTCCTTTCCCGGCTGCTGCTCATTCCAATAGCGGTGCAAGAATCACTTTCGCGGCTGCTGTTAGTCTGTGAATCCCCCTCCCCCAAAGTAGCAGTTTTCCGACCAACCCAACACCCCTCGATAGCATCAAAAATAGTCTATTTAAGTGTATCCTATCCCTGTAGAAGCAGTCACTTCTGTTAACAAGAAAAGGCCACGCTGGGAAAAATTCTACCTTTGCACAATCAGTCCAGGGCCGAATTAAAGGTTTTTATTGGATTAAATGGGTAAAATGCTAACGGAGTATCGTCCAACTGTTCGACGATACACACAAGGGGACATAAATTGGAAATATATGTATTAGCCACAGAGTTATTTATTATTTGAACAATCTGCCATCTGGTGGAATGGATATGGGAGAATAAATGTCAAGGAGATTATGGCATGTGAAAGTGAATAAATGGCGTGTTCTGGTGCTTTGCTAATGCCGTATAAGGTTGTTCCAGGCATTATATTGATCATACATGTAGCCCGATGTGCAGATCTCGAGATGTAGCCTGCACAAGGCGGCAGACAATGGACGATCCAAAATTAGCTGTTCACCCGCTGTATCGGCTAAGAGAAAACCTCACAATTGAGTATTCATATATAAACGATATCCACTTATAATTTATACATTTCATAATAGTATTATACATGTAATTGGCTTATTATATTATTAACAATTGTGTAAACTTTTTAATCCTCTGAATCCAAGTAAAGCATTTATAACCTATTGCACCGGTAAATAGCTTTCAATCCCAGCACAAACTGACTCGACACTGCACTGTCCAGCGATGTCGACTTGCTTCACTTCCTCGGATTTTATGTATTTCTTAACTAGTAGCATAACCCCTCCTCCCTTCCTATCCTGTCTATCCTTTCGGTAGACGTTGTACTCCCCAAATTCCAGTTCTGCATTCCTTATATCTGTGTGACACCACGTCTCTGATATCCCAACAATATCTGGCTTTGATGTTTTGAGCAATACCTCAAATTCATCAAATGTATTTACCAAACTCCTAGCATTGATGTACAAGCAAGTATACATGCACCTGTTTCTATTCTTAGCTACCCTAACACAACCCATGTGTTTACTTGTACCGCAACGACTCCCAGCAGTCTCTGAAATATCCTGCAACTTGTTTTCCAGGCTGCTGCTCATTCCAATAGAAGCAGTGCAAGAATCACTTTCACCTCTGCCAGTGGCTACTGTTAATCTATTAGTCCTTGTATCCCCACAAGCTAGCAGTTTTCCGACTCACCTAACACTGCCTCGACAGCATCAGCAAATATTCTTGCACCCTTTCTATTTAAGTGTACGCCATCCCTGTAAAAGCAGTCTCTCCTGTTAACAAGCACACATCTTGCCGAAAAGAACATTCTACCCCATGAGCCACACAGTCTCTCCAGGGCTGAATTGATCAACAAGGCTCTCATCGTATACTCCCTCCTATCGTGCCTGGGAAATATTGCAGACACTTTCAAATTCAACCCTAACTCAGGCCTTTTTTTCAACACTGACCTGAACTCGTTAAGTAATTCCGACTGTCTCCTACTCTTAATATCATTAGTACCAATGTGTACAACAATATCCCCTTTTGTGCCCTTAAAAGATGATATCTGCTCTACAACGTCATCAATATTTGCCCCTGGCAGACATTTCAGTAATTTGGTGTCATCGAATTCAAGTTATCTTTAGGAACAAACGCAAGTCCATTTTAAAGAATAAAAAAATAAATAAATAACACATCGTTTGTTATCGATATTACACTGCCGTTGAGTTTAGTTTAATTTTCAATTGAACGGTAGCTTCTGTAAGTTAGAAATAAAGTTGTGATTAAATTGTATACAACAGTGGTTGGACTTCGGGTGCTATACTACAGCTAAAGAAATTCTCACAATGAACGTGGGCGTATTGAAAAGGATTAAAACGGAAGGAAACAAAACAGGACCAGTTCGTATTAATCTGTGCGATATAAAAGTATGAGAATAGGGCTACCAGTTAAATTGTGCAAAATAGAATAATGGAATCAAAGCAAGGAAATATGAGTAGCAATTAAAAAACGTAAGAACTTGAGAAAAGCGGTCTCAGAGAAGATGTTTTAATTCTAATAATTACTAACTTCAGTGAGAAGACCATTTAACGGCTGCATTCCTTAAAACAGATATTAGTAAAGCTTTAAACAGATGTCAAATAGTACTTAAACAGAATGATGAAAGGGGATATGGAACAGCATGTAGTGGAAAGCCACAGTGTCAGGAAATCGTTTGTCGATCAATCGCAGCCTGATCTCTTACTCAGAAATATCCTCAACTTAGATGAGACAACGCTAATCTATCTGCCATTTGCCTGAAAGTTCCCACCTTGTCTAAAAGCTGATCTTTTCAAAGATGCGACTGAACCTTCTGTTGATACCATTTGCTCGAAAGTGCTGGAAAAGATAGTATAGAGTCTGTATGGTGTGAGATAGTTGGAAACAAAGGTACAATGCGAGTAGGCGTAATCTACAGACCAGGTGATTGTGAAGACTATGACAAAAGCCTCTACATGCAAATGGAATGGGCAAGTAAGCGTCAATGCCTTATTATGGGTGATTTCAATTTGCCTCTAATTGATTGGAGTAAATGGGAAGGAAACTCGACATGGGGAACAAAATTTTTAAATCAACTAGATGACTGTTATTTGTATCAACATGTCAGGGAAAGTACTAGAGAAAAGAATATCCTAGACCTCATCATCACACATGAATCAGATGACATAACAGGGCTGACAGTAGAGGAACCAGTAGCAGGAAGTGATCACGGAGTTCTACGATGGATGATGACGAGAGAGGTAGCAGAATTAAAAGGCAAAGGAATGGGTTTTAATTTCAGAAAAGGAAATTACGATGCCTTAAGGTACTACATGGCCTCTATTAACTGGGTAGATATCGCGCAGAGAATGACTACATTTGAACTGTGGTACGCTTTTAAAACATTAATCACCGATACCTTGAATGCGTATATACCATTAAAAAAATACTCCACGAGAAGGGTTCCAAGTTGGATGAATAGTGAAGTTGCCACATTACTTGAGCAGAAAAAGGTGGCATGGAAACGTTACAGAGCAATAAAAAGTACTGAAACCTATAACAGCTACAAGGTGATGTGTAATAGAGCCACAGAAAAGGTTCGACAGGCAAAGGCAGTTTATGAGAAATCACTAGCAAACAGAGCAAAGAGGGGGGGATAAAGAATTCTTCACATATATAAATGCCAAGAAGAGCAGGACAAACCAGATCGGACCTTTATGTAAGGGAAAGGGGATAGTAATAAATACACCAGCTGCCGTTGCAGATGAACTCAACAGTTATTTTGCATCGATATTTACAAATGAAAAGCCTTTTGTGGCAATGGGAAATTGTGGGAGCGAAGTTAAAAAATATGTAATTAATGATATTGAAATTTCGCAAGATTATTTAATGAAAAAACTTTCAAGCCTACAGACTAGTAAGGCTCCTGGAGTTGATGGAATATACCCTATAATCTTGAGAGAGGCGGCAAGCGAGTGCATTGAACCACTGAGGTTGGTTATGCGAGCATCACTAGACTCTGGGGAGATTCCCTTGGATTGGAAAAGTGCAAATGTATCTCCCATACATAAGGGTGGCTCTAAAAGTGAAGTGGGAAATTATCGACCTGTCAGTCTGACTTCAGTAGTAGGGAAAATCATGGAGGCATTGATCAAGGGTGGAATTCAGGATCATTTGGATCGAATTGAAATTCTCAAGGATACTCAGCATGGTTTTGTAAAGGGAAAATCATGTTTAACAAATCTGGTTCGCTATTTCGAAAGGGTCACTCACGAGCTGGATTTAGGGAATAATTTCGACATTGTTTATTTAGATTTCAGCAAAGCTTTTGACTCAGTCCCACATGAGCGGTTGCTTTATAAGCTGGAACAGGTTGGAATCACTGGAAAAATCCTTAGATGGATAGAAGGATGGCTTCAGGGCAGGAGGCAGAGGGTTGTGATAAATGGCTATTCCTCAGATTGGGTTGATGTAAGAAGTGGGGTTCCCCAAGGATCAGTATTAGGACCACTGTTGTTTTTAATTTTCATAAACGACATTGATGAAGGGATAGAGGGCGTGATGTCTAAATTTGCAGATGATGTTAAAATTGGTAGAGTAGTTAATGATCACTGTCAAGCTGAGCTTCTTCAGAGAGACCTAGATAGACTTCAAGAATGGTCAGAAAAATGGCAGCTGTGCTTTAATCCAACAAAGTGTAAGGTATTACACCTGGGAAACAGTAATCCCAAAATAACTTATTCACTTGGTGGAGTTCAACTAAACCCAGTACTGGAGGAAAGGGACTTGGGTGTTACGATACGGTCGGACATGAAATTCTCTGAGCATTGTAAACAGGTTGCAAGGAAGGCCCATGGTGTCCTATCGATGATCTATCGAACTTTTGCAAGTAGAGATAGGGACGTGATAATCCCATTATATAAGGCCTATGTTAGACCACACTTGGAATACTGTGTTCAAGTATGGAGACCGCACCTAAAGAAAGACATCGAGGTTCTTGAAAGGGTGCAAAGAAGGGTAACTCGCCTGGTGAGATCGGCAAAAGGGCGTCCGTATGAAGAAAGACTTCGAATATGTGGGTTGCAGAGTTTGGAAACTAGACACCTTAGGGGAGATTTGATTGAGGTGTTTAAGGCTCTGAGAGGCATCAGTAAAATGAATGAGGACAACATTTTCAAGATTATAAATGATGCTAGAACTAGGGGACATAAATTCAAGTTACGCGGGGAAATGTTTAGATTGGACTGCAGGAAGTTTTATTTTAGCCAGCGAGTTATAAATTACTGGAATAAGTTGCCTTCATATGTGGTAGAGGCCGACAGTTTGGGGAAATTCAAAGGTCATCTGGATAGTACTTTTGGGTAAGGGAAGCGCATAGGATGATAGGATTAATTTCCTTTTTATTTAATTTTTAATTTCATTTTATTATTTTTATTTATTTATTAATTATTATTATTTATTTATTTATTTAATTTTTGTTTTTATCATTGTTTTGTTCGGATTTTTTTTTTTTTTTTTTTTTTTTTTGGCTGGTGCAGCATAAGCCATAGGCTTTCTTGCACCATACGGCCGTTACTAATACTAATACTAATACTAAAATTTGGCAACTGCAGTGAAGGAAAAAGCTACACTAGGTACACCACGTTATCTACGTGTTCTGTTAATTTTTTTGACACTCGTGAGTAGCACAGTTTGTAAGATCGCTGTCCTCCACACGGCGGGTGGAAAGCACCTTAATTCAAATCCTGTCGATGAAGTGAAGAATTTTTATGGGCGTTTGTCACAACGTGGCTGAGTTAGTTGGTCTCATGCGAGAGTAGTATGGTTTTTCTCCTGGAAATTCGGAGTTTTTCGTCCAGCAAACAAAAAATCGATATTCATAGACAATATACAGGGAGCAATATGGTCTTAGTCGCTGATGCTCCTAAAACCGTACTATAATAATAATAATTTTGTCGAGCAGTGTAGAAAACCTTCACTCAAATTAAACTAGACTTTGCAGTGTGGGTTAAGCACAAAAGTAACCGAGGCTACGAGGCCCAAGTATTTCTAATTTTTGGTTCTAAGACTTCAGGGATGTCATTATTGTCCAGAGGCAAATGAGAGCAGCGTAAGTGGGTGAATTCGTATACTGTTCGAGGAATCATATATTACAAACGTCTCATTGTATTCTCTTCCTGGATCAATTTTCTCCGTCTTACTCGTAATTAAACAGAATGTTCATTAGTGTCCAATTAATTATTGTCTGCTTCATATATTTGCAAATAGTTAGAGCAGATAGTGCGTTATCTTCGGTGGTAGACTTACGAGGATCTCCTTAATGTAGGTGTGCGTTCTTCGATTCAATTTTGAGGAATGATTCGGACTGTTTTCACACGTCCAGAGGAAATCTGACAGATCTGTTAGTTTTTTTCTCGACGAGCGCACATGCTATCGCTAGAGTTCGAATTTCAGTAACGATTACCATCAGAAGAGTCCCATAATGAGTATTCCATTACCGTTGTGTAAATACCGCTTGTAGAAATGAAACAGAAAACATTTAAAGATTCTGAGGGTACGAGTTATATCCTTTTGTTCTTCTACATTAGCAACGTTAATACATTGATCTAATGGAAAAAGATAATTTTCTAAAGAGGCTATGGCAGTTGGTAATAACATCAGTTATTATCACCGTGCTTCGCCACACTAGCAGTTTTGAATAACAGCTAATGTGATTTAGGGGCTAAACGAGTCAATCAGTTCCCTAGAAAATACAGTGGTGCTGAAATTTTAGGAAAAAACACAAAACCATAATTAAGTTTTAATATCGTAGGCCTAAAATATAATTAGGAGAAGGACTGAGTTGCAAACAAAATTCTTTAATTAGGCAAATAAAAAAAGGACCAAGGATGATCCCTGTGGGACTCCTCTCTCTTTAATAATGTTAACAGCAATTTCACAGAGATTCCTCAGATAATGTTCACTTTTATTTTGTCAGTTAGGACATTATGTAACAGAATTTCTCTCCATTCCACTTTCAATTTTTTAATCTCCCACTTAATTTTTCTGAAAGAATTTCGATTATTGGTCCTCAAGCACAGCTATCATTTCTCCTAATTATTCCTTTTGTGATTCTTTTCTCTTTAATGATGGTTTTTGCGCATATATCCGCTCTGATATTACCTGAAAGAAACTTCCTCATCTCTAATCATTTTTTTCTTTTTTTCATGTTGTCTGGTTTAAAATCTCTTCTCCCCATTCTGTCAAATTTCTCTGTTCCCCTACCGTTCTCCAAACTAAAAATCACACAGAATCATTTCGCTTTCTTTCTTTGAAATTCAAGTTTCTCCAGTCTAACTTTCTTAACAGTGAAATAATTTTCCTTGGTGATTTTAACGTTCAAAACTCTGACGGAGAACATTAAAGAATACTCCATTTGAGAGGAAATACTCCAGTTAGGTTCACTTGACACAATATAATAAGACCCCATAATTTTAATTGCTTTTGTTTAACAAATACACGGAAAAAGGTTTTTGATCACATTTGGCATAAATGTGTTCTTTACATGTTTCCATAATACGGTTTGCTTTCTGCTTTTGTGAAATTAGACAACCCGTTTTCTTTCACGTAGAACGTTATGAATAATGGTATGGTGCCCTGTTTTTTTCAACTGAAGGTGACTTTTTTCCAATTCATTTTGTTAGAAGATTATAACATCCTATATATAACTACCCACACCAGGTGCCAAAATCCAGGTTTCGAATCTTTTCAATGACGCGAGCAATTTTTATGAGTGTTTTTCACTCAGTGGCTCAATTAGTCTGTGTCAGACATGAACAGCAAAATCTTTATCCCCAGAAAATCGGGTTTTCGTCAAGCAGAATAGGAAAATCGACCAGAGAAATTTATGGACCTATGGGCAGAGGAGCTGGTTCTCGAGTGATAATTTTATATATGTATATCGTTAATATTTTTATCAGAATCAAAGTCGATAACGATAGGTATGTTCATGAACCATTTTGGATAGAAAAAATTCTCTGCAATGCAAAACCGTACTTTACCATATCTTATACGAGCACTGTGTAATTTTAACTGCCTTAAGCTGACGTTCTCTTTTTGATTTTACGATTTTTTTCATATTTAATAAAATAAAAGAACGACTGAAATTTTTATCCTAAGATTTACCAGGTAATTTAAGTTGGTTTAAGACACGGCTTTATAAAAAAAAATTAATCAGCACTTTTTGTTACTCTACCTTGAGGTAGAAAATTGGATATCGAAGGTCTGAGTAGTTGGAGAAAGAACAGTAATTTTTTATGCTTTAGTTACCTGTCTCTTGGATGAAAGACTGGTTCTTCGTGCTTACTGTCAGTAATGGAAAACTATACAGATAGATGAAGTAAAGATAAAAATAATCTAATTTAAGGGCAGCTATAAACGTTTAAGGTTATTTAACAATTACTTCTATCCCTAGTTATTTTTTAATAAAAGGAATTCCTGAAGAGAATATCAGGCATATTTGAGGCATATATATTTGAGGCTAAGAAATGGGACAACACATTAAGCGTCTTTTAACAAGTATCGTTGACATGTAATTTGTAAGGGTAGTGGTCAATAATTTCATTACAAGGAATTCACTGTCGTGTTTGTTTACCTTACTTTTCCTCCTATAAATAAAAAGAACAAATATTCAAACACGAAATAAAAAGGGTCACGTGTTGTGTTTGATCTCTGCTGTTTTCTATTCCATTGAGAAGTCAATCTCCCCCCGTCTTTGAGACATGTCTTGATACCACTTCTTTAAACGCAGTCAAAAGTTTATATTTCTGATGTAAGGATCACTGTATATATATATATATATATATATATATATATAAGTTATGTAATTAAAAGCTAATTTCTAATAGTGTTTTAACTATTTCATAACTTTCTCTTTCAGTTTTAAAATTGCAATTCATTTTTCATTGCATTTTATCTTTTTTAATTTTTACATAAGGCACATGCATAATGTGCCTTATGTGTAATCCCAATGATACTCTGACACTTATCCGTCTCTGCATGTTAACAGCAGCAGATTATCCATACCTTATTGCGTCCAAAGTCGAATTTATTGAGGAATTAAATCAGAAATAAGAAGGAAAAGATAACGAGAAAGATATTGAGAATCAATCACATTACTTTCGAGACGAGCGGAACACTATTCAGGGAATACAAGATGGCGCAAGCAAACTAAATCTAATATGCAGTAAGAAATAACAAAATAAATAAAAAAAAGAGAAAAAAACCTCTATAAGAAATGAAGGTTTCTGCATAAATAATTTATTTATATTGGGGGATACAAATTCTTAATTCTGTTACAAAATTAAAACGAAAATAACCTGTGTAATACAATGTAATTTATTATATTTTTAAAATTTATATTAATATTTGTAATACAATTAAATCGTATTTATGCGGTTAATTTAAAATAACATTTGTAGTTACTGAATAACATTAATGTGTAATAAAATCCATTATATTTAACTCGCACTAATTGTAATGTCTGACGATGCTATGGATACCATATTCAAGGCACGTTTCATCTGATGAAGCTTGTAGGGGTCAAGTATTTAACGAGGGACAATAACTGAAAGAAACCATTACATTATATTTGCGTCTGCGCTGTAAAAAGAAAATCAAAACGTAATAGTCGTGCTGGAATGTGTTGGTTGGATTGCTGGTTGCTTATGTGTGCAATTATATTAACTATAGTTTGACGATTTATCAGCCTGCAACGAGGTCCGTGCATCTTACCCATCAGTGAATCACCGGCAATAAACTGATTCTTCAAGGTAATAATTGTCTCTGTGCTAATTTGAAACGACCAAATCTATCACAGAGAGTGTGAGGAGGGTGTCAACGAAATTTCTCTTTCATGGTTACTGCTTGATAAGAAAAAAGGCAGCATCTCATGTGTGTTTGTTTGATATTGCTCCGAGAATATGCGGTGGTCATTCCCTGACCTTTCCGCATCCTCCGTATTTCGTGGTGATGGACTCGAACCCCGGTCTAATCAAGAAGCGTGTGCTACGCACTGCTGCTTCCCACCTGGCTATGGAGGCGCCCAAATAAGCACGGCAGGTGTGTTGAAAATGCCAAGCTGACGTTCTCTCTACACTACTCCGGAGATCAATTTTTTCGAGTTTGACATCATTACTACAAATATTTGGGTGGCAAATCGTGTTGAGATCTTCAATGAGACCTTCTGAATGCTGCAATGTGCTAATTCCCAACCCCTCCTCCTGTGTGCGTTTCTGGAGCTAATGGTTGATTCTTGGAAATTTTGGGTGCTCTTAGAATTTGTGGTTGGCACGACTAAAGTTTGAAGAAACTTTAAAATGCGTTCATTAAAATGTACATTTCCGTGGTCAGTGTTCGAGTGTAATATAGCTAACTACCTTCCACTTATTACTATTTGGTGCAATATAAGCCTTCCTTGCACCTTATAGCTAATACTGATACCAGGTTCTTCAAAGATTACCGAAGCCCATTTCCTCAGTGAGGCAGCAATGTGGAAAGAAAGGCATCTGGTTTATGTTTCACGACAATGCCCCCGCCAATTTCACACTTGCTGTGAAGACATTTCTTAAGAAACGTGGCACTGTACAGATCAAGTATCCACCCTATTCTTTAGATCTAGCACCACGGGACTTCTTCCTGTTTTCCAAGGTGAGGGCGTGTTGCACTCAAAGTAAAGAAATTTCAGGATGTTGAAGACACAACGAAAAACATAACCAAACTGAATATCATCTATTTGGACGCTTTTCAGAAACTTGAAGAACGGTGTAATAAGTGCGTTCAAATCAAGTGGTTATTACTAAGTCAATGCAAATAAAGTATAAACTTTGTAAACTCAGTGAAAATAAGTGCTATTAGGTCATATAGTTTTATGCACGAAAACTATAAAAGTTTATGATATGCGATACGGAAATTAAAAATTTGAAGAAGATTAACCAATAAATAAGAAATGGGTTTAAAAGTTTAATGAGGTGGATATTTTGGGAAAATAACTAAAAATAGTGTTCAAAGCTGGATCTGGAGAAGGGGGTAACAGTTTTCCATTCATTATAAAAGTGTAGAATCTATAGTGTGGCACTCTGATGGTAAATTCCTTGTTTATTTTGCGAATATCTTCAAACTGACGATTCCAAACATGTCATGTACATACCACGAATCGCCGAATTTGCACTCATATGTGGTAATCAGTTGTTAGGCAATAAACTGTACTAGTGAAACATTTGCATGTACAGTATAACAAACTGCTCCACCATTAATATTCGGACACCCCTCCGTTAATAGTTGTTCACGTCCTACCAAAGAACCACATGTCAGGCACAACTATAAATGTGCTCCTAGACCTTCGAGAGAGACATTAGCGCGATTTGTGAATGTAAAATTCTACGATCGACACAGTCCAGAGGGTTCCAGTGTGGATAATAGTAGCACGTGGTAATCGCTCTATACGTGACTTTTCAACGGCACAGAAATATCTCTGGGGCAACGATTAGTGATGTGACCTGAAAATGGAAAAGTGCTGAAGCTGCCAGAACAGAGAAACCTGCAAAGAATTAACCGTGCTGAATGTAAGTCGACGTTGTCGCAGCGTGCGCACAAACACACAGGGTCCTCAGTTAGAAGACATATCTGCACCAGTACAGAGCCATTTAGTTCGGTGTAGAACCCGCCGATCTTGGACAGTACACCAATGGAAAGTTGTGCTTGGGAATGACGAGTCACGGTACATAGTCTGATGGTCATGCCTGAGTGTGATGGATGTCAAAATAAAACTACCTGCTGGACTGTATCATCCTACCAGTGAAGTTTTGCGGCGGAGCGTGATGGTCTAGGATTGTATTTTATGGTTTGGCCTGGGACCATTGGTTGTTTTGAACAGAACCATGGATTCTGAAATCTCTATAGACGTTCTAGACAATAATGCGTTACCTACATTGTGGCAGCACGTCAGGAAAAAAGTAGCCGAATGGGCAGGAGCGGGAGTGCAGTAGCACAAGCTCTTTGAGTAGACCGGGGTTCAAGTCCCTGACTGCTGAATACGGTGGATCTGCCAACCCGCACTGGACCAGCGTGGTAGATTATGGTCCATTTCCCTCAACATGAATTGTTGAGGAGGCTTTCATCCTGCAGTGGGTTGATAATGGCTGCACTTTACTTTTTTTTTAATATCAGAAGGAGAATTATCCACGTCATACTGGTTTAACAGTGACCAACTGGTTTGAGGAAATGAGCATCGAAATGTTGGATTGGCCTGTACAAAGCCGTGACTTCAACCCATGTAGACATGTATAGTATCTTATGTAGGACGGCACCTGAACGAAAGTTCATCTCCGTCTTTGTACACTGTGATGGTTACAGAAAGCACTGTAACAGGCCAGAAATGTGTGTAACGTTATGTTCGTGCAGTGTGTGTGTTGTTGTGTTGTTTAGTTGTTTCTGGCCGTTTTGTCACCAGGCAGGCGATCACCTGGAAAGCCTGCCCAGTGTCCGTCTACACCACGGGGAGGTAGGCCACAACTGCGCAAGAACCATGGCCAACCTCAACAGTCACGTACTGAATGTCAAAAGAGGATTTGGAGCCATTCAAAAGAACCCCGCGCCAGCAAGCCGGCAACAGCGCGCGCACACACACACACACACACACACACACACACACACACACACACACACACACACACACACACACACACACACTCCCAGGAGAAAGGACAGCAGAAGACGAAGAAATAAGGATGAGAATAGCATAAAGTAAAAAAAAAAAATAATAAAATAAAAATAAAATCTTTATCCATTTCTTGCCCACATCTGTATGCAGTGCTGCCCAAAGTGGTCCACAAAGAGAAAAGGTGTATTGTCAAACAGAAGTTGTAATGTCATTCAATCATGATCGGCAGGAACAAGTTCTAGATATAATTCTGAATTCTGTTAATCTGGAGTGGTGTCAGAAGTCTCTGGTAGATGACGGTATCACTGAGCAGAGGTTTAGTTGAAGAGAGTCTTGATAAAGGATGAGTCAGAGAAGTGCAGCATCTGTCAAAATCTTTGTGTGTTCTTGAAAGCCACAACAATTTTGTATATGACGTCATCAGGACGACGAGGCAGCGCACAGTTGTATTATGATTTATGATGCATTTTCAGTTTCATTTCTTGAATTAACATTGAGGTTGAGAGCCTTCCTGCGATTAAAAGCAGCATTGCAGAAGGTTTGAAGGGCCTGGAAATTGTTGACAGAAATGAGTATCTTCTCACCTCCGGGACACAAGTTTGGTACTGTTGCCTTAAGAGCCGATCTTAGATCATCGTAAATGGAGCATTCAAAAAGTACGTGAGGAGAGTCTTCCGGTAGCCCACATCGACAGGAGACTGTATTGGAAAGTCTGAATTGGTAGAGTTTTGCGTTAAGCGAACCATGCCCAGTTAGTATGTAGGAGGTAAACAGTGAGGGTGAAAACCATTTTCTGGTGGATGATGCAAGTAGTGCAGTTACGTCGGGAACGAAGTTTTTGGTGATAGCTCCTTTTTCGGTAGAATTCCATCTATTCTGCCAGGTATTCACTAACAAATTCCAGCATCTGGTTCGCTCAGTTTTGGGATCAGTCTGAGGGTTAACAATGATTCCCTGAAATTCCACGGAAATGCCTTTGCGGATGTAAAAGCAAAGCCCTCTAAACACAACATGCAAGTCAAGTGGTATGGTGCCTGCAAGAGTCTGTAAAGCTGGAGTTGATACTGTTCGGCAAACGTGAAGTAGGCTGAGGAGAAAGCAACGTTGAATAGTGGATAACTTGGTTTGTACTGTTTTGAGTGCAGTACGTCTAAACCAAAGGCTGGCAGCGTAGGTTGTAATTGGGATTATGGCAGCATTGTAAAATAGATGTAGGGTTTAGTGTTCAGTCCCCAGTCATGTCTGGTAATTTGGAGCAGCATCGCGGTAAAACTCTTAACTTTGACAGACAGATGTTGAATATGCTCAGTAAAGGAAAAGCGGTCGTCGATGATGACTCCTAAAAATTTGGTGCTTCGGACAAGTGGAAGTGATTTCTTGTCAAGTTTTACAACTGGTGGTCTGCGATAGTCTAATTTGTGTTTAAAAATCATGATCTTCGATTTTGTTGGGGATCCATAGAGAATCTCTGAGATGAATGAATGGGGTCATCGGATGAGTATGAGGAGTGACTGCACAAAAAACCAGAGCTGAACTGGTCGCCGCTTTGAAGGCTGAATGGGAAAAAATATCAGAGGAAAAACCAGATAAGAAAAGACAACTTATGCACTTCCCTCCTCACGCGAGTTGGGTTTTTGTAACGTCGGAGACTAAGGCCGTGTTGCTCAATGTATATTGTCTGTATGTTTGCGTGTGTTCTGAGATCGATTTTCTCTTTGCTGGACGAAAAATCCGATTTTTCGGGAGGAAATAAAATCATGCTACCCTCGCCTGAGACCGACTAATTCAGCCACGTTGTGAAAAAGGCCCATTAAATTCCCGTCATCGACAGGATTCGAAATGTGGTTTTTTCCACCTGGTGTGGCGATCCTACCAACTGTGCCACCCACGAGAGCCCTCATGCATGTAACCGTCCAGTTGACCTTTGAAAATATTCAAGTTGTCAGCCTCAACTACCCGCGAAGGGAACCTATTCCAGCAATTAACAACTCGCTGGCTCAAATAAAATTTCCTATAATCTACTGTTAACCTATAATTTTTTTTTATCTAGGGCCCCTAGTTCTGGAATTCTTTATAACAGTGAAAATTCCGCTTTCATTTATTTTACCAACCTCTTTTCAGAGCCTCAAACGTCAATCAGCACCTTTCAATGTGCCCGGTTGCTAAGCCCTGTAGCCCATAATCGAAGTCAGTCTCGTTTATTTGCCTTTTGCCACTCTCCACCATGCGAGTTTCCCTTGTTTGTACCCTTTCAAGAAGCTGTGTCTTTTTTTTTCAAATGCGGTCTCCATACCTGGATACATGCAGTCTTAATTGCTTAAAAAATTCCTTTTGCATCAAGTTTACTATTCTATTTATCTAAATCATTAAAAACAATATATAACAGTAAGTTATTTGCAAGAAATTTCACTTTAAAATTAGGCTAGGTTATGAAGTAAGAGATTCAGATTTATATTTTTTTCATTCCGAGTTATTCATATATAAGTTAAAGAACACCACACCAGTTCGAAAGCGTTTTATCACTATCGTTTTTAATGAAACAAACCAACTTTAACAGTTGAGTTTCTACTTTTCAAATATTGAATTAACAACCTATTTACTCTGACCATAAACATCATTTTTAAGGGAAGATTAAATATTAATGGGTCTGCAGTTATATTGCTCACGTGGTGATCCATTTTTCAGGATTAGAATAGCAAAACAGAATCATATATCGACATTTTATTAGTATTCTTACCAAAATTACAGAAAATATCCTCATTTTAAGAATGCTTAACTGATATTGTACGCGAACGTATATTTATTTTTTTAAATAATTGCTGTTGTTGACTTCTACCCTACTGAAGTCACGAGCGGTCACAAACCGCAATTCTGTCTGCAATTTTCAGAAAATTACAAATTCTAGGGTGTGTAGGTGTGTAAAGTGGTAATTAGCAAAGCATTAAAGACCACACCAAATTTTCATAAATAACAAACTTTTAATAAGCATTATATAACAAAACCACATAATTAACAAACATTTTTAATGAGACCAATATAAATCAAATTTACATATATAAATAAGAATTCCAAATATAAAACTTACATATATAGGAACTATGATACAACACAATTCACCATCTCACACACATCATCAACTATCCTCAAATATTCCTCATATGTATGCATAATTTACGTTGGTAACACAACCTATCCTTTCCTTATTGGTAATCTCTCACACAATTTATACATTCCAAATATTGCTTCTTCCTTTACAGGTTTACGCATATCACTTTACATCCGTTGTCTTTTACTACAAATTACCAATCTCTATCAAATCATTTACTACTTTACATCAGTAGTACTTACCACAAATCACTTATTTCTACCTTAGTTACTCCCTCTTCTAATACAGGGCAGGGTTCCCGTTTTTCTCAAGGTTTCTGAATAAAATAATATTTTTCTTATTTCACAATACCCAGAATCTGATAATATACCATCTAAAGATGGTATATTATCATCTGTTAATGCATTGTCCAGAATAATAATATGGTTACCAAATTGTCTTTTTACTACACCTATGATTTATTATATTATTAATTCCTTATACATTTTTTTTCTTCTTTACCGCTTTAGTATCCTTACATCATTTCATGGTCATTAACTTTATCCTATAATCTAACAAAACTTAATTAACTCACTTGTACAGTACAAAAAGAATTCGTTTAAAGGAAACTATCAAAAAAATTCCTCAGAGTTTAGTGTATGAGTTCGGGTTTCAATAAAACTGGAATACAGGTACGTTCCGAACAGGACTGCTACTTCCATTCTTTTGCATTCTGGTTTTTCTCCGTGGCAGACAGGTTTCTTACATCCGTTTCAAATCTTTCTGGCGGTCTATCTCTTCTTCGGGGGCTTGTGGACTGGACACTCCTTCTCAGATAGATTTCTCGACGACTAGACACGACATAATTAAAAGATAGCAAGTCCACAAAATAAGTTCAGAAATACAGCATGCAATTTAGTGGCTAGGCGTGCTGACCATCCGACAACCGGACCTCTCTTTCCATACACCTGCATACCTGGCTCATTTCTGATGGGCGGGATCTAGACACATCAGTAGATTCCTACCAATCTAACTATTCCAACCAATCCAATACAATACTTAAATTTTTCACTCCTTCCCATTTGCTAAAAAAAAAAAAAAAAAAACTTACCACAGCCGTTCCTTGTGAGCACACCAAATTCCTCTCTTCTAATTTTCCTGTTTATTTCACACGGCAGCATTATAACCCCTTCGCACCTTCAAAAGTAGTTATTTTCGGATTTACATTTTCCTTGCTAAATGTCGCCGACTTTCCAAAAAATCTGGCACGGTGCTTCCGACACAAATGCCCGATTCTCACGGTGCTTCCCGACACAAATGCGACTTAGATCAAAAAGCTTCTTGTTTGGGTCCTATTTGTTTCTCCGCTCGTTGCAACTCTTTCTCCCCTTTTCGCAAATGACCACTCCTTCTATAGTACAGGCAGTGCCAGCCAAAAGCATGTTCAACCGGTTTTGTCGAACAGGGCCCCGCGCTCAAATGGTCAAGAGAATATTGTTGATTAATGTATGAAATATTATTCGTATTTAAAATCTTGTACAGTATAAATGTGAAATTAATTATTTATTAGTTACTGTAAAATTTGAAAAATTTAAAAAAAATCACTATTACAAAAACATCCCGTTTAACTTTTGCACAGGATGCCAGGGCCCTACAAATTTAGGGGCCGGCTCTGAGTAGGGGCTAGTGTTTTGTTTACTCTCAGTCCACCCTCTTTCCGCACATATGTATTTTCAGTACTTGCTATTTTGTCTCCATTTAACTGCTATTTATTTCCACTTTTATAACCTCCCTATTTCTAAAAATCCAGTATTTTCAACCTTACTATTTATCATACTCAAACTTAATATTCAGTCTTAATATTTATCATATTCAACCTTAATACTCAAACCTTAATGTTTACCATATAATATTCAAACCTTAATAATCATATTCTCTGCCCTACATACATTTAATTCAGTTTAAAAAAATATTTCAATTATATTTGTAAGAGTGTACTTTTATAATATATTGTCTACAACCAAGATTTCTCTTCCTTAAGACTAAAAACATCAGATCAATGAGACAACATGAATTGAGCACAGAAGTAGGCAAAACTTAAAATAATAATACAGTGAATTTGAATAATTTACAATGCCTGTACATAGTAAAAAAATATATTTCAAGAATTAAATTTCGTGTTAATATACCGTCTTAAAATAAACTTAATACAATACGCACATACAATTATAAATTAAAATCACTTAAGTATACTTGCATAATTTTTTTATTTTTGCACTATATGAACTAAACTTATGAAGAGTCAGTGTACTCAGTGTAAATTGCATACATTTTATTTGATTTGCGTGTTTTCCTGGAATTAATACTCTACAAGTTTCCTGGAGGGAAATAATCCTAATCAATGCCAAATTCGTAATGAATGTAAGCTTCTTCTTTTTTTTAATTTAAATAATTTTTATTAACTTCTTAAAATCTCGATTTGTCTTCATAATTTATTAAGAGCTAGTAAATATTGATGTAACTTTTTTGGATGCTTTTTCAGACCAACAAACTGGACATAAACATGAAAATGCTCAATTTATTATTATTCAGTGCGGTACGCAGAATACACTACTTTTTGACTTACCATAACAGAGAAAATTAAAATAACAAACAAAAGGTAATCCTGATGAACTTCACTGCTACGTTCAGTTAAACCTTAACTTAACCTTATTAGTGGAATTTCACAACACTGCTGGCAACAAAAAACGCTTAACATACGGCGGACATAGGGGACACCCTGGATACCGCCAGTAACCTAGATAAATACTTTGCAGTGTCACTACATTACTTGGCAAAAGCCTTGTAAATGTAAATGTCATCACATTACTTGGCAAAAAGCCTAACAAACGGCGGATATAGGGGAAACCCTGGAAGCCGCTAATAACTCACAAATACACTTTTTCTGTATACATGTCGCGAATGGATATATATGTGAAAATGTATATAAATTGTATATAAATCTTGTATCATGTATATATAAATGGATGTATATAAATCTTGAGAATGTATATAGAATTGTGTGTATAAATAAAATGTGTGTGAAAAATGCTACGTTCAGTTTCTCAGGTGACTTTTGCAAACATCTTCCGTACCTCAGCGGGCAATAAACCCGCAGCGTTCCACTTAAGCCAGCCGCTACGACACCGTGGATAAATTCGGCGACTTCTTTTTAACTGGCTGATTCCATACCTTTATAAACCTCCATATCTGAATGCAGAACTAATCCTTTCTAACTTTAACTAATTTCCAGTACAATTCCAACCAGTCCGGATTCAAAAACAAAACGCACACATGAAGAGAAGTAAAACATCCGCTGGATACGATGGCAGCTATCTTTTATAGGCCGACATACCTGCCATCTAACGGTCATCGCGAGTAGATCTCTATGGTAAACAGAGACAGATTTCTAATATCGAAGGATGGTACCATGGGTATTTATTGCCAGGAATAATTAAGAATAATTAATATATCTAGTAAGGAAGAATGGAAATGGATGGAATAGTGAACTCTTTTCTCTTCCAGTTAAGAACTAGTAAGTAGAGTTAAAATAAATCCATTGAATATTAAAGAAAGCTCAAAACGCGTTTTTTGTAATTTGTTATGGTTATTTCATAATTTAAAATGATTTAGTTTAATATTTATTTTTATTATATAAAATATATTGCAATGATATACCCTTTGCGTATTCCATTTTCCCTAAAGAAAAATCAAAATAAAATGAAATTACAAACGGACTGCAAAAAAATAATTCAATCATTTTTGATTGTTGTGTTAGCTTGTAGAGTCCCACTGCTGGGCATGGGCATCCCTCGTCTTTCTCCATTCTTTTCGGTTCAATGCCAGTCTTGTCCATGTGGGGCACATAAGGGATGCCAACCCATCTTTAGCTTGGTTTTCTGTCTTCCTCTTTTTCTTTTTCCTTCTCTTGGTAACCGAACAGTTGTGAGATTACCAAACGAATCCTCTTGTTTCCTGGCGAGAATTCCTGCCCACTTCCATATTAAGGACTTGGAAGTCTTGATGGCACCATTGATTTTTATTTTTTGTTTGATTGATGGAAGTATACTTTATTCTGTCTTTTTTGGTTATACCCAGCATACTTCTTTCCATTTCTTGTTGGCATGTCCTAATTTTATTTGCTTGCTTTGTTGGCAAAGATCATGTTTGGGCTGAATATGCTAGAGTGGGTAATATGATTATGTCGTATAACTTTCTTTTTAGGCTGATAGAAAAATCTCCTTTCATCCATTCTTTCATACTTGAATGAGTACAATGAACAATGTACAATGACTTGAATGAGTACAATGAACAATTGTACAGGGAAATAGAGTGGGCCAGTAAATCAGAATTCTTATAATGGGGGATTTTAACTTCCCAGATATTGACTGGAACTTGTGGGTTGGGCACTCACACACTAGTCAGACTTTTGTGGATTTATTGGATGATTGTTTTCTGCAGCAGCATGTTCGAGAGGCAACCAGAGAAAGTAACACTCTTGATCTGGTTATCAGCAGTGATCATTCGTGTATTAAGAATTTGCAGATAAAGGAACCACTAGGTGGCAGTGATCACAGTGTGCTAAAGTGGGATTTACTCAAAGAGGTAACTACCGTCAGGGGTAAAGGAAAGGGTTTTTGCTTCCGTAAAGGGGAGTACAGTGGTCTCAGACAGTTTTTAAATTCTGTACAGTGGGATCAACTGACGATGTTACCAACAGTAAATTCTAAGTGGGAAGCATTCAAGGAATTAATCGTGGAAGCTACTAGACTTTATATACCGATTAAGAAATATTGTTCAAGGTTTAGGCCTAAATGGTTATCAAATGAACTAATGAGACTCGTGACAGAGAAGAAAAATGCATGGGATGCATATAAATTATCAGGTGACGCAGAAGCCTGTGGCAGATATAAGCTAGTCTGTAATCAGGTCACAAAGGAGGTTCGGCAGGCGAAGGCGGATTACGAGAAATCTTTGGCAAAAGATGCTAAGAAAAACAGCAAGGATTTCTTTACTTATATAAACTCTAAAAGGAAGGGGCTGAATATGATTGGTCCACTTGACATCGATGGTTCGACTGTTGATGATCCTGCTCAGATAGCAAACAAACTGAATGAGTATTTTGCATCTACATTCACACGTGAGGAATTATTACAGTTTGAAAATGGAAGAAGGTTATCAAATTGTAGCAGTGTGCTTAATGATTTTGTAATAACTGAGAGCAAAGTGGAGGAGAAATTGTTGAAGTTAAACATAAGAAAGGCACCTGGGGTGGATGGGATCTATCCAGTTATTTTAAAGGAGGCGGCAAAGCAACTAAGCAAACCCTTAGCCATAATTATGAGAGCATCCTTGGACACAGGGGAGGTTCCCACGGACTGGAGATGTGCAAATGTATCCCCAATTCACAAAGGTGGATCGAAGGGTGACACGAGTAATTACAGACCAGTTAGTTTAACTTCTGTTCCGGGTAAAATAATGGAGTCACTGGTTAAAGATGCATTGCAGGATCATCTAGACAAGACTGCAGCAATAATTCAGACACAGCATGGGTTTGTTAAGGGAAAGTCTTGTCTGAGAAATTTGATTGGTTATTATGATGTGGTCACAAAGGAACTGGATGCAAAAAATAATTTTGATATCATATACTTGGATTTCAGGAAAGCTTTTGACACTGTTGCGCATGGAAGACTACTGTACAAATTGGAGCAGAATGGTATTAAGGGTAAGTTACTACAATGGATAAAAGGATGGTTAAGTGGGAGAAGACAGAGGGTGGTAATCAATGGGTGTTGCTCTTCTTGGACTAATGTTATTAGTGGAGTCTCACAGGGTTCGGTGTTAGTTCCACTGTTGTTTTGTATATTTATCAATGATATTGATGAAGGTATATCAGGCTTAATGTCGAAGTTTGCAGATGATACAAAGGTTGGCAGGGTTGTTAATGACAGTAATGACAGTGTGCTACTGCAACAGGATCTAGATAATTTGGGCAGATGGGCTAAGAAGTGGCAACTGAAGTTTAACCTTGACAAATGCAAAGTACTGCATATGGGTAGAAGTAACCCCAGAGAAACGTACCAACTGTGTGGTACTACACTTAAGGTGGTAGAAAATGAAAAAGACCTGGGAGTAATTGTGCAGTCAGATATGAAGTTTTCTGAGCAATGCAGACAGGCTGCTAGGGCAGGTCATGGGGTTTTGTCAATGATATATAGGAATTTTGCTAGCAGGGAAAAGGAGGTGATTGTCCCTCTGTATAAGGCAATGGTCAGGCCACGCCTTGAGTACTGCGTACAGGTCTGGAGGCCTCATTTTAGGAAGGATGTAGATTTGCTTGAGCGTGTACAGAGAAGAGCAACACGATTGGTGAGGGGAATGAAGGGATCCTCTTACCAAGAGAGGCTTAAGTTCTGCAAATTGCAGTGGCTGAAGACTAGGCACCTGCGCGGTGATCTAATTGAGGTCTATAATGCCTTGAATGGGTTGAGCACGCTGAATTCTGATGGGATCCTTCCACTTGTTCAGATTACGACCCTACGGGGACATAAGTTCAAATTAAGAAAGGACAGATGTAGAATAGATGTGCCGAAATTTGCCTTTAGCCAGCGGGTGGGATTCTTCCTCTTACTCAGATTACGAACCTCAGGGAACATAAATTCAAATCGACGAAAGACAGTGGTAGAATAGATATGCGGGAATCTGCCTTTAGCCAGCGGGTGGTTAATTGCTGGAACAAACTTCCATCTGTCGTTGTGGAAGTTGATAGGTTAAATAAATTTAAGGAGGAACTGGACAGGCATTTGGAGGGAATGGTGTGATTTTGTTTTTTTTTTTTTTTTTTTTTTTTTGGCTGATGCTGCATAAGCTCCTACACTTGCTTTCTTGCATCACGTGCCACTACTACTACTACTACGACTACTACTACTACTTCAATAACTTCTCCGAGAGTTGTTAATTCTGGATTCTATTTGTTTACATTCCTTTGGTGAAGGATATTATTTGGCCTAGATATTTAACCTGCTCTTCGTAGTTTATTGTTTTGAATCCGATATTGATGGGTAAGCTACGTGGCTGCTCATTATTTTTGTTTTGTCATAGTTAATGTTTAGGCCAATTTATTTGCTTTTCATGGTTAGATCTTTGATCATTCGTTCCAGTTGTGAACCGCTTTCAGAAAAGAGAGCTATATCATCTGCGAAACGAAGGTTGGTTAGTTCCTGCCCAAGATGTTTATGGCGGTATCATTCCGGTCTGGTTTTCTGAATACCATCTCTTGTACTGACACGAAGGGCTTTGGTGCTATTGGGTCATCTTGTTTTTCTCCCCTTTATATTGCATCCGAAGGGGCTGCCCACAGGGATCTGTCCTGGGGCCACTAATGTGGAACATGGTTTTTGATGACTTCTTGGCTCTGAACCTGGGAAATGTGGCCAGTCAGGCCTTTGCTGATGATCTCATTTTAATGGTGGAAACGGACTCCAGAACGGGACTTGAAACACAGGCAAACCAAGCACTACAAACCTTACAGAATTGGGCAAAAACACATATGTTAATGATTTCACCAACCAAGACAAACTCAGTATTACTAAAAGGTTCTCTAAACATCAGACGACCACCGCAAATAAAGATCATTAAACTAGCAAAGCAAATAAAGTATCTAGGTATTATCCTGGATAAACCTGTCCTTTACACCTCACCTCACCTACTTGAGAGAGAAACTAAGGAACTATGCAGCACTTGTAGCAAGAGTATCTCGCAGGGACTGGAGACTCAACAGGAAGACCCTGTCCCTGTATTATAAAACAATATTCATCCCAGCGATCACCTACGGATCACCAATCTGGTTCAGGAAGGCCGGAACCGCGGTGAACAGAAAACTGCTGGACAATGTCCAAAGAAACATACTTCTAACTATAACTAGGGCATGCAAAACGGTGAGCACCCACGCTCTGCAGGTCCTGGCAGGAGCTCTTCCGCTGGACCTCGAGGTGACTAGATGTGGACTCGTATTTACTGTCCAAGAATATACCTGCCTCCATCTATGACTTTACCTTGGACCCAACCAACAGCCGGACGGCAGAGAAACAACGAATAGTGGCTCACATGTTGAAGATTTGGCAGCACAGATGGGAGATGTCGCCAAAGGGTCAAGTTACAAGAAGCTTCATACCGATAGTCGCAAAAATGTACCCAAAAGCCCCCCTCGTGGTTCTATCCTGGGCTAAATACAACCTTCCTCCTGACGGGCCACGGCCCATTTAAAGCAAAACTGAACGCACTCGGAATAATAGAAAAGTCCACATGCACCTGTGGAGAACCTGAAACCTGGCAGCATATTATGCACGACTGTGAATGCTACGAAGAACACAGAAGTAGACTTATAACTGAGATTCAATACTTGCCGAAAAATCAAGATTACCATCTACTGGATTCAGAAGATGAATACAAAGCCCTCAGCCGATTTGAACTTGACGTCTTCAATAGACGACGAACAGAAAGAGCCATCCACAACGAATAGATGACCACAAATAATAAATAAAGGCAAACTGATAAAACATCAACACAGAGGAAAGGATAGCAAAATACTAAGGACAAACGGCGTAATATGCAGCAGAATAAATTAACAGCATCGACCTAGGAACGAATGGGAGTGACTCCAGCCAGGATGTCGTCGCTCCCAGGATGAAACCACACACCTAGAAAAAGGACCAAACCCCACCAATGAGTCATCAACAGACTGCACTTGCTGGAGGGCACTGCAAATTGCCGCAATGCCGAACTGGGCAGGGCTTCCTTGCCCAGCTCACTTTCTCTCCCTATCCCTGGTGGTGTGAGGGGAAGGACTTCCTGCCCCCTCCCCACCCCACCACCGCTCATTTTCTTCTGGTGGGGCAAGGGAATGCCCCACTGATATACCTGGGGTCGCCTTCCCTATTGACCCCATACTTCTGTCTTCTCCCCCCAGCCTTCCATCTCTCCCCTACTCTACCTATAGTTCATCTGCGGTTGCAGATGAACTCAACAGTTATTTTGCATCGATATTTACAAATGAAAAGCCTTTTGTGGCAATGGGAAATTGTGGGAGCGAAGTTAAAAAATATGTAATTAACGATATTGAAATTTCGCAAGATTATTTAATGAAAAAACTTTCGAGCCTACAGACCAGTAAGGCTCCTGGAGTTGATGGAATATACCCTATAATCTTAAGAGAGGCGGCAAGCGAGTGCATGGAACCACTGAGGCTAATTATGCGAGCATCACTAGACTCTGGGGAGATTCCCTTGGATTGGAAAAGTGCAAATGTATCTCCCATACATAAGGGTGGCTCTAAAAGTGAAGTGGGAAATTATCGACCTGTCAGTCTGACTTCAGTAGTAGGGAAAATCATGGAGGCAATGATCAAGGGTGGAATTCAGGATCATTTGGATCGAATTGAAATTCTCAAGGATACTCAGCATGGTTTTGTAAAGGGAAAATCATGTTTAACAAATCTGGTTCGCTATTTCGAAAGGGTCACTCACGAGCTGGATTTAGGGAATAATTTCGACATTGTTTATTTAGATTTCAGCAAAGCTTTTGACTCAGTCCCACATGAGCGGTTGCTTTATAAGCTGGAACAGGTTGGAATCACTGGGAAAATCCTTAGATGGATAGAAGGATGTCTTCAGGGCAGGAGGCAGAGGGTTGTGATAAATGGCTATTCCTCAGATTGGGTTCATGTAAGAAGTGGGGTTCCCCAAGGATCAGTATTAGGGCCACTGTTGTTTTTAATTTTCATAAACGACATTGATGAAGGGATAGAGGGCGTGATGTCTAAATTTGCAGATGATGTTAAAGTTGGTAGAGTAGTTAATGATCACTGTCAAGCTGAGCTTCTTCAGAGAGACCTAGATAGACTTCAAGAATGGTCAGAAAAATGGCAGCTGTGCTTTAATCCAACAAAGTGTAAGGTATTACACCTGGGAAACAGTAATCCCAAAATAACTTATTCACTTGGTGGAGTTCAACTAAACCCAGTACTGGAGGAAAGGGACTTGGGTGTTACGATACGGTCAGACATGAAATTCTCTGAGCATTGTAAACAGGTTGCAAGGAAGGCCCATGGTGTCCTATTGAACTTTTGCAAGTAGAGATAGGGACGTGATAATCCCACTATATAAGGCTTATGTTAGACCACACTTGGAATACTGTGTTCAAGTATGGAGACCGCAAGAAAGACATCGAGCTTCTTGAAAGGGTGCAAAGAAGGGTAACTCGCCTTGTGAGATCAGCAAAAGGGCGTCCTTATGAAGAAAGACTTCGAATATGTGGGTCGCAGAATTTGGAAACTAGACACCTTAGAGGAGATTTGATTGAGGTGTTTAAGGCTCTGAGAGGCATCAGTTAAATGAATGAGGACGAAATTTTCAAGATTATAAATGATGCTAGAACTAGGGGACATAAATTCAAGTTACGGGGGGAAATGTTTAGATTGGACTGCAGGAAGTTTTATTTTAGCCAGCGAGTTATAAATTACTGGAATAAGTTGCCTTCATGGGTGGTAGAGGCCGACAGTTTGGGAAAATTCAAAGGTCATCTGGATAGTACTTTCGGGGAAGGGAAGTGCATAGGATGATAGGATTAATTTCCTTTTTATTTCATTTTATTATTATTTTTTATTTATTAATTATTATTATTTAGTTATTTATTTTATTTATTTATTTAATTTTTGTTTTTATCATTGTTTTGTTCGGATTTTATTTTTATTTATTTATTTTTTTTTGGCTGGTGCAGCATAAGCCATAGGCTTTCTTGCACCATACGGCCGTTACTAATACTAATACTAATACAACGTAAAAATTTTAACTGCCAAACTCGACACACTTGCAACCTCTTTCGGCCTAATTAAATTCAAGCGTTTATCCCCCCCCCCCTTTTTTTTTTTTTTATATAGGTCCTAGCCACTGAAATCTCAGGAAATTAGGTGGCAGGACCTACCAGAGTACTTATCTAAAAATACTGGTGTACCTGGTCTGCCTCCACGGGGCTAAGTGTGGGCAACGTTGGGCCTCAGAAGGGGTCCAGCGGCTAAACGGCCAGATGAACAACAGAACACAACACTACACATGTACAATATCCATACACTTTTAAATCTCTGGCCTTCCCAGTGAACTGGTACACCCAGTTCACTGGGAAGAATATCTTGAAAGCAACGCGGAGATGGGGGAAATCCCTGGTGCCGTTAGACACTAAATACACTTTACACTTTACACTTCTTTCTCCTTTCTATTTTGAATGTACGCTGTCAGATGTACTCTGGCGTCTATAACTGACCTGACCGATGTGGGGTTGCAGCAGCATTGACATCATCTTCTGGCGGATAACATCCAGGATGTGAACAGCAGAATGGAAGCTGGCTGACGGAAGAATCTTCACAGATAAATGGCAGGCAGCAACATCCTAGTAGGTGGATATTGTAAAGCTGGCAGATAGCTTTAAAATGCATCTTCCAAGCCACTTGGTCAGTGTGGGAGACTAGACCGACATTTCTCGCCCCCATGGAATGAAGAGAACAAAGAGAGACAGTACACTTCAAGGCCAAATGAGGCACCTACCTAATTGTACATTTTCTTTTAACTCTTTGTTACTAAGATTTATTATTCTTGTCTTGTAGCCAATGCTCCGTAATATGCGTCATGGTGCACAGTGATTATAATCCTCATCCTTGCATCACATGCGAAACGACTTCGTTCGAATCACCCCAATTACGAGAGGAATTTTTCTTAGGGATGGCAGAAAAGGCTAAATATGCCCAAAACCACCAATCGCAATGGTTGTATTGGATGTACTCGTGATTGTCTGTACGATTACAGTATTGTCGTGACTCCTCACGACTTTGTATATGATTATTATTTTTTTTTCAAATAAAATTAGTTTCCCTTCCTTTCAGAAGTACACCGATGAAGTTTTAGACTAAACTGAGGACGGATAATAACTTTCCCATTGAGAAAAAAGCAGTTTATTCTGAGGAATTTAAATTTAGATATCTTGAAATCTAAATGGTAGCACTTCGTGCAATTTTAATATCATATTCAATAATTTCAGTCCAAATATGAAAAAAAGTACAGACGAAAAATTTCATTGTACAAGGCAATGATTGGGCCACTTCTTGAGTACTGCAACAGGTCTGGAAGCCACTTAGGAAGGATTTAGATCTGCTGGAACGAGCGCAGAGAAGGGCAATGAGATTGGGGTAGGGAAAGAAAGGGCAGTGTTAACAAGCAAGGTACTGCAGGTTGCAGCGTATGGAGGCTACGTACTTGCGAGGCGATCTAATCAAGATGTTTAAGGCTTTGAATGGATTGAGCAAGCTCAACGCTGATGACATTCTAACCTCTTACTTAGACTACACACACGAGGAGCAATAAATTCAAAACTAGGAAGGATGGTTTCAGGATAGATCTGCGGAAGTTTGTCTTCAACCAGCCGTTGGTTCGAACAATCATTGAGCGTTGGAACAAACAATACGGAAGTGGACAATTTGAGCAAGTTCAAGGAAGAAATATACAAATTATTGTAGGGGATAGGCAGGTGATGTGGGAACTTTATTTTTGTTTGGTTAATGCTTTCATGCATCTAATGCCACTGCTACTAATACTACTACATACACTCGGGTGCATTTTAACCGAATTTACGTGTATTTCAAAACATTAATATTATGCTGTTCTACTTCTTACTAAGTGACCATCAAAATACAGTGAAAACCGGTTGATTCCTTTTCCCTTCCCGCATTACACGGCTTCAAGGCTTAAAAGACGAAAGTGTAAGGATTCGAAAAATTCCCTTAAGTTTAATGTGCTTTTCATCGTTTTAAATGTCCCCATAATGATCAGAACAGATATATTGCATATGTCAGTTTTGATCACGGGCAGGCTAGGTATGTAATTTTTTATTCTGTGCTTAAAATTCAAGCTTAGTCGCTGAAAAAAAAATTAACCCTCTGTAATGGCATAAATACACTGCTCTCCAAAAAGTATACGGATAGGTATGAGTTTCACGTTGATGTTTTGACGGCTATAACAAAATCAACTCTTCTGGGCAGCCTTTCTACTAAAGAAAAGCTGCAGCTGGCATATTCCTACAGAACAGTAATCTGTTGAAGTAAAAAGTTGGGGATGTTGGTTTGTCTCTCGCCCAATATTGCAATTCACCCATCGGTGGTCCACGGAATTGAAATCGATAGTCCAATGCGGCCACGCCAATTTTTGTTCATTCGTGCCTTTGAACTACAGTAGAACAGCACAAATAGGTATGACATGCGACTGTTGTTGTTGTTATTTGGTTTTTAGGAGCATTAGCAACTAAGGCCATATTGCTCCGGGAATATGCGGTGGTCATTCCCTGACCTTTCCGCATCCTCCGTATTTGGTGGTGACGGGCTCGAACCCCGGTCTAATGAAGAAGCGTGTGCTACGCACTGCTGCTCCTGCCCACCTGGCTACGGAGGCGCCATGCCATGCGGCATTACTCTTGTGGCGCCAAACACAGGCCTGTTCCAAAGAACTGCGACATCACTGGGCGGTTGAATTTCTCCAAAATGTTAAGGTGGGCGTCAGCATTCATACTCCACACCAAAATCAATCAAAGCTCCTAACTCTACATTCCCCTTCCATTCAATCAAGATAGGGTATAGAACAATTCGTCACTCCATACAATAATTTTCATTGCTCTATGAACTAATCACGATGATCTTTGCAGCATGAAAGACGACACTTTTAATTGCAGTTGGCGAATTTTGGCTAATGCCGCCGTTCTTCCATGAAAACCAAAGCTGGAGAGCTTAATAATTAAGGTGTTCATACAGAGCTAAGCCCATATTGTCGTCATAAAACTATTGGTGAACTTTGAATGCTGTAAATGATGATGGTGAACTTTGAATGCTGTAAATGATGATGGTGAACTTTGAATGATGTAAAATGTCAGCAATCCCACAACTCTTTCTAAGTCAGTCAGCTTGACTTCACATTTCGGGAGACCTGGCTGATGGCGTAGACTCCAAGTCATATGTTCATGTTATCAGTTTCGACGGGCTCTGAGGTGGTTTCGGGTGAATGGGATGAAAATCACTGGCTTCCTCGCGTAGAGTCCACTTGAATTGAGCCGTCTTAACACAGTCCATTTGGAAATATTTTCATGTGTGGCCTCAGCAACCTCAAGAGACAGTTGATGACAGGACATCGTAGGTTCCTTCTTGCTGTTAGAGCCAGAAAGCGGTCTGTTCTGGTTGACCTAGCCCTCGGTCAATTCTTGACCTGCGACCTTGGCCAATTCTTGTAATGGTTCCTGTTTCCTGAAACTGCTTCCGTACATGTGGGCATGTGTTGTCTGTTATGCACGGCGGCACCTAAACGATAATTCAACTCTGCCATGGAACACTGTGATGAATACAGAGCTCTGTGAAATGGCCAGATACGAGTATGGTATTATGCCTGCGAAGTGAGTGTCTTGTTCTGTTGTATCTGGCCACTTAACTACTAGGGAGCAGCGATCACCAAGATGGCTGCTTCCTAGTACCCGTCCACGCCACGATGGGGCAGGCCACAACAATACGCGTACTGTCAAAAGAAGGTGACAAGGTAAGAATCCCGCATCCCCTGGAGGAAAAATCAATTCTAGTGGATGCGATCAAATCCCGTACCCCTAGGGACCCAAACCGGAGGTACCACCAAATAAATAAAATAAAAAAATAAATAATAATAATAATAATCCGTAGTGCCAAGACTACAGTACGTGACACATTAAGCTAGTGCGCCACCTCCACCTGCCCTTCTTCAAGTCGCCCAAAGGTCCGTCAATTCAAAGAATCATCTAAACGAGATGACTTGCCATCCTGAGTACTGGAGATGAGGCTATCCCACCAAGCAAGTGAAAAAACGGGAATGAAGTGATTCGGTTGCAACTCGTGTTTTTATTGTCACGAATAATTCGCATAATGTGTGACTCTGTAAGATGATAGATCGATTTCTATTGGATATTTGGAATTTGCATTCCAGGATGACTATTAAATCAAATATTCGCCTTCGGCGACACTGTTTGCAGTAAAATATTCATGAAAAACATTTTGTTCTGTTAATTTTGTCGAGTAGCGTATTAATATTCGTCTCTCTACATATCACGAGAACAGTGTCTGCGCGGGTAGTACAGTGGTAACATCACCGTTCTCCCCACACCGGGTGGAAAAGGCCCGGGTTCGAATCCCGTCTATGACGCGAGGAACTTTAATGGGCATTTTTCACTCCATGGCTGAGTTAGTGGGTCTCAGGCGTAGATACCAAGGTTTTTTTACCCAGAAACTGGGGTTTTTCGTCCAGCAAAACAGGCAAATCGACCATAGAACACGCAAAATTACAGACATAACACATAAACGGGTATACGTAACCATTTATAGGAGAACCTAATATAATAATAATAATAATAATAATAAAATATCACGAGAACAGTACCAAGTAATCGATATATTTCGTGACTATGTTGATATGTATCATTGTGATATCTAATTTTTTGGCCCTCTCGAGTAGGTAGCACTATGGTTTTAATCAATGTTCTCCCCACCGAATGCAATGTGCTTGTTCGAATCCCATCAACAAAACGAGAAATATTTTTATGGGTTTTTCATAATGCCAAAGATTCCTCGCGTCATCGACGGTTTGGAACTGAGGTCTTTGTCACCTGATATGTGGTGGAAAATACCTCTCATCGGTGGGCCTGATTGGTCCGTCTCAGCAGCAGGTTTCATTGCTTTTCCCCAGTAGACTGGAATTTTTAGCAAATCGACCGAAGAAACCATGCAATTATAGATGATACATTCTGTTGCTGATACCTCATAACATTTGTTTCCTTGATTGTAACACCCACGAGCGCGTAAAAATTCGTAAAAATGTTTCTTCGTGAAACATTTTTACGAATTCGAAGATCATGTACATTGTAACCATCTTTGAGAGAATACTGCTGAACAGAAGGAACCATTTAAATTGATCATGCGAAATCCACTGTTATTTTTATGAAATAAAATAAGGTATTAGTGAATGATGTAGATTGGATTGGGAGACTAATGTCTAAGTTTCTATAATCAAGATTGGTTTTCTAGTTATTGATTTATAAAAGTAGAAAAGGACTTCAACCTACATTAATTAAAAAGTAGCGAACATTTCTAGCATCACGTGGAAGTCGTGTGTGCTGACAGATGAAGCTTTTAATGTTGTGACTCTGCAGGATAACGGAGCAGGATAAAGGAAGACAAATTGCAGGAGAGGATAAGAGAGGGACAGTTGATTTCGTCTCTTTGGTAATTAAACGAATGAACACATGTGGGATAGATTCGTCATTGATTTCTCCACAGGGACGAATACAAATCTTCATTTCCAACTGGAAAGTAAAACTTTCGAGATCGCCCAAATAGTTGGGAATGTTTTTTCAGTAACTGAAATAAAACGATGTTAGTGCAGGATTTAATTTTGCCTTTCATAGGATTATGGGAGTTTTTAGTAATAGATTTTCGACGAAAAAAATGTCTTAAATGCTAACCCCTAAACTGTGTAGTTGAACTAACATTCGGGGGCTGCCTAAAAAAGATACCCATATCTACGTGGCAATCCCTAAACCAGCGACGTCTATTTCAGTAAAATTGAAAAAGTTCAAGAAATCCTGCAGGTTAAGAAATTAATTTGTGTCCGTATTGTAATGGATACGTTACTTCTTTTTTTTTTTTAAGTTTTTATTAAAAATAAAGGCGGCACACAGAACATTAGTTCAAATCCGCCTAACTAACTCTCAAATGAGTACCTTACAGCTTCCTAAAATAAAAAAAATGAATAAAAATAAATTAATTAATTAATTATAAAAACGTATGAAGTTTACACTAACACCTAGTCCAGATCGTAGATAATTGCGGCTGCCAAGAACTCTAACGTCATAAACAGACTTCTCCAACTCTACATATTGTCCAGGCCTTCTTGGTAAAACGAATCTTCATATTCATCATCATCATCGTCATCAGTCAATTTGAATCCACTGCAGGATGAAGGCCTCTCCAGCAACTTTACAGTTCCTTCTCTGTTTTGTACAATGGCCATCCTATTTGCTACCCATGAATTCTTGAATTTCATCTGTCCATCTCCGTTGTTGTTTTCCAGTTTTTATTTTCGCTCCTCGGGTACCATTCTGTTATTTTCTTAGTCCATCTGTCATCATGTCTTCGAGGTATGTGTCAAGCAGTTACAAATTATAACTTCCAATATAATAAAGAAAACTTTTACCAGTTGTTGTGTAAATAAAGAAATTAGATTATATCAAAACATCCACCGGCATGTTCAAGCCATTCCAGAACCATTTATTACCATTAATTTCTAATAGACAAAAGTGTCCAATTTAATGGTCTTCTTTTAAATACCACATTCGAAAACTCCTGTAAAGAAAGCTATTAAGGTTTGTTTGTTCCGAACGACTCTTGATTCTTATCCTCGGGCAACATTCCCAATATCAAACATCATTTAGACAATGCGTGCATTGTCTAAATGATCGGCTCCTCTCTGGAGAGAGAGAGAGAGAGAGAGAGAGAGAGAGAGAGAGAGAGAAGGTAACTTTGCTTCTCCATTATGCTTCTCTTTCACTCCATTTGCATGCAGAATGGAATAGATTGGATCCTTCGCTAAAATACGGAGCAGGAGAGACAAATATCTCCAGGTGGTAATTTTATTGGAACATTTTATCCTCTCCTTCCTGTTTTGAATTCAGTTCATCGTTAAGTTTATATAACTGCACTGAGTGGCCTCTTTATTAAGTACACATACTCTTTTCACAAAATGGAGAGCAACTTCAGTAAAGCTTCACGTGTTCCCTATCTCGGAAACTGAAATCTTGTTGGGATTTTCCCGTAAGACTGTCTCGGATGTATCCAGATTAATAACCAAATAGCATCAAGCCAACCATGATCCTTGAACGATTAGGATAATCGGCGCTTCGGATAATCGACGTTCGGAAAACCGCTTCCCCCCCTATAAACCTCACCTATAAATCCACTATGAACCATACTGGTTTCCATTTATCTGAATGTGTATTTAGAGAATAGGAAACCAAATGTTGTAATTAGCGACGGAGGATGTCTCTAGATTTAATTTAAATAACAGCTTCCCTTGCAGCTTGTGTTGCGTAATAACCCCCTCCTCTCCTCACCTGTGCCTGGGCAATTACAATGCTCTGTCGTCTTCCATAGAGCGAGATGAATTTGGGAAACAGCAGGAACCCCATGATTTTATCACCCACGTACAGTCAAAAAATGTGTACACCAATAGTCTTTACACATTATAGAGTGACTCTACGCAACGTTAGGGTTTCAAGTCACCAGATTGCTGCTGTTGCGTTCCCTTGTACAGTGTTGCACAGAACCGCATAAAGCATCCATCCACTGGTGTCCAACTTCCAACGCTGTCTTCGAAAGTTTGGATGTAAACGTTCCTACGCCTTCTAAAATAGCGTTTGCACACGGCTCGTGGATCACAAAATAGAGCCCATGAACTCTTTCTGGATTACTGCCCTTTTACCATACGCTTACATTTGGGTAAATTGCTGAACTTTGCCAGGAGATCGTTTGATCTGCGACATCCCAGGTGATGGATGACACCACAGTAATATGCTTCACAGACAGCAGGCATTGGTACTGTCCATCTGCCCACTCCTCTCCTTCCCTCTTATTATTAGCGCCTCCATCAACAAAGATATTGGCACTATTATACATAAAGAAAAACAAGCTGATGTTTTCGAATGTTCAACGTGTGGTCCTGTTCGTCCCACCAATGTGCAAACATAACAGAGATAATGCCTGCAGAAGCAGTCTATTTATTGCATGCTTTTCTCTGTTGTAAAAATGCGTTTAATATTTATTGTTAAATATTATTCATTTATTGTTGCATTGTGATGCGCGTCATTGTTGTATTTCTATTTTTGGGCGGGCAATCCGCATCTGCCAATAGTGTCTATGATCTACGTATACAAGGAGAGAGAGAAAAGTTGATTGTGCGCAACTGTTTCACGCATATTTCTAAGAATTTTACATTATTCTAAATAGGAGATATAAAATTCAAAGTTTCGTACTTCTCAATTTTAAAATTCCACATGACTTGGGTCACTAAGTAAAAGTCTTGTAACCTCCTGCGCTTTCTTTTGAAGTCATACCAAACGGATCATAACAGGCCAGTCCAGCTATCATCTCTTTCGTGAATGGAAGCATCCTCTGCAACTCTTGTTACAGTGGATGCTTCTGCTAAGCGAATATATAATACTGCACAAGGATTACTTAACCTCCCAATTTCCCCCCAAAGAAGAAGAATTTCACAAAGAAGCTGAAACGTAGAATAAATGTTCCAGAAGTTCAAAGTTCTTAGAAGGAGCATCACGCATATTTAATGGGAGCATCAAAGAATTAAAAATTTCTTTAACACCTTGATAAAGTCTAAAGGAAAGCCATTAATTGCGGGGAAAATATTCTATTCGACAAGAAGATCATTTTAACATGCTCTTTAAACTTCAACTTAATACAAAGTAAATAAGACATTCAGTGTGCAGCAAACTGCCCTATTTTCAGCCTGTGTCGTGTGCAGGGAATCGAAGAAACTGGGTATTGGCAGTTGCATACCTGTTAGGCAGCCAATTGCGTCTGGGAAAAAGAGAAACATCCGCTCCCGGTGGTGCCGCGAACGTCGTTCTTGGAGAGTGGAAAAGTGGATGAAAGTCATGTGGTTAGACGAATCGCAATACACATTGTTTTGCACTGATGGTATGCGTAGAGCGTGGCGAGAACATCACGAACTGGGTCCCTTGATGCCGATGGAATGAATGTTAAATATTATCCACGGAATACCTGAATTTGTATCCGATCTACTACATCCTGCAATGCTACCCTTTTATGCTGAAGGTGATGGCCACTTTATGGATGACAATTCAACGGCGCATAGTGCCAGAACCTTGCAAGAATGTCCACATGACACGGATTTCCCTGTACCCCCACATACACCTGATCTCAATTCCATTGAGTATGTTTGGGATATGCTGTGGGAGCTATTCTGCAACGAAGCCCTCTTCCTTCAACTTTGTCGCAGCTGCGCGATATTGTGCTGAAGAACGGTTACACTTAGACTAAAACGAACTAAAATACCTTATAAAAGCCATTCCGCGAAGCACACTTGCTGTTATTCGAAACATAGGAAGCCTTTTTCGATACTGTATAAAGGTTCGTATTTTATATTGTTAAATAATTTTATCTTTTCACAAAGTAATTTCACCCCTGTACAGCCTTTGGTCACGCGGATATACATGTACCTAGTACGTGTACGTATTGTGTACATATCAGGCTCAGATCGAGGATTCAATCATAACTTAATCGTCAATAATTCAAAGGAAATTAAATTTTCATCTTTCCCAATTAAATTTCATCTTCTTTTGGTCTCTCTCTCTCTCTCTGATATATTAAATAGTCTTATTTATTTCCTGAAAATTTGCAACCAATAGAAATGGATATTTATGTCAAGGAAGTTCCTTTTGGCTTCCCAACCCATCTACTTAATATTATTGGTTTCTCCAGACTATCACATTTGCGATTATCATAAAAATATAAAATGTTATTATTTTATACTGCTGTTCTCAGAATTGCCAAGCTTATTTTCCCCTGCCATTTCGCAAATCGAGGGTGGGAAAAAAAAAAGAAATCAAATCCCGAAGCTATTGTTTGTGCCTTTGTGAAGGGTGTTATCTGAGAATAAAGGAAATCAATGCCTAACTACAGGGTGCTGTCCAATAGCAATTCTAGTAATGGATTTAATGCACGGTGGAAGTTCTTCGAAGATTTGCTCTGCTCAGACAAGAGGGATACGCAAAGTCACTTTTGGATGTTTTACAGCATTGAATTTTTGAAGTTTTTATTCTTTGAGAACGTCAGTGGTTCTGAAAAGTTTCATTTATCAGGTTTAATAAAATTCCCTGAAAGCCCTGTTGTGTTTAAGAGGGGGGAGTGTGAACCATTACAGCAAAAATTCAGATAAATACACTAGCAGTTAGTTGTGCAAAATCGCAAATCAGCTTCTGTTCGATATATCAGAATTCTTAGGCAACCATTTTGAATGACGTCATGTATCCAAATCTCCATTTATGTACCAAATTAGATTAGCAACAAGGTTAATTACATTTTAGCAGAATGAGTCTCCAGCCAAACAACAAATTGCACGAACAGTGCTTTCATTCTTTTGACATTCACACAATTAGTTGCTGGAATTTTTCGCTTCTCCACGGGGATGTGTAGAAAAATAGCATGCGTTGCCACACACTTAGATGTATCACGCACTGCAAGCAGTGGCATCTCTGACCCAGTTCTGCTCCGAACATCTGCTTCGCTAGCGATAACGGCCTCTGCAATTTCCATGCAAATTCCATCCGTGAAAGATTCGAAGGTGGAATGTTTTAAAGACAACATTAACGTCTGCAGCGCTTACATAACGAATTCCTCTTGAAGGCTCCTTGTTTCTTCAAGCGGATGAAAAAGTAAAATATAAAATAGGAAACAGTTTTTAATTTTTGGATGAAAACTTAGAAAAACAGAAACAATGGCAGAGTTTTTAGTACACCATTTTCTGTTATCAATGACTACTGTAGTTTATTCAAAAACAGCTGCTTAGTCATATTTTTGTTTCGAGTCATTTATCCTAAATTTTCTTCTATTAAGAAAATTTTATTTTTATGTTCTGTTGCCATTTGGTTCAGAAATAAACCTTTTTGGTTCGTTTAGAAAGTACAAATCCAAAGTAGTTAGTGATTGCAATTTAGATAAACACATTTCGATTGGAATAAAATTAGAGTAACGAAAACAAATTTCATCGTGTAGGTGTATGTGTTATGTTGTTGTTCAGTTTTTTAGGAGCATCGGCGACTGAACCATGTGGATTCGTGTATATTGTCTGTGTGGAGGTCCATTTTCTGTTTGTTGGACGAAACACTCGCGCTTCCGGGAGAAAAAAAATCACGCTACTCTCGCCTGAGACCAACTCACCACCTTGTGAAAAAGGTCCATAAAAATTCCTCCCGTTATCAACGGGATTCGAACTCAGGTCTTTTCCATCCCGTGTGGGAAGAACGGTGATCCTACCAACTGACCCAAGACGAAGTATATACGTTAATTAAACAAGTTAAAACTATCAAAATCAACTGTTTTAAAATAATAAACATGTCTTTAAATCAGCTATATGGAATGGTAGCAAAGAAGCTACAAGCGATGGTCAAATAGTTCCCAGAACGGAGTATAAAAGACAGGTTTAAACCAATTTCTTTTATTTTTTAATTGTATTTCGATGTATTCTCCCAGGAGTTCAATACCCGCTGTGGTCGCCCTTATATTTATAAACATTTTTCTTTTATATAATTCTTTTAGGTTGTGTAAAGCGTTGAGTTAGCAGAGTTAAGAAGTCAATCTTACAAATATGGAGATTTCGAGGTTATGGGAAGTTTTGTAATTTGGGAATAACTTAGTCGTTGATATGGAAAGGAATTTTTGACATTTAAGAGAAGCATACATGGGAAGAATACTAGTTTTAGAAATAAGCGATTATAGATGATGTGCAAATTAAATAGCAGTCAAATGGAAGAGAAAGTAACATATAAATGTAGATGCGTGGGAAAAGGGGTGAATTGAGAGTAAACAAAAACAGCCGCCCCATACTAGAGAAGGAGTGGTCCTTAATGAACGAGCGGAAAAGGGATTACTGGAAGCAGAACAATGGGTCAGCGATGGGTCAGCGCTGGTAACCAGTAACAGTGTGTGTTAACAGAGCTGCTTTTGAAGCAGAGGTGAGGAGGCAAAATTCGCAAGCAAACATACAATTAAACCTTGGTGTGAATAAGGATATCGTTTGAAATCGAATTTCCAAATTAAAGCGGAAATACAATACTTTCGCAGAATAATCGATATCTTTCCGTTGTGTTGGGATGTAAGTCAAGGCTGCATTGAAACTGCTCTGCTCAATACCCCATCTCTGAAAAGGGTGACGTCTGAAAGGGGATTGAAAAGAGTGCAGCGAATTGTCAAGACTGATAATTGTTCGGAGAGACGAGTACTTCCATTGACCTACCACATAACCATGTTTAAATGAGGTGGAAGATAGAATGAACGGCTTAAGTGGCTGATTTTTCTTCTTCGCTACCTTTAGGTACAGTTGAGAAAATGGTCTCCCTTCCCTTTTTGTGAATTGTGTTCTAAGGGTGGCCATATTTGTTATTAAATGAAAAAACTAAAAGGCGATAACCATCAATGAATAACTATTCGTTAATTGTGATTCTTCAGAATAGGTAATAGAAGTGGAGTCCCTAAGAGATCCGTGCTTGGCACCGCTCCCATTTCTGATTTTCTTAAATGAAATCGACAAAGGAAACAGGGCAAATTTTGCTGCTGTAAAATGCAAGACTTTACATATGGAAATAAGAACCTGTCACCTACAAAAGCAAACATACTTGTAGGAATCGAATTAAAAACGATAGAAAGGGGTCGGGTGGTTACGAGCCATGAAAACATTAAGTCCTCTATGCTGTGTAGACAGAAAGCAAGGAGAGTCGATGATGTCCTGTTGAAAATTTATCAAAGAAATGCTTGAAGATATAGGAAAATTAAAATACCAGCGTACAGTAAAATAAAATTGTCAGATGACAGTTGGAATGCTGTGGGCAGATTATCAGGATTCATACACCTAAAAATGATATAGAGGCTCTTCAAGGTCCAAAGACGAACAACGTGCCGTGTTAAATCGGTCAAAAGCACCCACATGAGGTGAAACTTCGATTTTGTGGGATACAGAGCATGGTAACCAGAAACTTTAGAGGGGGTAATGAGTGAGGTCAGAGGAGATACTAAAATTAATGATGGGGAAATTTCACTGTTATAAATTATACAGAACCACAATTCGAAGTGTTAAAGTTTGAATAAATTATATTAAAAGTATTAATTCTCAGTAGCAACGAAACCTATGATCGACATTGGCGGTGGGCTTGAAATTATCAATTTTCTTTCTTATTTAAAAAAAAAAGTAAAGAAGAGTCCTGACGGTGATGAAGATACATGCAACTAAAACCGCTTCATATTTAAAGTGGTGCTTTATCACGTCTAATTAAAACGAATAAAGAAATGCATTCTTTATTTACGCAGAGAGCGTTTCTAAAAGTAAAATTAGTGGTAACATCAACTTTCAGACATTAGCAAAAAGCCTTGGGCGTCCTTGGACGCGGCAGCTTCCACCAGGAACTCGCCACGGCTATATGGAGAGCTTCCAACTAGGAGCGAAGACAATAATCCTACTCGTCGTAGAAAATTTCAACATTGTAACGTGGATTACAGTTTACGTGCTGCTCACTCCAATAACGCTCAGCAACATTAATTATTATTATATTAGAGTTACCCATAATTGATTACATAAACGTATTTGTGTGTTTTCTGGTCGATTTGCCTGTTTTATTGGACGAAAAAAACCTTGCCATCTACGCCTGAGACCGACTAACCCAGCCACAGAGTGAAAAACGACCATTAATGTTCCTCGCGTCATCGACGGGATTCGAACCCGGGCCTTTACCACCCGGCATGGGGAGGACAGTGACGATACCACTGTGCTGCACGCGCAGATAATGCTCAGAAACTGCGGGCGAAGTTGGCATGACGAATAGCCTCCTCCTCCTCCTCATGTTCCGAAATGCAATCGCAAAGCCTCTGCCCAGACTCGCCGGTATACAATCCAGAATGTCATCCGACAGACTGAATCCGCACGTTGCTGTAATGGCAGATTTAACTCTGGAAACTATTGACTGTAACTTCCTGCCAGAGCTGCATTCCTGTAGAGAGTTGCACATAACCAATATGGTAGGATCACAACACCCTAGCAAGAGTTGCAGATACTCCCGGATAGTTGGAAATATTGGCAGTGGCAATAAACTCACTCTTGCGATCCAAATGAGAAACAAAATAATTATCATCTAACTGAAATCTATAAAAAAAGCATGAGTGGGACATCCGCACGTAGATGGCTGTCTGTTACAAGCTGAAATACTTCCACGCCTTTCTCTCAAGGAATTCGATCATATTGATCATTTGATCATAGGAATTTGATCGTTGTTCTACGAAAATGCAATATGGAAACAAGCAATTCTGACATCTGCACTGAAGGTATACAAAACAGATTTAAAGAATTCAATTCTAATGAACAAGCAAATAGCGTGAAACATGAAATGCCTCCCGGTCAAGCATTGCTAATTAACAAACTTGTGAACAAGAATACAATCTTGATGAATTAGCCTTGATTATAGTGAAGGCCCGGACGGCATCCCTAGTTTTATTATTAGATTGTCCAGCGCATACATCACTGATTTGTTAGTGCATATCATTTCCAGGTGCGTTTTCCAGCCATTCCTTCCTAGACAATGGAAGATTTTCAGGATTACGCTAATTCCTAAAAATATCTTGCAGTAATAACCACCCCGGCCATCGACCAATTGCTGTTTCGTCAATAATTACTAAAATTATTGAAAAAAATCATGCTCCCATATCTTCAACATGCAATCTTCGTTAATGCAATTGTCAACATGCATTTTGGTCCTAGAGGGCGGTCCACAAAAGCTAGCCTAGCTGACAATTTTTCGCGCATTCAAACTGCGTTTCAAGATAAGGCATAATGCGATGTACTTTACTAAGACATCAAAGGTGCTTTCGACAACGTAGATCTCAAAAAAGCTTTTGAAATACTAAACAATCATTTTCTCGTTGACACAATGATTATTTTCAATACAGCCTAAGTCGCAGATATCTCCTCTTCCCCACTACTCGTGACGACCTCAACAGGCATTCCTCAAGGAGGTGTTCTTTCCAATACTATATTTTCAGCATCTCTTCAATCACTTCTACAAGGAAATGCAAATCTACTGGCATATGCTGATGATTTAAAGTTATTTATACTCTTCAAAGCCAGTGATGATATTCGCAAAGTTACCAATGAAGCAAATTTACAGATTTGTGAAATCATCAAGTATCTGAAAGGTCTCAATCTGACTATAAATGGAAGCAAATCTGTTCAAATTACTTATTCCCTTCAGAAACAACCCAGTCACATGTCTATGCTCACAAATACCTTGAAGTTGTTTTTGATAAAAAAAAATCTCTCCTTTAATGTCTACTATTTATATGTTGCTCAAAAAATTCAAAAAGCCAAATGGTTAATCAAACAAGAAACAGCAGCGATTCAAGACAAAAAACCAGTCATTAGCATGTTTAAAGATGCATCTTTCCCATTCTGTCCTAAGCTTCCGAAATCTTGTCTGGTGCTCCTCCAGTAACCGTCAAGAAATTCCTTGCTCTAGAATATTGGGTTCTCGGATGGCTCAATAATCTTCGTCTTCTCCACACAATATCCAGGAAGCAGCTTTATTAAAACTTAAAAACAAAGCCTCTGCAACAGATGATCAACGAGTCTGGAGTCATGCTTCTTGCAGAGTTAATTACTTCTGCATGCGATTCACCAAACTTAGCCAACGTAATAGCTGCTCCCAACAGGGAAAATTCAAGAAACCAACAATTCAAATACAACCTCTCCAGGCTCAAACAAATGGACAGATTGTTCCCCAATGCATCTCTTCACCTCATAAATCATCACAACATTAATTTCAACAGGTTACTCAACTCTGAAGCCTACAGGAATCAGATAGCCGATAAAAAGAAGAGAAATAAAAACAGCAGCCTACCTCCAACCAAGTAACTGCAACTGAAAGCCAAATGTTCTGTTCTGCAATTTATTTTTTTAATTCAAAAATATAATTCCTATTCATTATTAATGGTTATATGAAATCTGCTATGTATTCGATTATTTTATTTTCATTGTACCGTATTATCTGCCCCTAGCCGTGTGCTGTGATTAGCTTGTGTATTTGAAATAAATGAATATTTATTTATTTATAATTACGGACGCCATCTGTACTTGAATTTTTCCATTAAAGTTCGTTTTAAATGAAAACTAAATCACCCAGATTACAATGTGCTTATAGAAATGGAAATTTGTGTCCTGCTGGGGAAAATGGGTGCGAAAGGATCTGAGGAATTCCTGGCATTACGTTAATACACAACACTTTCAATGGCAGTCGAATCCATGCTGACATTTCCAACAATCTCTGTTCTTTCTTACCATAATCGCTGGAATTCTTTGAGAGATGTTAATTAGGGTATTAAATCCCACACGAGAACTGCTCTTTCGTGAAAAGTTCTCATGTCTACCTACAGCAATAAAAAAAAAGAAAAAGGAAAGGAGCCAGTAGATTAGTGAAGCTGAAAGTTTCCTTCTGTAATTACGATCGCTTCATTAAACCTGCAGTAAAAATGTGTGTGCGGCGCCAGAATAAACTTGCTACAGTTCTCATTGGACTCGCACATAAATTCCCCCACTGATAGAATCTGGTCACACGCAATCGCCAGAAATGCAGGTTAGAATCCAAATAGAATTCCGCATCATTAATTTTACTGCCTTCTTGTTCGAACCCATTAGTTTATATTTTAAAAAAATATAAACTAATGGGTTCTAAATATCACTTTCCATTTTTACAAAGAAATACTTAAGTTGTTTTGTACGCATGTAAAGCTATAGTTTATAACTTAGAGAAGGTTTTTTTTTAGCTCATTGAAGTTCAAGCCTGCCTAAATGGAAAAATTATTGGAGATTGAGCAAAATACCTTTACAAAAAGAGATTATCTATAGAGCTGCGATAAGAGATGGTAAATACTTGCGGAGAATCTGCCCCATTATATGCAACTGTCAAAAGCTGGGTGGCTGAATTTAATCGTGGCAGAACCAGAATCGAAGTAGGAACAGAACAGTTGACGTCCATCAAGACCGACCACTCCAAAAACAGCAATGGATTTCATAACGCGTTGTTGGATGATCGGCGAGTAGCTGTTAGAGAAATATCTGGGGCTATAGGCATCTCAACTGAAAGTATAGAAAATATTTTGTCAAATGAATTAGGTATGACAAAGGTTTCTTGCAAGATCGGTCCACCTCCTTTTCAGATCCGATCAAAAACGTCTTCAGTTCAAAACTTTAAAGCGACAGTTCTTTCGTCATCAAGCAAATCCTGAAAAAGTTCTGGCCCGATATGTAATTGTGGATGAAACAAGGCTTCACCGCTACCAATCAGAGTCAAAACTGCAATCAAAACAACGGAAATATGGTTATGCATCTCCTTCAAACGGTGCCAAACCGATCCAGTCCATAGACAAGGGTAATTATTCTACGAACGGCTCCCAAATGTAACTTATATCCGTATAATTGCTTTATGTATTAAAAAAAAAATTATTATATTAGGGTTACCAGTAATGTAATACATAAACCCATATTTGTGTCTGTTCTCTGGTCGATTTGTTGAACCGAACAAACACAGTTTCTCGGGGAAAAACCTTGCTATCTACACCTGAGACCAACTAACTCAGTCACGGAGTGAAAAAAGCCCATTAAAGTTCCTCGCGTCTTCGATGTGATTCGAACTCGGTCCTTTTTTTCTACCCCGTGTGGGGAGTACGGTGACGTTACCACTGTTCTACACGCGCATGCCGTTTTATATATATTGTATTATGTCTGTAAAAGTTATCTTCCAAAGGAAGATAATCCTCCATCATTATCCATTTTATTACGAGATGTAATCCTGTCAAAAAGGCAAAATTGGCTAATGGTGCTTTGCCTTACCAGCACAATGCAATGCACCTGTTCACACATCGGCTACAATTCACCAGGCTAGCTATGAATTGTTGTTCTATCCACGATACTCTCCAGATCAAGACTCATCTGATTTCCTCCTATTTTCGAAAACAAAACCAGCTTGTCTGGAAGTAAATTTGGGTCGGATTACGATGTGATAGCAACCGCGCACTCCATTTTTCAGGACCTTCAAGAAAGCGATTCATCGATGGAAAAATTTCGTTGGGTTGCTACCTCGGAAAACAATGTAAGTCAACATCAGACCACTCTTTCTGTGTAGACTAAAAAATTGCCAAACAACTCTCGCAAACACAATCTTCTGTAATTTCAACATCGCTAATTTCATGCTTCCCAGCTTTACAAGTACAATTTCTACGCACATTGAAGAGTCCGTTTATAAATATCGATGCTCTGTACCTATTAAACCATTGTGAACACTAGTTGGATCATCTAACAACACTCGTTACGCAAGGGTTCTATCTGAATCGCTGTTTTGTTCTTTAAATTCAAATACCTGGAAACTCCTCGTCCCTATTCGTAACACTCTTAGCCAGCGATTTCTTGTAATTAGTCTTTGCAGCCTGATTTAATCTAAAATAAACTAAATTAAATAAAATATATAATAATCAGGTGTTGCTTGTTTCTGAGGAAAAGCCACTTTTCCTCAGAAACAAGCACATCAGTGCAGGGTAATCACCCAGACGCAGTACACTCGGAGACGCGGCCAGGTCACCAGGATGATACATCAGAAGCTAGTAAAGAAATAGCAGTTGGCCAAAAAAAGTACATGTGTTACAAGTAAGGACCTCAGGCAGTAGTAGAGACCCCTAAATACAAGTTGGACTGGAACCGCTCCATAAGAAAGGACAAGATGATCCACACAACAGATCGGAGATAACTCTCACTGACAAGAAGGAAAAGACTACCTACGTGATCGACACGGCGGTGCCCAACACTGGCAACCCCCAGACAACCTACGACGAAAAGATCAGGAAATATACAGACCTAAGACAAGAAGTCATAGAGATTAGCATTAGTAGAGGCATATGATGAAAGACAGCAAGCTTATACAGCAGCGTCCAAAACAAAAAATAAAAAAAAAAAAAACCCTTCCCATTTCACCTATCCATTCGCTCGACAAGTTTGTCTAGTTCTTTCTTTTCGAATTAAACGCCTTCTTAGATAACACAGTTGGTAAGATCGCCATCTTGCTCCACACCTGGTGGAAATGATTTGAATTCGAGTCCCATCGATGACAGGAGGGATTTAATGGCTGGTTAAAGGTGGTTTTATCGGTTTATGAGGCGATTCCCAGAGTTAAACTTAAGGCAGCCTGAAGCTAAGTTCATTGCTGGAACATTTGGATTCAACAGGGGAAAAGTGAGGGAATTCTTTGATATTCTTGAAAAAGTAATTGACGAAAACAAGATGACTGCAATAACGATATTTAACTGCGATGAAATTGGGCTTTCCACCTTTCAGAAGCGACGAAAAGTTATTGCCCAGAAGGGAAAATATCAGGTTGGGTCGATTTCCAGTTGCGAGCGAGGTCGTATAACAACTGCTCTGTGTTTGCTTTGCTGTTGTGCAGCTCGGCAATATGTACCCCGACTCATAATATTTAAGCGAGTTTCTGCAAAAGAGGAACTTAAAAGTAAAGATCCATCTAGCACTATTTTTGCTTTTAATCCAGATGGATGGATAAACTGTGACACATTCCTGATTTGGCTTACGCATTTCATCGATACTGTTAAACCGTGCAAAGACAAAAAGTTCTTCTTTTACTGGATGGCCATGCTACCCATATTAAAAATATTGCTGCACCAGAATAAACTCGAGAAATGGAGTAATAATGCTGTCGCTGCCTGCAAAAGCCATTACAAACTACAACCCCTTAACGTTGCATTTTTCAAGCCTTTTTCTTTCCATTGAGAAGCGGCTTCCTATCTGATGCAACTAAGAAGTGTTGAATAGCCTTGGAGCCTTAGAGAAGTTCTAGATGAGCACGAAGGCTAGTGCCTTACGCACTTACGCAATTTCAAGTATGTCAGTTGTTTGGAGAAGCATACTACAAGGTTATTTCTTTTTCTGTTGCCATGAATGGGTTTGCCAAAACAGGAGTTTGGCCAGTTGACAGAAATGTATCCAATATCACCATTTCTCTCTATCTGTTGTACTCAACAGAACGATATTCTAACAGAACGATATTCTATAAAAGAATGCAGCTATCTTCCCACTGATACTAAACGTTCCGGGTCTCTGTAGTCTCAACAAAATTTATCCTGGCCTATATGTCTTGAGTGTGCCAGTAAGAAGCCTAAATTATATATATATATATATATATTTCTGAAACAAATATTTCTGAAACAAACAGTTTTACTTTACAGTTTTACCACCACATTATCTGATGCCACAGAGACCAAACAAAACCAACTCCAAAAACTGCTGTTAAAGGAAGACCTGCAACTAGGTGGAAGGATGGGATCAATGAACTTTTGGGCGTGACATTTGCGATGCCGCTCGTATAGCACATGATCGATGCCGTTGGAGGAATTTGTTGGTGGTCATAACAGCTCCTCAGGGAACTATGTGACTGGAAGAAGAAGAAGAACATTTTATATGTTCATTAAACAATAAAATATATATTCTATTTTATAAGATTTGTCTACTGTATATCTGCATTATATATTCCTTTGTGTATAAAAAGCAGTATTTTATGATTCTAGAAGAATTCAAGCTCTGGTCCGATGTAAAGCACCTACTAGTTCAATTAAACAGCCAGTTACCTACACTGAACCACTGCTAGAATTAGAGTGTATTTATTTTTTGTTGCTCTAAAGCAATTTGGTAAAAGTATTTATGCCAATTCAAACTTTCAATGACTTTGACCAACATTTTTCGAAATAATTAACTTGCAAATTTAAATGGTCCCGTACACGAAACCTTTCCCCAAATGTCCTCTCATAATTATGCAAGATGAGGAATTTATGCAGAGCTACTTCAAGAGGTTCTCTGCTTCATAAAAGGATGTTTCATCTAATCTGGTAGTCTTATATATACATCCCACGAAATCTGACGTGCTTCAGAGCATTAAGTATGGATGATATTCAAATTATAAATTGAGTTGAACCACTGAAATGGATGTAGAACAGAATGGTGATGGACGGTCAGGAGATCTCTTCCGTGGCTTACACTTGTGAAAATCGACTGTATGGCCAGATTGTCTTTGACAGTGGCTAAAAACTTCTCGCTTTTTTTTTTTTTTGCTAACTTAGCAGAATTAAAATTCCCACAGATCAACGCGTTATTCGATAAGGCACTACAGAAACTTTACCAAAACAATGTATATTATATTGATTCACTTTACAGTGTAAAGTTGATTGATCTTCTTCAGACACTTATAAAAATTCGGGCACTGTAGTGTGAAAATTATTCAGTATTTTAAATGAAAAGTTCTTGCCTTGGGCGGTGTACGAAAGTCAGTTTATGTACCGTATTTTTTGAAAAATAAGCGCACTTGTTTTCTGAAGAAAGGGAAAAGGAAAAAGTTACTCTGTGTCTTATCTTTTTAAGGTTTACTCCGGTACCGAAAGTGCAAATGTTTTTAGAATGTTTTCTCTGCTGTGGCTAACGTCAATCGATTTCAAAACGGACTCTCCAAATCGAACTTCAAGGGCACTGGAAACCATTATGGTTTTCCTGTGATGGTGCCACCAATAAAACAAATGTTAGCAGTTATGAGACTACGTCCCATAAAAGTTTTACAAAATAATCTATGATTATCACCCCGATAATATGTATATTTATTTACCATTACACATCCAATCTAGGATTACATACAATTTTGTCTCTGAAAAATTTCTAGAGACCTATGGAGGATTATAGAGACAAATTGCGTTATATGGGAACATATTCTTCAAACACACCAGATTGTTGACGGTAGTCCACAGAGTAGAAATCCCATGTGACTTCGTTTCTAGTCGCCACTTTCGGATATCTAATGATATATGTAAGGGAAAAAGGTGGTTAACTTTTCCTATGATAAGTTTTGACAGCAGTTGGATTTTGTAGTAGAAAAGAGACATTCTTGAGATTCTGTGTTTTAGTTTTCTTCTAATGGCAAGTCAGCTGACGGTCTTAAATTGTGTTTTATTGAAATCAATCAGGCTACTCTTATTCTGATCCAGCACAGTTAGTATAATCGACATCCTACCGCACACTGGTTGGAAAAGACCAGAGTTCGAATCTCGTCAATGACGACAGGACATTTAATGAGTCTTTTATTATGGCCCAAATTGCAGTATGGCCTAAATTGCTGACGTGCCTAAACAATTACAATAACAAACCAACCGTTGTTCTTTTAGTTGGCTTTGACCTCAACCGTATATGTCCATGAGATTATGTCTTTAATTTCTATCCGTTTCTCCTCTAATGTTCTTAGAAGTGAGATCAAATTCCGGACAGTCTCTGATTTATCGTTTACAGAGTAGATGAAGTACGTTCTTAGATTCCTGTCTTTAAACATTTACTTTTTCATAGATATGCGGCTAATTTATAGTTAATTTATAACCCGCACTTGCTTTTAAATTGGCAAGTTTCATTTATTGGCCTTACTGTTCTTACTATTTCGCCCAGTCTGTTTTATTTTATCGCTCGGTTGAAACACACAATGTTATTCTTTTTCATTTTGGTTCCTCAAATTTGGGCCACAACGATTATTGCTGTAGATGACTGTCTATGCATTGTTCACTCTGTGAAGCAGGAATACGCAGAAAACTTTCAAGGACAGGAAAATCCCAGGTCCATGGGAACTTAATTCTTAAAGTGTCTTAAGTCTTATTACCATGTACGTAACTTCATGAATATTCGTGCAGAATTTTAGTGTGATCGTGCTAACCAACAGCATACACATTGAAACTTCGTTTTACATTGGTTTCTGAATAGAAAATGCATCAGAAATTCCCAAGAGAACAAGACAAGTTCTTTTTCATAATTACCTTGTATTTAACTCATGTTTTTAACACACTGTTTTCGATGCCTTTTCTTTTTAAAACGCTACAAAGCAGCCAGGATTTTTTTTTCTGTTTCCTTTGTTTGAAATAATTTGGTTTTGTAACTGATGTTAACTAGTTTCCGAGGCTTTTATTTATTTTATCTAGAGATTAAGAATAAAAAATAAAAGTTAAGTCGATGGACTCCATCAGATAAACACTAAAACGTTCTTAGCGGAAGGAAATGTAAAAATAAAAGAAAACGTAGGTGGAAAGAAACAAAAATAACGTATTATTGGTCGAATATCAAATCTCTCAGGAACAGAGGAAACAACCTTAGAGCAACCTAGAGGTAGAGCCAACAGGGATTTCAGAAATTCATTTCGAGGAACAGAAAGAGGAAAATGTGTTGGTAAAAATTCCAAACAGCAAGCAAAGGACAGATCTTTTTTTTAGATATTTGAGAGAGGTGAGAACCGTACCCTCTGGTATTTAAGCTCTTCTGAGTATTAATTTTCAATCATTATTATAAAACACGCTCTGTATTTTTTTTTTTTTCATAGATAAAATCTACAACAACTAGCCCTGATGGATTTTACCTGTAAAATTTAGTAATTTGATAAACATTTTTTTCCGATTACAGATCTACGCACTTTATCAGTTTGGCCTTTTTTTAATTTTTATTTTCTTTTGAATAGGAATATACCTAAGTCGTTTGCTACCCTAAATAGAAAGGTTTGAATTCATATCTCCGTCGAGGGGAGCTTATTGGGACATTGGATAAAGACGAAACCTCTGGCGCAACACCTTGTGTTGAAGATTTAAGGTACAAGAAGAGCATACTTCATCGTGGTTGCTGAACCTTGGCACAGCAACCAGCGAACCGTTCACCCAAATATCGACAGCTGACCACGTTCGCTAACAACTGTACACAAAGTCCACATCAGTTCATGGTGATGGTAGCCTTTTTCTTTTCATGCCTTCCTTTGACTAGCAACGGTGATCAATACTTTCGGATAATGTTTGTCTTTCTTTTTGATTTTTAACAATCGCACCTGGTACATTGTAAGCTAAAGATTTCATTCATGTTAAACTCCATGTCAAAAGGGTGGAGATCACGCATATCGGATTTATTGCTTGATGTGTCAAATTTTGCGATTCCGTGACCTCCTAAAATGATATATGTATCTGTGCGCCCCTCGTGAATAAAAGTAATGGTTTTATTGCTGTCAGAGTTGGGCAAGAAATAAATATATTACTTAATTTTAATGATTACAGTTTTGTTTTATATTAAATAAAACAGCGATAGACCGTCACTGAAAAATAAGACGGTTTCATTAGAAAAAAACAAACAAACAAACAAGAAACAATCAAATTTAAAACTTGAGGCAAAATTGAAAAGAAAAATTCCCCCGTCTGAGCTGATGCGATCTCCAATGGTGAGTTATTTTATTAAGTATTTTGGAAGGAGAATTTTGAAGGCGTTTTGCGATTTTTTTATTATTAATTTTCATAATCAGCTGCTTACTGAAAGAAAGTACTCTTTAAAAAAAAATAAAAAATAACCACTTGAAGTGCAGTATTTCTAATTTCACTGTACTGCCACTTTATTAGGTACACCTACCTAGTAGCTTGTTGAGCCTCCTTTAGCCTTCAAAACAGCCTGAATTCGTCTAGGAAATCGAACAAGATGCCGAAAACGTTGTGTAGGAATTGAGTACCATACAGACATGAGTGTGTCACGCAGTTCCTTGAGATTCGACGGAGGTATAGGCCTGCAGCGAACAGCCCTTTCCAGCTCATCTAAAAGATGTTCAATGGGATTGAGATCCCGGACTGAGCAGACCACTGCAGCAAAGAAAAGTCCTTGTAATGTTCCTGGAACCATTCCATAGTGATTCGAGCTTTGTGCACCAGTGCATTATGCTGCTGGAAGTAACCATCTGACTGAGGATAAACTGTCAACATAAACGGATGCACTTCGTCAGCAACGATGTTTAGGTACGATCTGTCATTCAGACGTGAATCTATGGGTACCAATGGAACCAACGTGTGCCAAGAAAACATTTCACAAACCATAACACTGCCCCCACCATCTTGCACAGTAGTCATCAGACATGACGGGTCCATGGATTCACGTTTTTTTCGCCAAATTCTGAGCCTTCGAACAATACGATGCACCAGGAACTTCGACTCGTCAGACCAAGAAACTGTTTTCCAATCCTCGATAGTCCAGTGATGGTCTTGCTGTGTCCACAGGAGGCATGCTCTCTTGCTCTTCATTGATAACAAAGGTAGGCGATGTGGCAGTCGGCTGTTGTAGCCCATTCGAGACAAAGTGCGACTAGTGGTCCTTTGCGATATTTTGGTCAGTTGCGATGTTTTGTTCTGCGCACCAAGGTTGTATTCTGACGTGATGTGCGACATTGTGACCCGTCTGTTTGTTTGCACAAACTTAGCCATCCTCCTCTGACCTTTCTCATCAACAAGCGATTTTCTTCCAGAGGAGTGCCGTTGGGAGGATGTTTTCTGTTCGTTGCACCATTCTCGGTATACACTTGAAACTGTGGTGAATGAAAAGTTCAGGAGAACTGCCGTTTCAGAGATGCTTTGTCCAGCACGTCTTGGACCTACTACCATGCCACGATCGAAGTCCGTTAGATCACTGCTTTTCCCCATTCTTGCTACGGTTTGTACGCTTAACTCATACTAGAAAGATTGTTCTGCTGCATTTATATCCACAACTGTGGTCATGTGACTTACAACGCTGTGGGAGAAACCATTTTTGTGCGCAGCAGGGTTGTACCTAATACAGTGTATATATATGTATATTATTCATATATATATTTTTTTAATTCTGCGATATGTACGCTAAAATCCTTCACCAGGTGGCGGCACAGCAAATAATTTTTCTTGTTTGAATAATTTTATGAACTAGCGGTAATCCGAGATGTGGAATCGGAGCTTTTCATGACCTCTAGTGGCAGTTACCATAGAAACGCGTCCCTATGGCAACTGCTGCGAAAAACCTGTAGTTAATCTTGTATAGTTTCGTATTTAGTGCTTTCAAATTTGCGTGGTATTTGAGCAGATATCTTTATCTTATCCTAAATTCTTTTAATAAGTCCTGTGTTTGAAGCACTGAAAATTATTTTATTTTAATTATTGAAATACTTGTTATTCTAGCTGCGAGACGAGTGAATCTAATCCATTTTTCATTTCAATAAACGTTAAATGTTTTCTATCCTTGTTGAAAAATTAATGAATCTATCGTAGCAGGTCTTCTTTCTTGGAGTAAGGCATCAGTCCATTTCCCTTCCCCCTTTTGTTCTCGTTGTAAAACTTACCGTTACTTTTTCCCTCCCTTTTCTCTTCCCGAACATAATGTCCTCAATTTGAAGGAAAACGTAATTAAGATGTCAGTAGGAAAGATTAATACGGACGTCGTAATGGAACGAACCTCTGATGTCATATTTTATAGTCTTTTGGAAGACTGAATGTTGCTGTATCGTCATAAATGTCGCGACAAAGTCATCTATACAATATAGTTCTTATATTATTTTATGAATAAAACTATTCGTACAAACAACAATACGAGGTGCTTTTGAAAAACGTTTGCCCTCAGTATGAAGGGTTTATTCGAGGGTTCAGATAAGATGTTTCTTCTCAACATAACCCTCTTTGCAGCCAATAAACGTTTGCCGTAGATGCTTCAACGCATTGATTCCATCAGCGAAGAAAGTTTTCTCTTGGACATCCAGGAATGCATACACTGCAGAAATGGCATCATTGTTATTGGAAAAAATGGACACCAGCGAGTGTTTTTTTTTTTAATTTTAAATTGGGAAATAGGCGAAAGTGTGAAGATGCTGATCTGATGAATATGGTAAATGGCCTAAGATTTCATGGCTGCACTTATGAAGTGCAGCCATGGAAATGACAGGCTACTTGGTAGGCTCGTTTTCCTGGAGGAACAAGACTCCTTTTGCTGAGATTTTCTCCGTGTTTGTCTTTGACGTTTTCTCTCAAAGCCCTGCGTAAATGCTCATGTGACTGTTGATCTTTCTGAAGTTAATCCACTAACGACACACCATCAACACTTCAAAAAAACTGAATCCATTACGTTGCCAGCACAAGGAATCGACTTGGCTTTCTTTGGAGGGGAGAACAGCTGTGTTTCCACTGTTTTGACTGCCTCTTTGTCTCTAGCTGTAAATGATGGTCGCACGTGTCATCCAGGGGCACAAATTTGCAGGGAAATTTGCTGGATCTGCTTGACAACGATAGTAATGTTCACTTGACAACGATGGAAATGTTCACTTGACAACCCTTTTGCGTTTTGGAAATGCCTCAACGACTTTGGGACTCATTGTGCTGATGATTTTTATATACTGAAATCCTCTGTTATCATGTGATACACATATTTACATGAGATAGCCAAAACGCTGGCAATGTAGTAAGCTATCACTCATCGATCATTCATCACCAGAAAATGCACACTGTCAACAACACTTCCATTCTCTCCCTCCTTCGTTTAAATTCTGCTGGCCACTTTTTAACCCCGGAACAGGAAGGGGCACCCACTCTAACGTTGCAACCATATTCCCGTGAACTTTCTTTTGCGTTAGACTCTTTTTTTCCCCCCACATATTACATGAGTGCACAATTACTGTCCATCTTTCCTCATTCACACAAAAAATGTCTTCTTCGTTAGCGCAGTTGGTATGATCACCCTCCTCCCCACACCCGGTAGAAAAGACGTCAGTTCGAGTCCCGCCGATGATGTGAAGAATTTTTATATGCCTTTTTCACAACGTGTCTGAATTAGTTGGTCTCAGGGGAGGGTAGCGTGGTTTTTTCTGGACGAAAAATCTGAAAACTCGGATTTTTCCTCCAGCAAAATAGAAAATCGATCTCAGAACACACGCAATTTTCAGACAATATATACGAAGTAATATGGCCTTAGTCCCTGATGCTCCTAAAACCTTTTTTTTCTGTTTTTTTTTTTTTTTTTCTTTTTTTGTCCAATATGTGCATATTAGTGTAGTAAACCACTTCAGTCGACGTTGGAAATTCAGATTTTTTTTCATGTTAGGCTTAAATTCTTGAAAAAAATTTTTCAGGAAATACACTGTTGTGCGAAACGTAAGGACCAACACTATTTCTAAAGGTTACAGCTACAAAATCCTTACTTAAGGTACTCTTTACTGATCAGAGTAGATCCAGTCTCAGCAGCGATTCTGGACGTCAGCTAATCTGGCGAGAGTTTTGGCACACGGTATCACCCCGCAAACATCACTGAAAGGGATCAATATAGCTGTCGAGGTGTTCTCGTCCGGGCAGGCATTATCTTGGATGGACGTATACAATTCTAGACACTGGAAGGCCGTACTGTAACCGGTGCACGCTACTATATATACAAGAAGATGGAGCGGACAACTGTCAGAGCTCGGGTGCTCCAGAGGCTCCGTCCCGCTCGTGTCCGAAGATTCCTCATGTCCCATCATCATATCCTCGTCAACCTGCTTTCATTTCAATCACTGCTGAGCAAATCATCAGCGAAAACTTAAGAGAGAAAAACAGGATAGCAGAAGTATCCTACAGACTGCAGGACCCCAGTTCCAATAGTATTTCGCCTTTGCCAGAAACAAGTGGCAAAACCTCGAATGGGACCCACACTACTGGTAATAATGTCTGGCAGTGTACGGCACCTTGTTTTTCTAATCGCAAGGCCTAATCCGAAGGTCTTTATCTCCGGATTAGGCTCTGCAACGCAGCCCAGTTACATTAAAGACATGTGTAAAACTGAGTTTGGATTAACAGTAGAAGTTAAACAATTAAAAACGATGCATCCTGCTAACGCATCATTTGTTGTCACGTGCCCAATGGGACAGTCCTCGTTGCTACTGAAGTTTTAAGGACTGGCCGGCAGAGTCACTGGTCAAACCATACAGGGATAGATAGATAATAAGATCAAATGGCCCTTCTGAAACGTCACAGTAGCAACCAATTCCTCCTCCTTTTCTGAGACAGGGGACTCGCAGCCTGCGGTGTTTTTTCCAGAACGTACGAAGCATTTCCAACAAGCTTCCCGCGCCACAAACCTGCATGATGACTACTGACTTTATAATAATAAAATCTTTAATTGCAATGATAGACATACAATTAGTTCCCGTCACGGCATGGTGGTGCCAGGGGTTTACAAAACATATTTACAAAAGATACATAAGAAAAACATAAGTTACATCAGATTATTAACAAAGCACAGTTTTACATTTTCAGTTCGACGAGGATACCCTTCCTGTATTTTTTATTATTGACCACTTCTTGGAGGTCCCCGTCGATGGCTTGCAGTGAGGGCAGCATTTGCTTTGGCAGGAATCTGTCGGTTAGTACTAGTCGGTTACGGTTTGCTAGCAGCTGTGCTGAAGACCGGAGATAAGGGGGAGGAATGCGCCAAGAGCAGTGATCCCAGAAGTTCGGCTCTGTAATTTTACCCGTGGCCATCTTGATGGTGAACAGCAGCCTTCTTTCTCCGATGTAGGACCGGAGCCTGCGTAGTTGAAGAGCTTCTGCTAACTGCGTTGATCTGAGAGCTGGGGGAAGATGGAGTTTGCTGTTGGCCCATTTTAGAAGCCAGAATTCGGCAGAGAAAATTCTTTTAATGTTGGATTCGGCGGCCGAGGCCCATATCTCTGAAGCATACAGTATTGTCGGGTAAAGGATTGATACGATGTATCTTTTTACCAGTTTGAAACGTGGTTACGCAATAACAGACACCTAAACACTTGAATTCAAGTGTGTTGGCAATGGAAGAACTGAAAAACGGGGTGGAGGAACCATGATCCTGTATAAAGATGAATATTACACTTGTATAATTAGTAATAAGATTATTTTTTCTCCTATCTCATTCTTGTTTATTGCAGTGTACTACTAGCCTTTGTAACCTTTATATTAGACTTTTACCTTGTGTTAACCTTTACTGTAAACCCCTGGCTTCTAGCCGTGAAGGGTATTGTGTACGGCATATGCATTTTGTATACAATAAAGATTTCTTCTTCTTCTTCTTCTTCTAAAGGAACACCTCTCCAAATCAGATAATTTTGAAGCCACCTGTGCTAGCTTTTTCAATGGGAAAATAAAATTACAAACCTGTCTTATATACCTGACTCCCGAGCACACCAGAGATTCAAGAAATGAACTCCTTGCATGGCTTACCGTTAACCTCAAACCAGCTGTAGACACGATCCTGTTAGATGTTAGCATGCCAATTCCAAAACATACCAACGCAAAAAGAAATCTTGACTCTATTTTTGCACAACTAAATCTGAAACAGTTGGTTACTCCACCAACTAGAGGGAATCAACGGTTAGATGTTGTCTATTACAATACACTCAACATTAGATTAGCAGATAACTTGTTTCGCTTTAAGTCAGACCACAATCCCATAGCTGTTGCAACCACACTCAATGTTGCTGGAACCAATCACAGGGACGGCGAAAATTTTAACGGTATACACAGAACGACCTTTTCTTTAAAATTCATCAAGCCAAACATCATTCTCAAACAACTTCGAGAATACAAATGGCAAGAACTAAGTACGAAGCCGGCAGAGGAAGCTCTTCAGCTACTGACCCTAAAGCTCACAAAAATTGCCTATGAAGGAGCATCGAAGGTCATAAGGATAACCCGGAAATCCAAAAAATGGTTTAATCCACAGTTAAAATATGTCTTTCGTAAAAAGCAAAGACTTTACAGGAAGTGGCTGAAGATAAAACATCCTAATGACCACATTCTGTACAAAAAACAGAGTGCTCACTTTATAAAGCTGAAAAGAGAAGCACATTACGCAGCTGTACTATCAAAGCTCGAACAAGGAAAAATTATCGTTCGTGATAACAGGAAAAAGGGTCTCGTGACTGCCTAGGTCTTTACCGAATGGTCCACCAAGGCATTTGGACAACCTCCCGCGCCCAATCAATTAGCAACCCAAGAAAATAGGAAGAGAATAACTGACTTGCTTCACCGAATCGTATAAAAAGTCGAATCGGTTTCAAACTTACTAAGAAAGACATCTCTAACAACCATCACAATTACTGAAGAAAACCTCAAGAAAGCCATAAACGAACTTCCTAATAAAGCAACTGTTGGTCCTGATAACTTCCCTCTTTTCATGGCAAAAATCAGCAGCCCTTACATTATTGAGGTGTTGCACCACATTTTCAATCAAATCGTTCGAAAAGGTACTCTTCCCTGTATATGGAATATCTGCAAAGTCAGGCCCATTCCCAAAATAAAGAATCCAAAAAAATGCCAAAGACTATAGACCCATAGCCATAAGTTGCACCATCTTGAAAATTTTTGAGAAGACCCTTTTCTCAGCTCTCACCCAACACTGCTTTGGGCATCGTCCTCTGCACCTACACTCCGTCTTATCTGGAAGATCAACCGTCACAAATCTCCTTGCGACCCTTTTCCGGATGCAGAAAGCTCTCAACAATAAGGAACAGCTCAATATTATCTTCCTAGACATATCCGCAGCTTTTGAGAATATCTCGATAACGGCTCGGGAACAAATTTTATCTTTCTTCTTCAAAATACAAGGCAATCTCCTGAAGATTTTATGTAGCATTCTGAAGGAAAGACTCCTCATAATCCGTAATGACGATTTTATTGCCCATTACTCCATTTCGCAGGGAGTACCACAGGGAGGCGTTTTCTCCTCACTGTTATTTGCCGCAGCTCTGGAATCATTTTTTGCATCCCATAAAGACAACTTTATTACATATGCTGATGATCTGAAATTCTTCGTCAAATGTAAAGATCTACAACAAGTTAAGCAAACAAATCAACAAGCCAATAACGCAATAAATGAACTGGAGCATTACCTCGATTGTATTGGACTACGTTTAAACCCAAATAAATCTGTCCAAATGACAATTACAAAGAAAAAGAGCAGGAACAATATCTCTATGCTGGTAAGCGGATGCGAAGTTTCCAAGGTTAAATCGCACGTAGACCTTGGCCTAAACTGGGATGAGGGACTAACATTCTCCGAGCACTTTGATTACATCAAAGCTAAAACATATGCAGCGCTCTGGGCTGCCAAACAGGTGTTAATTGGCATTAGAAACCCAGATATTGTTAAAAAGTATATCTTTAAATGTATACTTCCCATCCCACTTTACGCTTCACAGATTTGGTCCTCTGCCCTACCGAGCAACCTGAAAGCTTTCCTTAGTATTGAATACTGGCTCCTGAGATGGCTGAACAGGATCTCAAACCGCCTATTTGCTCTCTCTAGAGCCATCCTGCTTTCCAATTTCAGTGTTCCTCCCTGGAAACAGACGATTAACACAAGAAACATTTTTACATTAGCCAAACTGTTAACAGGAAGATTAGACGCTCCCAGTATTGATGGCTTGTTTCACTCTCGTCGAGAAGCCACCAGGATTGCTGAAACAAGACATCCTCTTCAAAGTAACTTAAAAAACCTGGACAGCCCAAGTCGCTTTTTTCCAGCAAACAAAATAGAACTCTTCAATCAACTAAGAACTGAACCGGAAAAACTCTGTAACGAAAAAAACTGTAACGAAAAACTCTGTAACGAAAAGATTTCAAGTATTTGCTGACTCCTATCGTCTCCTGTAACTGTAGTGCACAGCCACTCGGCTCAAAAACTGCATTTGATTTTGAGCCCTTTTAAATATATAATCTTGGCATTCTAGATGCTAACCTCAGAGTTAAAATTTTAAATATTCTATAATGTTCAAAGATACCAAAAAATGTAAATATTCTATTATAAAATCATGATTACTCATGTATTCCAAAATTCTGTATGCAACCTTTCAGGGTGAATGCCATGGACTTTGTAACCTTTTGCTCATGGGTCTGCTTCACACCTTAGAATGTAACTCTCACCCTTCTAGCCAATGGCTGTCCCAGGGGTCTCTCTTCAACAGAGAAATAATATAATAATAATAATTAAAGGGGCACGATGGCCCAGTGGTTAACATACTGGACTACCAGCCTGATGGACCCGGGTTCGAATCCCGCATTGGTGGAAGCGAACGCGGTTCTATTACGCTGGGAGACCGATATAATAATATTAAAAAAAAAAGAAACATCGCGAAAGTTACCCCATTGGACTTACCTTCCCCAAGGTCGAAGTTACGGATGAGGCAGATGGTGGTGCCATCTGGTGTCACTAGCGAGAACTAAGTAAATAAATAAACCACTGGACATAAGCCGAAGATAAACAAGTCCACCTCCATAGATGGATGATGTGGCAGATAAATATTATTCATACTGCATCGAGTGTGATGCAGGATAAAGTCACTCGCGTTCAGGCCTTAGGAAGAGGGGTCGGCTCGAAAAGTTGGAGACAGTCTCCCGAGCAAGGCAGTGAAGCAAGTGGCACTGTCCTCCGTAAGGCTACCACAAGAAAGGGCAAGACCATCCAGCCTCACCAACTGGAAATGTTTCCTGTGCAGCTGCACTAGTGACCACACAGGAAGGAAGAAAACGCCAATGCATGAAGTGGAGCATTGAAATGAATATATACATCATGCGAGCATACTATGAAATAATCAGGCTAGAGACCGATATGACAATGTACAGGTCGGGACTACATACCAGGTGGTTAGAACGATACTCGGATATTCAGGTCACCGAACAGCGATTAGCAGACAAGAGAAGGACCATTGTCACGAAGAACCTAATATCTCCTGCCATCTTGGAAAAAATCAAGCAGGATGTCAGCGATCTGGCACAAAGAATATTGTCAATATGGAACCAAAGGAGGAACGGCATACCATGGAACCGGAGGAGGAATAGCAAGAAGAAATACAACCCATGGTAGCTGAAGTGGAAAGAGACGAAGTCATGCTATCCAAAATAGAATGGAAGCTTCATTTGTTATGAATCGGTAATTTTCACTATTGTAGTTTAAATATAGGTTGACGCCGTGATGTTGTATCACTGGGTTCATGTTAGAAAAATTACAACAGTATGATGAGACAGTGTGAGTTGTTATATCCGTGAATATACATTAATGCATTGCTAACGATAAATTAAATTTATAGTACATTAAATGCGAGAGCGGATCACCTAAAAACAGCAAAGTAACCGTTACTTCTGGAAAATGTAAAAAATAATCAAACACGCATTATTGCATCAGATAGTAGTTGTGACTTCTTATCCGAGCAGTGGTGGCACTCTCAGTTGCATATATATATACACTGCCCTACCATTAATATCCGTACACCCCTCCATGGATGGGGAAAAAGGTCCTATGCATGCAACATGCCACAGAACCTGCTATAAATATGCACACAGGACTTCGAACAGACAATTGCAAAAGTGAGCATGCAAGATGACACATTTAACAAAATAGATAACCTCAACAAATGCTAGACGCAGATTATCATGATGTAAGGAGCGCGAATCCTGGACTGTAGAACAATGGAAAACAGGCCTATGTACAGACGAGTCGAGGTTCGCATTCTACCAGTATGATGTCCGTTCCTGGGTGTGGCGAATGGCAGGGGAACAGTTTCTTCCTCATTGTATCTTCCATACAATGAAGTTTGATGGAGGCAGTGCCATGGTATGGGGCTGCTTTTCATGGTTTGGCTTGGGTCCATTAGTCGTTATCGACAAAACCATGAATGTTGTGCAATACCAGAACAGTCTGGACAATTACGCACTTCCAACATTATGACAATACTTCGGGGAAGGTCCATACCTGTATCAGTAAGACAACGTACCATGCCATACTGCTCGGGTCGTACCAGATTGGGTTGAGGACATGGGTGTGTAAAAGTTGTATTGACCAGCCCAGAGTGTTAATCTGAACTCTATCGAGCATCTTTGGGATGTATTAGTTCGTCGGGTACGTTCACGTCGAGATCACCCAAAGAAGACGGCCGAACTGGTGGCTACTTCAAAGGCCGAGTGGAGGAACATATCACCTGACTTTTATAAAACGCTGTTTGAGAGTATGCCGCGAAGATTGAAGGCCATCATAAAAGCAAAAAGATTTCATCACAAAATATTAAATGGCACAATAAAAGCTCTTTTTTTGTCTAAAGCAAGTGTCAAGATATTAATGGTAGGGCAGTGTATATATATTAAAATACTTTAAATGGTGCCCTGTATTTAATGGTACCTTTTATATTAAAAATATATTTATGAATTTTGCTTAAAAAGTACAAAACATGTTACACATAAAACAGAAACATTAATTTCTTCTCTTCTCTTCCATTTTCCAATTTAATTCACTGCATTCTGTGTTTGGATTGCTGGATGATAAAAACACTAGTTTTCGACAAAAAATAATAATAATAAAATAAGATATCATATACAAACAACCCTCTCTGAGACTGACTGAAATCCTAAGCTCCAAACTGCTATGCTGTCGTCACTGAGTTCCACAGTTGGGATTCATTTTGAAAGATTTTTGGTGCAGTTTTGAGTGTAGTCTCTTATGAAATCGAATAATAAAAATCGTAAATACGGAAAATAATAATAAATAATATTACTGTATAAAGGATTTAAGCTTTAATTTTATCCTAAACAATTCTATCCCTTTTTCCTTATTGAGTTACACCCATCTACTGGTATAGCGTTTATTTATCCAAAAGGAAATCAGTTGTCCTTATCATACCAGTCTTACAAAGGAAGAAAAATATTATTTATAGTTATGTATTGAATAGAGCGATTACAGTAAAATTTTATTAATCTCACCACTCTATTAATGTTTCAGAATATGTCAGTTTTATTATTCATTTCGGGCCGGGTGTAATTCTCTAAAAGCAATATAACCATTCTGATTTATTTTTCCTTGTGTTGCTGTAGTTAAGTCTCTTTCTGTACTGTGTCTTTAAGTTTCTCTTAAGGTACTGTGCATTTGATCGATCCCTCTACGATAAAGTGCTACAAGACATTAAACTATAGTTCCAGTGGTGGATTGGATTAGACTATCCTCTCAACGAACTCAAGAAGGTATGGTTAGTTTTTTTCGATCATTTTTATTTATTCTTTTAAGGAATGTGATTAAAAAAGAGGCATTATTTGTTCTGTCGATTCTGTATTTAATACATATCATTATAATATCTATAAAAATGTGGAAGGGAGGGGGGTATTAAATATATTAATAATAAGTAAAACTATAAGATTCTCTAGGTTGTAGAAGCAGTTTCAAGTGCATTTATTGTTTAATACACTTTCAATATTTCACTATTTCCGATTTCTACACCACATTACTGTTCTCTTAACAGAGTTAGCATTTAAGATGGGCTTACTTTTATGACATGTTCTCTAACATTTTGGTAATACGATGAGCGAAATATTTAGGAAATTTCTAGATTATTCGAGAATACTCCAGAAAGAAGTAGAAGATTCCTAAAAGTAGTAGAACGTTTTAAATGATTCCGGAATAGTCTAGAAATTGGGAGGGGAGTATTCTTTCAATATTATGGAAGATTGTAAATTATTCTAGAGTGTTTTTCAATAATATAAATGGAGGTGTAAGCAGTGTAACTTGTGAAATCGAGCACCGGTCATTAAGAAAGAGTGTTTGGCGTAGGTTTTGTGTGTTCCGTGAGAAACATGGCAAGAAGTATTTATTTATTTATTCTGACATCATCAGAATGGAAAAGGAATTTTAAGAGAGATGGTTATAAAAACATTCTTGAACACAATGCAATAATCCCTGGACTTGGACTTTGTGGAAGAAATTTCATATTACAGCATGACAATGACCTGAAGCACATTTAGAAGCTGTGCAAGGACTTTCTTGCAGCTAATCAAGAGGAAGGGATATGGAAAATTATGGTGTGCTCCCCTGACTTAAATCATCCATACCGTCAAGTCCGTGAAGTGCATCTATCTTCAGAAAATGTATGGGAACCTTGCAGATCGCTTGAATTAATCGCCAGAATGCCACGTCTGTGCAGAGCAGCGATAAAATCTGGGGATGATAGTTTGATGAAAAATCAGTATAATTGTTAATATTAATCATTTCAACATTATTATTGTAAATTTTCCAATGCTTAATAAAAAAGCTTAAAATACGTTGTTTGTAGTGTCTTGTTATTTTTATTTTAAACCTCCTATTGTCGTAGCTAATTTGTTGAGGTAAACATCGATTTCCTGTACTTCTTTAAACATCTGATGTGGGACGAAAAGCTCTCCAGTCCGCATATGCATCAGGTGTTGATGCATGGGGACTGGAGAGCAGATTGCGGAGGTTGCTATAAGTTGAGGAAGCGGAACTTTCCGGCCACAGAGATTCCAAGAAGAGGGAGATGTGATGAGTCCAGTAATTAACTTCACTCTAATTAAGGAGTCTCCTTTTGTCTATAAGTGAGGGGAGCCAAGGAATACCTAGGGCCCGAACCATCGCTAAGCAGGTGAGGTGGGATCCTATGCACGTAGATTACCCAATTGAAGAGCCAAAATTCATCTGCAAATGTCTGTTTGATAGTCGTCAGTGTGGCCGAAGCCCAGATCTCTGCATCATGAAGTAGTAGGGCCAGGACTATCGCTAAGAAGTTGGGCTAGGGTCTTATGTTCGTAGATTGCCCATTTAAGGATCTAAAAGACTTCTGCAAAAATTCCTTTGATAGTCGTCAGTATGGCCAAAGCAAGATCTCTGTAGCATAAAGTAGTGGGGGTAACAACAGACTTTACATATTTCACTGTTATGGCCTTATCTGAGATGTAATGCAGGTGTCGATTTGCGTTCCACTTGAGGTGAGCAGCGCGATAAACGGGTTTGTCATTGTAATGTTTGAATCTTCGTTTGGTGTCAAAGACGATCCATAAAGCTTGAAAGACAACAGAGAAAAGAAAGCTGAAAGAATTCCAATATGTGTGACTTCAATGGAATCTCGTGATGCGAAATTCTGTCTATTCAGTTCGGAAAAAAAGGTAAAAGGGTTCCCTCAGAAAGCAATTAGCAAAGAAATTCAGAAAATCGGTATTCATATACATTGGTGCTGAAACATTAAGGAACAAATGCAGAAACATAAATATATTTTACATACTACCAAAGTGTATCAAACTTTTCTCATTTATGAAACAAATATTTCGCGCATATCTCACATGCTTTTACTTGAAAGATAGCCAACACTGTTGAAAGTCACGAAGACACCATTTGAATGATTCTTTAAAGTGGAAAGGAACAGAGAGAATGGGAGCAGGACAATGTCACGTCGAAGTGAAGAAATGAGTAAATGCAATTTGCAGCGATGCAATAAGACTGTAGAACCAATTCCTGAACATGAATACTGTCCATCGAAGATTTGTGTGAGGCCATACTTGTGTCACCTCCACGCATGATGATGTTTATCTGACTACAGAATTCACATCTTGCCAAATTGCTTCTTTACAATCGTGCTTCTGAAATTGAGTTTGCTGCTAACATTATGTGTATTGCATGACAAAGCTTGTCTGTTTTTCTCTTTATAAACAAAGTGGACTTGAATTTGCTTTTATTCAACTTAAGAAAGATTGTGTTTATCTGTAGTATAGGCGTTTGTTCTTAAGAAATAAATAATTATTTCTTATCGGTAGATGTTGAGTTTACCGACTCAACACATTAGCGTTTAGGGTAGAATTATGATAGTTTTGTAATTTTATATAATCTTAGGCTTGGATAATTTACTAGCGTCCTGCATCAGAAGAGAAAGCACGAGTTTCATATAGTAGCAGGATGTATCCATTAGCTTCATTGTCAAGAGCAGCGTTAACAACTGTTTGGTAAGTACATAAAAGCACTATTTGCCCATGTATGTCTAACTGATTGCAATTAATGTTTACTTTGGACTATTACATGTAAAAATAGTTAAAAATGCCCTGAAATGAGACAAATCTTTGAATCTTTGTATATCTTGATCTTTGAAGATCTTTGAATCTTTGAAGATCTTTGAATCTTTGAAGATCTTGATCTTTGAAGATCTTTGAATCTTTGTATATCTTGATCTTTGAAGATCTTTGAATCCTTGTATATCTTGATCTTTGAAGATCTTTGAATCCTTGTATATCTTGATCTTTGAAGATCTTTGAATATCTTTGATATTCTTTCTTTTTATAATCAATGGAGGATCTGTGACACTGTGGAGAAAATTCAAGGATCCCTCTAAAACTGTTCAGTTAATAACCGAAGCAATACAAAAAAAGTTTCTTATTTATACTCCCCGATGAAAACATAGGTTCAGAGGAATTTAGAAGGCACTGTTGTAGTCGCACATTGACCACTTGGTTATTACAAACGAATACCCAGAGATAAATGAAAAATGACGCAGTTTTACATCGATAAATATAATAAAACCACTAAAAACTAACGAAAACACAAGGTATGGCTAAAATTAAACGAGAATCGTTGCTTATCAGTTTTTATTTCGTTGCAATCGGTTGTTTCGTTTGAACTGTGTCTCTTTAAGTGACTTAGTGTTTTTACCCTTCGGGTGAAAAATGAGTGATTGTAATTTAGAGCAAAGAACTGTTATTACATTTTTGGATTCGGTAATAACAGGAGATGGATCGTGGGTCTTTCTGTAGATCCACAAACCAAGCATCAAAGCATGCAGGGCAAACACCCTCGTCTCCCCGTTTAAAGAAAGAAAGTCCATGCTTGTGGCTTTCTTTGATTGTCGTGGTGTTGTTCATCATGAATTTATCCTGACAAATCAGACAATCTACATTAAGGATTTTTGCTGTATTTAAAATAATAAATGATTTTAAATTATTACTCTTTTCTTTTTAGTCGCGCCTTGTACTTCCAAGTTCGGGACCACTTGTCTTAATGTTAGGGATGAGTAAATCTTGCTTAAATGAAATACTACTAGAGAAAATTCAAAATAAGTGCGACTGCTCAGTTGATGCTGACTAAATAATCGCTTTCCCTAAACCACCACATGCAGGAAAAAGATTATGCCTGATTTAGGTAGTCTGGGATTGAGGTAATATGCACGCAGAGACTAACTTTTAATAATATCCGCTATAACCACAAAGTACCCTCTGGAAATAATCCAATTTTGCCAATGAAATGCGAGTGAAGCAATTTCTACTTTGACAAATATATTTCACAGCCAGACGTGGACAATAACTTACAGGGTACCTGAATTTCTTAGCTGACCTTATTAGAACGCTTTTCTCCTGGGTTAGTTTTGAAAGGTCGTATTTTGTCACATATTTCGAGCAATCCTTGTGATGCATTTCTCACCAAAAAATATCCGAACTCCCTCGTTTCCACAGACATTGGAACTTCCGGATAAACGAGTGACTTAGATAGAGCCCTTGTGGGTAGCACAGTTGATAGAATCGTCTTCTCCGTCCCAGGTGGAAAGGATCTGGGTTCGAGTCCCTTCGATGATGTAAGGAATTGTATGGGCCATTTTCACAATGTGGCTGAGTTAATTGGTCTCAAACGAGGGTGGCATGGTTTTTCTGAAGGAAACTAGGGTTTTTCATCCGAAAAACAGAAAAGCGATCTCAGAACACAAGTAATTTATAAGCAATATACAAGAAGCAATATGGCTCCAGTCGTTGATGCCCCGAAAAGCCCTTAACAACAACAGCAACAGCTTAGATAGATATACGCTGAAGGGCTATTTTATTAGGCTCACTTCCTAATAGCGAGTATGTTTCCCCCCTCTTAGATTATGTGTGGATTCGTCGTGGTATTGACTTAACGAAGTGTCCAGAGTGATACTGGTCTATGCTGGCCAGACTGCTTCACAGTGTTTTTGGATCGCTGCGGACTTCTACTCCAAGGAGATGTTTCCACTTTATCCAAAGTGCTTACTGCAGTGACCCTCCAATCACTCATGTTTCTAGAAGCAGTTCTGTATAGTTCAGGCCTTGACGTGGTTCTGTAGATTCCATTTGGAGATGGATACACTGTTTTTTTTTTTTTTTTTATGTGGATATCAGAATGCGAATGCCATTTTCTCTTTAAAGCGGTTTTAATGCACTCGTGTAGAGAATATGTTTTTTTTTTTTATGTAAACCCAAAACACGAGAGGTGTTAGAACCTATAGTACTTAGTACCGTGCTTGGGTTGGAGGTTGAGAAGACGAAAGAAGATATTTGTTGACATTGGACTTGAACTTCTGTAGACTGTAATTTTCAGGAAATACGTATGAAGGAAGGTTGTTCCAGAAAACGGCAGTTGAATGAATAAACGAGGAAGATGAAAAGTTGGTTCTGTGAGTTTGAAGTTGGACAGTAAATGGATGTTGGCTGGTGGCGGCACGTGTTCGGACTGTTTTGAAAGAGAGAACAGGAATTATAGAAGCCAATTCAGAAGAACGGTGCCCATGGCAGTATCTGCAGAAGAGGCATGCAGCAGAAACAGTACGTCTATGAGACAGAGAGTGGAGGGACTCTGTTAGAGATGAGTCATTAATTAACCTAACTGCCGTCTTCTGGATGGAATCTAGAAGCCTGGAAAGGTTTGCGGGCACCGCCCCAGATGTGGGAACAATATTCCACGGGTGGGCGGATTTGCGATTTATACAGAGTGAGCAGCTGTTTGGAAGAGCAGTAACGCCGAGAGCAAAAGAGAAAACCAAGTTTTTTAGATGCAGAGAAAGCAATATTTGTAATGTGCTTGTGCCAAGAGAGATTAGAAGTCAGGGTAATCCCCAAAACAGATATATCATTTTGCCTAGAAATCGGAGTGTCACTAAAGATAAGCATAGGAGCAGAAGAATCCTTTTTGCGAGATATAAGACAAGACTGAGTTTTAGAAGGGTTGAAATCAACTAAGTTGTCTTTGCCCCACTGGAAAATTACCTGAAGATCAGCATTTAAGAAATTGGTAGCAGATTTTCGAGAAATTGAAGCTGATTGAGCAGGAACAAGGTATCATCGGCAAAACTATGGATAGGATTTCCAGTCAATGGAAGAAGGTCATTAATATATAAGAGGAAAAGAGTGGGGGAAAGAACTGAACCTTGGGGGACACCGGCATTAGTGGAGAAGTTAGAAGACAGACAGCCATCTACCATCACCCTCAGTGAGCGATCAGAGAGAAAACTGGATAACCAATTACTAAAAACAGTTGGCAAACCATAAGATGGAAGCTTGTTTAGAAGACCTTTATGCCAAACACAATCAAAAGCCTTTGAGATGTCAAGAGCAACTGCTTGTGTTTCACCGAACCTTTCCATTGAATTAATCCATAAATGGGTAACATAAGCCAGAACTCTGGATTTAATCCAGAGTTCTGGCTTATGTTACCCAGAATATCACCAGTGGATCGACACTGACAGAATCCATACTGGCGATCGTTGATCAGACGGAAGGTTTCTAAGTAGTTTAAGAGTTGGCGATTAATTGATTTCTCAATTACTTTAGAAAGAGTAGAAGTAATTGCAATGGGACGATAATTGGATGGGAGGGATTTGTCACCCTTTTTAGGAACTGGCTGGATATGAGCAAATTTCCAACCAGAAGGAAAAACACCTTTGGAATAAGAAAGTGAAAAAAGGCGGCAAAGGATAGGAGTAAGTTCAGGAGCACAGGTTTTGAGAACAAGTGGAGAAATACCATCAGGGCCTGGAGCTTTCTTAGCATCAAGATTCAACAAACTTCTTCTGATATCCTTTTGACGGAAGACCACAGAAGGCATTGAATGGAGCGTGTTGGGAATAGTGGGAGGTGTTTTACCAAGATCATTAATACAGGAGCTGGAAGAATGGGATGCTAGGAGGTCAGCTTTATCCTTGGCTGAAGTGACAACAGAACCATCTGGTTTTGACAGAGGTGGGAGCAGAGATGGGCAAAAGTTGCTGCCAATCGCTTTGGCAAGAGACCAGAATGCTCGGCTACCATTAGGACAAGAACTGCTTTACTGTAGCTGTGACAGGATGTAGATAGTGGAAAACTATTTCCAGCTAACCTGTAACATCAAAATATTATTTCAGTGATAACAAAGGGTCTTGATGTGCCCCCACGAATGTACTTCGCACACCGTTACACCGCATCGATGTCCTCATGGGTAGCACAGTGCATATAAGAATTTTGTTCCCGACACCGGTAGAAACGATACGGGTCCGTTTGCCTTCAGTGATGCGAACAATTTTTGTGGACATTTTTTTAAAACATGCCTGAGTTACTGGTCGGAGGTGTTTCCAGTAAACAGACAAATCGGCCGGAATAACCGCAATTTACAATATTATGTACGGCTCAATATGGTCTAAGTTTCCGATGCGCCTAACACACTACAGCAACAACGACAACAACACAACAACACAGAGTCACCAGCCTGCGTTGTAACCATCTAGCAGGTGAGCGCAACGTGCTTATGCTGCTTTCGCCATTTCTCTGTATTATGAAGTAAATTCACAATAGCTTAATATCTAATATTAATGACTCTATGTATTGTAGTGATTTAGGTGATATCATTTTTCATGTTTTCATGTCTATGTTTATCTAAACACTTCCAAACACGACACAATCCTCTTGTCTCTTGAATCTGTGTTACTTTTAAATTTGTGGTTGCCCTCATGCTTCAGGTGTTGAACATGTGTGCTATGATTTGATATCTGTTGGTTCTATCCATCTGCAATACGTGATAAGTCACAACGGCAAGCTTCAAGGATTTGGGCCTTCCGAAATGCCTTTTTGGTAACCACTAGTGTACTGGCCATTTATATGAATGACTGTAGCCATCTGTTATCTTGCACAAGTCTTCTCAACCTCCGTTGGCATCTTGCATCGAGGAGCTGAGTTTGACGACAAATTCGGGTTTGGTTGTTGCTTGGTTATTGGTCCAATCTGGATACATCCGGGATGCAGCAGTACGTAAAACACCAGTTGGTTTGCAGTTCCGTTGTCTCCATGTTTGTCCCCGACAGCCATTCCTCGCTCAGAATCACTTAAATCTTAAGTGTTTCCCATTCTTCCATTCTTGCATTGTACACACGCATCTTCCCTACATATCCGCCCACCTGCTTTATATCGCATGGTGCAAACACGTGATTCTATTACTTAAGAGGCGCTCCATTACATGAAAGGGATATGTGCACCTTGTAAAGTGGCCACTTAGTGCAGATCCTATTAATATTTTATCTGACAAAGTTTTGCATTAAGAACACCTACTTCCTATTACTTGGCTGCACCACCTTTCTGGTATTCCAGCACGGAAAAGCACGAGTCGCCAGTATATTGTACCAGCAAGGAAGCTTGTGAGATTTGCTATTCTATTTGGAATCTATACCGCCCCGTATAAAGGTTTCTTCTTCCCGAGGTGCAATAAACCGGCACTACACTGCCTCCTACACTTTTGATCCAGTAACGCCTGGATCCGGTAGCATTGAATATTACTGGATCCAGGCGCCATTCGGCCTAATAACAGTTCCACCAGACAAGTTTGGCTGCCATAAGAGGATGGAGAACTCTCTAGAAGGCTAATCGAACAAATCTAGTGCCCTTGCAGCGCTGTGACACAATGCACAGTGTTATTGAAATATAGTTTAGTGCTCCATGAAGTTGACCACAATAAACCTCCATTCATGGGCAGAAATGTACTACTCTCCAGTGAAGCGTTGATTGATGAGTACCCAAGGTTCCAAGGCTTTCCAACCAATAATAACTTCTGGCTGGAGGTTCTTTCACGTTCGGTCCGCTCTTGATGAACGGGAGATATTTATTCACTGGAAGCTTGGACAAGGATCGACGCCTTTTCCTTGATGTCATATGATTCTGGCCCTCAAAATGAACATTCGCTGTTGGAACTCGACATTGTAGCGACAGACACCTCGAATGAATTCATAGCTGGGTTGATTTTAAAGCTATCTTAGTGTATATTATTATGTCTTAACTTATTATTTCTATCAATACATTTCCTGACTAATTCAAAACAGTATATTTTTTTGTTTCAGCTCATTCGTTTTAGTGAAAAATTCCAGTTTCCGGGGCAGCATTGTGCAACAACTGAGGTACGAGAGCACTTCAAGACCGGTTCGACAGATAAGCATTCCTCATCCGTTTGGTCATATTGCGGCCGAGGAATGGGGCACGGAAGGTCAACCTATTATAACGGTTCATGGATGGCAGGACACCGCTGGTAGTTTTCACAAACTAATTCCTCTTTTGTCTCCAAAATTCCGAATTATTACATTTGACTCCATAGGCCATGGCCTATCGTCTCACAAGCCTCCCGGTTGCTTTTATCACGCTTTGGAGAGGATTCTTGAAGTAAAATATGTTGCTGATTACTGCGGATTGAATCGGTTTTCTGTTTTGGGTCATAGCCTAGGAGGATTAATTGCGCTTTGCACAGCCAGCGTATATTCTGATATAGTCGATAACTTAATTATTCTAGATGGGATTTCAACCTTTACAGCCCATCATCTGAGTGCGCCAGCTAGAACAAAGGCTGCTAACAACTGCTATTTTGAGATTCAAAAGAAAATGAAGTTGCCACCTTCAGTATATACTGAAAAGGAATTGGTACAAATCATGATTACTGCTGTTCAGGATCAATTAACAGAGGAATCTGCGAAAACTATTTTGAAAAGAGGAATGAAGATGTCTCCGTGTGGAAAAGGGTTTACATTTTCAAGAGATATTCGAATCATTTGTCCAGAAATGTTCGTATTCAATAATGTTTCATTCGAAGAATATGTTACCAACCTCAAATGCAACCTGCTGGCAATAAAAGCAGAAAATTCTTGTGGTTTTGGATATATACAAGAAAATATGGATAATTTCCTTGAAAAATGTAAAATCTACTGTAAAACAGTTGAATGTGCAACTGTCAAAGGTAATCATTTCGTTCACATGAACAACCCTGAAAGGGTTGCACCCATTATAAATTCATTCCACGAAGAGTCTTCCTGTTTTTAATAGGTTCAAATTGCCTGAATATTTTAAAAGCAACATTGAGAATGATTGAATACAAATTGGCACTAAAAATGAAACGACGTATATGGAAGTGAATTTCTGAAAATTTCTGGTTAGCTATACAGTGTTGCTCAAAAAATATTGCATCACTTACAAAATTGATCGACTTTCTATAAAATTTGGCAATACATCATATACGTTTTGCAATAGCATTATCCTATTGCATCATACATCTGTAGTAAGCTCTCTCTTAGATTGAATGACCACACATGATTGAATCGCCCTAACGGCACCATAAATACAGTACATATGTTACGAGCCCAGTATTCTTGCTGTTGTTTCAATGGCTGTTTTCACAATTAACACCACGTAGGAAAACTGTTGTTGCTCCATTGATTGCTGAGATGTATTCTACGCATGAAATTGCTAAAGGGATTCACTGTAATCAGTCAACAGTGGCACGTTTATTACGAAAATTATCAGAAACTAGCAGTGTGAAGAGAACGAAGGGGAGTGGACGTCCACGAATATGCTCTTTTGCCCACGTCTAAAGTGGGAAAAAGAGAATGCTAGTTGGACAGAGGACCAATGGAAATGTCTTAATTTCTTTGATGAATCAAAATTCAACTTGCATGGTTCGGACGGCCATCAGAGTATTAGACGAAGAAGAGGAGAAGAATTTCATTCTGAGTGCATCGTCTCCACAGTGAAATTTTCTGCATCTAAATGATGCGGGGCTTTATGTCACATAGAGGAGTTGATCATCTTGAATTTGGGAAGGTTACAGCGAATGCTGAGGTCTACAAGGACATGCTTGAGATAAAAGTACTTCCCGAAATTAGAGATCACTATGGGGACCTTGCCAATTGCATTTTCAGGATGACTTGCTCCATATCATAGAGCCAAAACCGTACGTACCACTACGTAAAATTAGCAAACATTTTAAATCAATAGATGTCTCACTTAAATAAATGTAATTTATTTCGATGTCTTTACTGTCCACAGGTGCGAAAAAAGTTGAAGGATAAATCTATTCGCACAATAACATGGACTTGAAACAGTCCAGACCTCAGTGCAATTGAAAATTGTTGGAACAATGGATGTTTCAGTAATGTAAGTGAAATCAAAATACTCAGAGAGCTCCAGGATACATTAATCTGTGACTGTTACCATGAAAATTCCCAGGATTAAATTCAGAATCTTATCCAGTCGATGCCAAGAAAATGTGCAGCAGTCATCAGAGAAAGGAGTGTTTTTTTTTTCGGTTATACAGCTGCCTGTCGTCCTGGCTGAGCAAGAAATGACAAAAAAAATAATAATAAAATAAAACTCACTGCTTTCATGCAGTTTTTGTTATTGGGTGAACCATAAGTAACATGCTGTTATTTTTGGGAAAAAGTACTTATTTCATTGTATATTTACCCTCTAAAAGGCATAAAAGTAAAATGTTCTACAATGAATAGTTTCATACGTATATTGTTATTAAGGTTCTTTCAGCTGTTTCTAAAAGATTAGTTGCCAGAATAAGGATGAACAGTCTAAAAAATAGAGTTGATGTAATTTTTTGAGCGCTACTGCATATTAGGGACACTTCTGCACAGGCTTTCGCATTCTTAAGTGTCAGTTAAATGCAATCAACGCTGACACAGACTCAAGGAAATTTAGAAAATATCTTCCTAATTTTTATGCGTATAATTTACATTTGGCTCGCCTTACATTTTAATTATTATTTTTGTAATTGTTTTATTATAATAATAAAATGTTTTGTATTATAATAATAAAATGTTTTGTATTATAATAATAAAATGTAATTGTGTATTATAATAATAAAATGTTAATTGTATTCCTTTTTTTTTTTTTGTCTTTGGTTGGTGTGGTGATCGGATCCCCACCCTTTGCAAAAAATGCCCAAAATAATAGAGCATTTTGGGTCTTTGTTTCCTGGTTACATCCACAATTCATAACCAGCAATTATGGAAGAGGCAAAGTGTGGATCAGCAGCACGAAGAACCAGACATGAGAGAACTGGATGCTCTCTGTTATAGACAGTGAAAATGGTTGAAACGTGTTGGTTTCAACCATCAAAACTGGTAGGAACGTGTTGAATTCTGAGGAAGTCAAAAACATTCAAAATATCTCCGAAAACAATGCTTAATGGTTGACGTTATGCCAATGAAGACAGGTCCCCTTCCCCTTTTTAAATAACGCATTTCCCCATGGTATTTGTGTCTTTATGCGCACTCACATTCTTTTGTTCTTTTGAACAGATTTTATTTAAAAAGCCTTCTCAAAAATGTCTTTAAAACGCAGTCGTGCATGTGCAGAGGATATCATTACCTGTGTCTGTAGCTCTCTGAAGAAATAAAAAACCGATTCCACTCTGAAATGGCACAACATTTCGGAATGGAATCGGTTTTTATTTCTCTTTGTTAGCCATCTGAACCACAATTGCCCACTTAATCGCTCCAGGAAATGACATTGTAAAGTGGATGCGTGCAAAATGTTTTCTTTCTTCATTTTTTTCGCGCGAAAGGAAAGAGTGAAGAGCAGAAGGAAACTATAAAAATGTATCGCGGTTTATTATTTTAGTAACAGTTCACTTGCTCCTCCCTGCACGCTTTATTACTCAAAAGAATATTAGGGTTCTGACAACGCCCAGTCTAGTGCCACATGACATCTAAACGGGCAAAACAATGTTTTTACGAACCTTTCTTCATCTGAGAGGCTGAAGTCAATTTTGGAGTAAGTTTATAAATCAAAATTATTAAACGTCTTCTTCCAGAACTGGATTTTGAAGTCGATTTGAAATGATGTTTTTGATTTTCTTAACATTTCGAGAGAATCGATGTTTGCAGAGCATGTGTCCATTAAAGACAAAAGAAAATAGAACAAAAACGTCGCTTGATTAAATGGCTTTCTGACAGCGTCCACGCACCCTGCGATATACCAAGCCTTAATGGTCATACAAAAATCACGCTGTTTATATTTTCCATTAATTTAATTATTCCAGTGCTTGCTTCCCAAATTTGACAATATGAGCCATTACCACTGGACCAACTGATGGTTCGACTGTTGATAATTCTGTTCAGATAGGTAATTCAGATAGCTTGTCTAACCAATTTGACTGGATACTGCGATGTGGCACAAAGGAATCGGATGCAAAAGATAATTTTGATATCACATACTTGGATTTCAGGAAAGCTTTTGATACTCTTGCACATGGAAGAATACTGTGCAAATTGTAGCAGTATGGTATTAAGGAAGGGTAAGTTCCTACAATAATAATAATAATAATAATAATAAAGCTCTGAAAAGAAAAAGAGAAAATTCTAGCCTGTCTACGGCCACTCAAGAAGTCAATGTGACCATGTTATTATTATTCAATTTATTGCATATGCTTCAACCCTGAAAAGCCTTCAGCTAGGAGGGTGCTTCTATGCATTTGTACATTATAACTTAGACAGCAGACATAGAAGTATGTTGCTACTTCGATAACAGTTCACGGTAAAGGGGTCTGTTTTTAATATTTGTTCCTCTCCAGGAAGTTCCCAAACACCGTGAATAATCCATAAATTACATCGTATCAAATAAGATCTAAGCGCTATTTTCAGTTTCGACATGCATTAATCGGATAGCAAACTAGGAAAGGCAGCCGGCCGACATTGAAGCGTTGCTCGTGCACGAGGAATGTCCTTTCCGTAATTGGATTGAAATTCCATTTTAAAGATTGAACTGCAATCCTTCGATTCATCAGTTTTGTAATCCGTTTTGAGGGGGATGTGAAAAGCGACGAATTCGACGAATTCGAGGATGCTGATAGTAATAGTAATGGAGGTATGTGATGAAAGAGAGCAAGGGTATGAGCTTTTGTAGCATCAGCCAAAAAAAAAATCATACATCTATTCCCTGTAAAAGTTTGTTCAGTTCCTCCTTGAATTTATTTAAGCTATAAACTTCGACTACAACAGATCGAAGTTTGTTCCAGCAATCAACTACCCGCTAGCTAAAGGCAAATTTCTGTACATCTATTCCATAACTGTCTTTCCTCAATTTCATTTGATGCCTCCTCAAGTGTATAATTTGAATAAGAGAAAGAATCCCATCAACATTGAGCCTACACAATCCATTCAAAGACTTATACACCTATCATATCACCTCACAGGTGCCTAGTCTCCAGACGCTGCAATTTGCAGAACTTAAGTTTACTTGGTAAGAGAACCCCTTCGTCCCCTCGTCAGTCTTGTTGCCCTTCTATGTGCACGCTCAAGCAACTCTACATCCTTCCTAAAATGAGGCCTCCAGACCTGTATACAGTGCTCAAGGTGTGGCCTGACTATTGCCTGACAAAGGAATAATCACCTCCTTTTTCCTACTAGCAAAATTGCTGTATATCATTGACAAAACCCCATGATCTGCTCTGGCACGCTGTCTGCATTGCTCAGAAAACTTCATATCTGACTGCACAATTATCCCCAGGTCTTTTTTAATTTTCTACTACACTTAATGTAGTACCACACAGTTGATACGTTTCTCTGAGTTTAATTCTACCCATATAAAGTACTTTGCATTTGTCAATGTTAAACTTCAGTTGCCACGTCTCAGCCTATCTGCCCAAATTTTCTAGATCCTGTTGCAGTAGCACACTTTTCATTTGTATTTTCTATAGTTCATGTTGTTAATTACCTGATCTCGGTGGACCCCTGGTGCACGTGGAACAACGTAGCAGTGATCTCCGCTATCGTCAACTGCTTGCTGACTGTGTACACCCCGCTATGTTACACTTTTCCCCGAATGGCGATGGTGTCTTTCAAGATGACAATGTGCCGAGCCATCGGGCACTTGATGTGCAGGAATGGTTTGAGGAACACAGTTCTGACTTCCAGCATATCGATTTCCCTCCGAACTCCGCCGATATGAATCCCATAGAGCACTTGTGGGACACTATGGAAAGTCATATCAAGGGTCTGGATACACCAATCACCTGCATTGCTGACCGCATTACACACAGCTTGGTTGACCGTACCTCCCGAATTCTTCTCACATCTTGTTGAATCAATGCCACGTAGGATAGCTGCTGTACTGAGGGCAAAAGGAGGACCTACGAAGTGTTAGGCAGGTGGTCATAATTCAGTGATCACTCAGTGTATATCTTGTTAGTGCGGGGCTGAATATGCTGTATTTTAATGTATTTCAATAAATTTATGCATTGATTGAGCCGCTAATAGCATTTGGAATCCCACCCTGCTTAAAATCTTTCAATTTCATTCTCATTGTCACATTTGAGTTCTTGTAAGGCGCTTGCTAGATTTATTATAAAAGCTAATTTAAAATGGTGGTCCTTTGGTTATTTTCATTAAGAACAGCACAACAAGTATGGTAGCGGGATTCAGAAAAGCAATACTTTCATTGAAACTTTAGTTACAAATTACGAGACAGTTTGAAAGTCTCTGGTGAATCTAATTAAAGTCACAATACGTTTTTCTTAGTACTGTCACATCAATCTTCAATGAATGGCTCCTTAATTTTAATTAAAAAGAACTCTTAAAGCTGTGATAGCCTGCTTCAGGCCTAACTGGCCCCTCATTAGATAGCAGGTGGTCTCTAATAGAAGCATACACACAAAACAGTTGTAAAGAGGACATTCAACGTGAGTTGCCATACGGTGTACAGAATCAGTTTTCAAAGTTGTAAATATGGCTAAAGCTATGTTGAAAGCAGTGTAACACAAGGCCAACTCTTTAAAAAGGCAAGTTCTGCAGCGAGATTTAAAACCACTGCATTATCCATGCAGCATAAACCCTGTAGATGGAAAAACAAATAAAAGGACACGGTTTGCATTATAAATGTTTGATGTATGTAAGCTCAGCCATTGGTGATCAATATTTACCAAAATACGCTCCTCTAAAACCGCTCAGAAATTAAATATACCTCTTTAAAATTCGTAAAATTTTAAGTTCCGACATCTCAAAATCCAGGGCAGTGCCGGATTTGTCACGATTCGTTAATTTGGCAGCCTGAGGAGCACATTGAATGATTGGACAAGATCCTCGAACCATTCCTGCATAATACGTGCCTAGTGACAGAAGAAAACCCAGTTTCTTTTTTTTTTTTTTCAATGCAAAGGAAGCAATATTTGTGATATGCTTATGCCAAAAGAGATTAGGAGTCAGAGTAATCCTTAATAAAGATATGCGAACTTGTCTAGAAAATTTTCCAGCCAGTAAGGCTCCTGGGTTGTTGGAATATACCATATAATTTTAAGGGGGCGGCAAGTGAGTGCATTCACCCATTGAGGCTAATTATGAGAGCATCACTGGACTCGGGAGTGATTCCGTTGGATTGGAAAAGTGCCAATGTATCTTCAATACATAAGGGCGGTTCTAAGAGTGTAGTGGTAAATTACCGACCGATCAGTCTAATTTCAGTAGTAGAGAAAATCAGGAGGCAATGATCAAGAATGGAATTCAGGATCAATTAGATAGAAATAGAATTCTGAACGATACTCAGCATGGTTTTTTGTAAAGGCGAAATCATGTTTAACAAATCTGGTTAGCTATTTTACAGGGTCATTCATGAGCTAGATTTAGGGAATAATTTCGACATTGTTCATTTAGACTCCGGCAAAGCATTCGATCAGTGCCACATGAGCGGTTACTTTATAAGCTGGAACAGGTTGGAATCACAGGGAAAATCTTTGGATGGTTTGCTGGATGGCTTCAGGGCATGAGCCAGAGGATTGTGATAAATGGTTATTTATCACAAGTAAATAAATGTAAATATCTTTATTTACTTGAGGGCAATAAAATCCTTTTATCGCCCTCATGGGTAGCACAGCTGGTAGAATCTCCGTCTTCCTCACACCGGGTGGAAAAGACCTGAGTTCGAGTTCCGTGAATGACTTAAGGAATTTTTATGGGTTTTTTCCAAAACGTGGCTGAGTTATTCAGTCTGAGGCAAAGATAGCGTGTTTTTTCTCCCGGAAACTCGGGTTTTATTTCCTGCAAACAGAAAATCGACCACAGAACTCACACAATTTACAGACAGTATATCGGAGCAATATAAGCTTAGTCCCTAATGCTCTTAAAAATCCTATAACAAACAAACTAAGTCACGATGGGAACACTAATTTCTCATTTGAATCGCAAACAAGAGTTATTTGGGCTTAATGAAGGGATGGAATATTAAATGTCCTTCAAAGTTTCATTTTTTTTCATTTCCATTCTTATTTGAGCTTAGATTCTCGTCTGAGGGAAAATGAGATGAGATATCAAAACCATAATCACATTACTCCGTGATGCTGAATTATTCTATTCCAAGTAGTTTTACTGAACTGATTTCGCAGACAATAAGAAAGAAGCGAAATTAATGAAGTTGGATTTAGTCTGCAATTTAGGTAGCAGCTTTCGCTCGTGATTTCGAACTGCCAGACAGCGGACACATTTTTTGGATTAAAAGAGAAGGGGACAGGACAAAATGGCAAATTTAATGAATTGTACTAATGCCTTTCCGGGAAGTGCACACGCTCGCATTTTTATTTGCGTTTTAATGAACCGATTGCAATTATAGGATATAACTTTGAATCCCTTTATCCACCCTCCCACAACTCTATAAGTTAATTTCTTTATTTATCTCCGCAAACGAGCAATTCTCTTGTGGTCTTTAATATCCTAATTAGCTAATTAGATGCCAGACAGAAAACGGCTTTGGATAATTATGAATATGATCAAAAAGCACTGGAATTAGACGAAGTGTTTCGAAGGATCAAAATGTCACTTAAAATGATCCGATTTCTGTTTAGATTAGCACATTGGCATTTTTGGTAGCTTTAAAAATTTCAGTTGTTATAGAGGTTTCAGTCGTCGTAAAAGAGATTTTCTGACAAAAATTTTTGATTTGAAAATCCATTTTACAACGAGTGTTGTAAAGGTTCTATAGGCACCTCATCATCAAACAGACTCTCGTCCCAAAATACGCTGCCCTACCACTAATATTCAGACAACCGCATATCTACAAATAACCATTACTTAGAGGAAAACTAATAAAGTGTGATGAAATGTTTAGCCTTTATGACAGCCTGTGGTCTCAATGGAACAATCTCCACCAGTTTTTCGTAAATGAAATCTGATATTTTCCGCCATTACGTCTTCCGAACGGCGATCAGTTCAGCTCTCGTTTTGGGCAGTCTCTCCTCACCCACCCAACGACTGATCCAATTCTTCTTCTTTGAGTTTCTCTATTTAATTAATTTTTAGGTATTTATTTACATTATTTATTAATGCATTTATTTGCAAAAGTTGTAGCGAGGCTTCTGAAAAATTTACATCACAAATTTGATTGCCTACAACGAAAGACTTGCTTCTCAGATAATCGGGAATGAATAAACGAAATTCGCCAGATATTTCAAACTTTGCAGTTCAAAATAAGATAATATATATGTTTCCAAAATATGCTGTATGACTGTCCCAACTGTGCTGTACTACCCCAACCTGTCACAACAGATGGGTAGAATCCTGAGAACGCACGGAATAAAGTGCATCCAACTCCCAGGCAAGAAACTGCGTTCTTTCATTTCCAACGTGAAAACACCTGTCCCCACCCTTCTGCAGAGCGGTTTGGTCTACCGCATCTCTTGCCGTGACTGCACTAGCTGCTACTTTGGAGAGACTGGACGTCGACTCGAGAAACGTCTCTCGGAGCACAAAAGAGCGATCCGTTTAGCGGATATAGAACACTCAGCTATCGCCGAACATGTCTGGACAACCCACCACGACATCGACCCACACCGCGATGTCGTGGTGGTAGACAGATCCCACCATTACCTAAAACGTACCTGGTTGGAATCGTTAAATATAAAATCTTCGGATAAATCCTTGAACAGGAACAGTGGTTGCCAAGTCAACCCGATCACAGAGTCAGTAGTTCTATCATTGGACAAGCGCTGGCCACGTCATCATGCGTCACAGCCACAGACGTCAACAAACAATTAAACCTCGCGTCTCACGCACCTGGCAGTGCACATCTTCATTCCAACTGCCATTCATGTATTTTTAATTCTGATGAAGGCTACCATATAGCCGAAAGCTCATATATTTCTTCTTTATTTGTACGCTCTGTGTGTAACTATAATAAATTTCTTAATGAATCCAGAGCGCGTAGGCCTGTTTCGTTATGACTGTACGATTAATGTAACGATTAATGGAACATAAACAACGCAACTGATTTGAAACCTTAATCTATCGAAATGAAAGATAAGTCACAATGAATGGATCATGGCGAAATCATTAACAAGTCGGTTCATTTCTCCATGAGCAATGTTTCATTTTTATTTCAACCTTTTTCATGGTCTATTTGTTAGAAATTTAAATGTAATAACGTTAAAAGCAAATGAATAAATAACCGTTATTTTTCACAATGTTTTGCAATGATAAATTAAACTGTTGGTAGCCACACTAGAAAAATCGGTGTTCTAAGCATAAAGTTCTAGTTAATAACCACAACAAACGCACAGAAAAATGCACTTCTTGCAGCAGTACCGAGTTCAATAAACGGGTATAGAGCTTATCAGCCTCATTTTAAGAATTGAGCATCAATCACAATAGCTGTGGCTGGTAATCTGTCTAGCCAGGGAAGTTGCGCACCCAGCGAGATGAGCCTAGATTCATGGCATTATAAATTCGTCAGGGAGATATACAAAGAAATAGCAGTGAACACACCACGCCGAGAAGAGCTCGTACTCTGTCACTTCATTGCAAATTTTATTCTGACTTCGATCCATCATCTCGAATTTCTCCATTATTTCTGATAATAAAGATAAAGGTAAAAAAACAAACAAATTCAAAGAATCCACTTCTTTTTTCTCTACTTGTTAGTTACATTAAAAGAGACTTCTTCGTGATGGAAATTTAACGCCGACCATCATCGATGCTTCGCCTGCAATGGCAAGGGAGCACCATCCCTGGACATTACATGAGTGGAGAAGAGTCGCCTCGTCTAATGAATCAAGGTTACAGCTCCTTTATGCCGATGGACGAGTGCATATTCAACAGCGAGAAGGTGAATAGTTGCAAACAGGCTGCACGGTTGGATGAAAACAGGCCGCACGGTTGGATGAAAACAGGCCGCGGCAGGGGTATCATAGTTTGAAAGGTGCATTCATGGACATCACTGGGTCCCTTTATGCCTACTGAACACTCCCACACCGCTAGATCCTGCCTCGGTGGCATTGTTTCGGATCACGTTTTGCTCTACATGGTGACCGTATATCGAGATGACACTGGACTCTTTCAACAAGACATCGCCCTATGTCACAAGGCTGGCATTGTGCAGGAATGGATCGAGGATCATGTCCAAGAATTTCGTGTGCTCTCCTGGCCACCAAATTCCCCCGACATCAATGCCATTGTAAGATTCGATGGAACGTAGTATCCGTCTGTCCAATCCATTGCTTCGGTTTGTTGCCGAACTCCGGCACTCCCTTTGCGTGATATATTTGGCGTGATATTTTAGAATACACTCATGAGCTAAAACATGACCACCTGGTCATGTTTTAGCTCATGAGTGTATTCTAAAATAATCGATATTTAAACAGAGAGTGAAAATTAGAAAAAAACAGTGAACTTGTAACCAAAGCAGCTAAATAACTTTTGGAAAGTTCTATGACAATTCAGATGGAAATTCATGCATGGAAATTTAGATTCACCAAGACATTTCGAGAATATAATTTAAAAAGAAGTCTTAAACAGAACTAATTCAAAATCTGCTCCTTTGACCCTAGTGAATAATAGAGAGTTTTTCTTTCACAACGGTGGATTGCAATAAAAAACCCATACATGTATCTCAGGATCTCTCCCATGGATTATAAATTTGGTTTGTATTGAACCGTAAAAATATGAGTTCCGATTTTCATTTCTTTATAAAAAAGCTAAAAAGTTCCCTTGAATTTCTAGGATCGCTCGTTATTAGAGGCAGGTTAAGATTAAAGAATGTAACGGTTTTATGAATTGAGATTCTTTTTGACCCAATAAATAATCCGTTTCATGTTGATAATGTTACAAATAATTCAATAATTCCGATAAATCTCCACTGGAACTGGAGTATTTATTTCCGATAGCTGGTGTTGCATTTCAAAGTAGTTGGCCAAAGATGCACAATTTTCTCCCGTGTCAACCATGATGATCTTCTTTGTTGAGTCCTGCTTATTCCTAATATTAAAGTACACAGTGTTAAAGTTTTAAATATATTTAAAAAGTTTTATTAATTTATTTGTCTGCATATTTAATTGCTCGTGTATATCTGTTAATTAACAATCACGTAATCAAGATGTTTTAATAAAATAAAGAAGCTATGCATTTTTGGATATGAAAGAACAGAAAAGAAGTTTAAAACTAGCTTCACGCCGGCTAAAGTGGTCGAATTGCAATCAGTGAACGTATGAAGGCTTGCATTTCGAATAGCCCTTCCTCAATCAAGTTTTGAATTAACTAGAACACACAGTCAACTTTTTGTACAGAGTTCTAACATTTTCCTTGAAACAAAGTTTAGAATTTTCCATATTTTGTTTTCATAGGTAAGAAGCTGTGTACTGTTTTATTATGTAAGAGTTTTGCTTAGCAGAAATGTTTCAACACGAACTATTGATTAAAAGAATGAAGCAAACCTTGTTTAGATTTCCATGGGTCTTGAGAATCAAGTAACAGCACCACATAAGTTTACGCCTGTGTTCTAGCTAAAATAAATAAAACATGGTATTAAGATTTTCGATAAATCGATTTCACACTTAAAGAAGAACCTCAACCTTTCACTAGAATTTCAAATTACCGAAGAAAATAGAAACTAAAACCGAAGGAAACTTCCAGTTTTAATATTTAAAACTGCATAAGCATGTGCTTGATTTTTTGCTGCCAGTTATTTATGTGCATCAACGACTTAGACCATATTGCACCGTATAAAATATGTGTATAAATTATATATCTTTGGGATCGAATTGCTGTTCAGAGGACCAAAAACCTGAGTTTTCTGCCAAAAAAATTATGCTATCATCGTTATTATGCTGTCATTCCAAATCAGGAGCTTTCCATCCGGTGGGGAGAGGACCGCGATTATACCAACTGTGCTACCCAGGAGGGCTAAATATATGCTTTAAAGGATTACGTAGATATTCAAAGCTAAACATTGATTTAGTTAAATAAAAATCTTTATTAATGTCATATAAGTAACTTTTGATAATTCTGGAGGTTTCAAATAACTTCTAGAAGAAATGCCTACTCCTGCCTTAAATCATTTAGAGACCTTCATACATTCACTGGCTAAAAAAAATAAAAATCTAGTAGGGGGCCACCTTTTGAGGAATTATAGTCTGCACATTTCATAGTATGGATTCAATTGTGTGTCAGAGGGAGTCTGGCTCCAGATTTGATCATTCTTCCACCAGGATATTTGTTAGCTGCTGTATTGTGGTCGATAGGAAACTGCGAAGCTGAACTGCCCTTTCTGATATATTCTAGACATTCCAAATTGGATTCAGATCTAGAAAATTGGGGTGGCCAGGTTAGACGTTGAAATTTGGGAATGCTCCTCGAACAATTCAAATTCAGTTTTTGCGCTGTGGATAACTGCATTGTCGTCTTGAACGATTGATAATTATAGAGAAAAACATCTAATATAAGTTCAGATAGATTTTAAAGATATAAAAACTATGTTGTTTACTGTCTGTAGTATGGGAAGCATTTCCCATTTCTTTTAACAAATTGACGGGATTTTTCTGTTTAAGGCATCATAATTAAATAGGAATCATTTGGAGAAGTATATTTATACACTCACTGGCTAAAACAATTTGAAACCTTTATTAAGTGTCCAGTAGAGGGCCACCTTTTGAGGAATTACAACTCATACATGACATGACATGGATTTAACTAGGTGTCTGAGGGAGTCTGGCTTCAGATTTGCTATTCTTCCATCAGGGTATTCGTCAACTGCTGAATTGTGGTTGATAGGAAACTGCGAAGCCGAATGTCCTTTCCAACACACTTCAGACATTGGATTCTTTTGGATTCTGATCTGAAAAACTGGGTGACCAGGGTAAAAATTGAAAATTTTGGTAATGTTCCTCGATTTTTGGCCCACCAAAACAGACAAATTGACCACAGAACACACTCAATTTATGGACATAATACGCATGGGCAGATGAGTTGATTCTTGGGTGGCCCAAATATGACAGTTTCCTTTAATCAGAGATCAAAAAATTTAAGTTCAACTATAATTTCTTCATAAATATTTATGATAAAATGTGCGTTCATCTTATAGAGACACTGTATTTACTGGAAATACACAAGAATGAATTTTTTATTCCATTCAGTTTGTAGATTAGATTATTTTGGTTTTATAAACCAGTGGCATCGTCTAAATCGACCACCAGATTCAGCAAATAAGATATAGATGAGAGTAGACCTTAAGTGATAAGCTAGCAATAATATATTTTCCCTTTAAAGAAGAATTTCTAGATAATTAATGTCTAAAGTTAATGGAATCTTAGATGACATCATTTCCCAGGAGTTGGCATTAAATTAACGTGGCTTTGTTTCTATATGTGGTACCTCTTCAAACAAATTAAATTAAATCGGCGGTGTTTCTATTTAATTTCTTAGAAACGCTGTCCCAAGTTTCTTAGACGAACTAAGTATAATTGTCAGAGAGTCTGGGAGTATTTCTTCAAGAAGAAAATAACACTCATGCGTAAATTTCTCATAACTTGATAATCACTGTGAAAGTACGTGTCACCGATTATTTCGAAATGAAGTAATTCAGCGAACTCATACGGGTCTTTAATTGCTCGCATTTCAGAAAGGGTCCTCAGAACCTGATTATCAGGCTGAACAATGAAGAGATAATTTATGAAGACGTAGGAAAAGAGAGAGAAGGGATGCTGGTAGACACACTAATTAAATTTAGAGTTTTATAGTCGAGCCATAAAATTTGAGGTATTCATTATAATTATACTGAATGTGATATTGTATAATGGGTGAGTGGGTTTTCAGATATCTAGACATTCCGGGAGTTTCACGCATCCCTCTGGCCGTAGTGCCATTCAGAAATTTATGTGAAACTTTCACTTTAGTTGTATTAATCATTTTCTTTCAGGCCTGGAATTATCGTGAAACTCAAGACATAATTAAACGCGCATCACTGCGCCTGATAATAAGCCTTACTCGGGGATATGAAACCGAATAAAAATACCACAGCAAGTGCTTTTTGTTTCTAATGTTTGTCAAGTGAATGTAGACGTGTCCAAATTTCCAGAATTAATAAAATGAACTTTATGCCATCATCATAAGAGACATACCTAAGATGGTAACAGAGAAATGGCTCTATTGCTGTAGCGAACAAGGTCAGAGAGAGGATTATCCTCTTCTGTTTTCAATGAAATCCACTTTATATTTTTAGTGAATGGCTAAATAAATTTGCTGTTGAACAAACTTACATATATTTGGAAGGATATTTTTTAAACTGAAGTACTCCTGAATGATTAGAATAAGAACTAGGATTGGAATATTTTATTTCCGATATGAAAAATATAAAAGACTTAGTTACTCCGATGAAAAGAATTGGATTTCAATATTTATTGTGTTAGAAACCAATCGCTACAATTCAAATTAATTTAAAGATTGTACATAATCATTCATATGCTCCAACACATCTGAAAATCACTGAACAGTATAAAATAATTAGGCAAGAACAACCTAATTTTAATTAGTGCATGCAAGGAAATGGTCTAAGCATTTTACTGAATATGTCTAAATAATGTTCTTTGGGAGAAATAACTAATTCCAGTTAAAGCTCTGTTGCCTTTTGTATGAAATGTTTATTAAACAGATTGTCGAAAGCTTTTTGATGTTAATGAGAGTAATCTGGGCACTTTGATACAGCCTTTACTTCAGCTTTGAAATGCTGTTCCGGTTCAGTTACGATGTCAGCAGAGGTCAACATGGCACAATTATGAAGTTAATTGAATTTCCCCGAATTGAAATGAGCTCAGTCAACAGAAACTTTCCCATGATGCTTTGAGGATTATTGTCAATTGGTTTGGTCTAATTAGCGAAATTTAAATTAATTCCACTACTGTTACATGCAGAGGTGGTAATTGCTTGAAATCATTATGAACAGCCATCTTCACAGTAAAGCCAAACCATTGTAGAGTGTATATCTGGGATTCTGTCATCTTTCATGTCTGTCGCACACGCATGCTTAGAAACACTACAATTAAGCTCAATCTCCTAAATTCGGATACTCCATGGCTGTACGACCACTCACTTGCTGGTTTAAGCAGATCATCTCATAATTTGCAGCTGAATCAGCGCGATGTGCTCTACAAAGTGCCTTGCTAAGTTCGCACTTAACTTTCATAATAACATTCGGCTAACTAGTCGATAAAATAATCTCAATTTCCATATAAATCAGTACACCGCACTTTCAATAACGTCGCTATTTTATCATTTACAGGTTGATACCTCTCATTCTATCAAACTGTAACTCACACAACATTATCATTATCGTAATACTTCGATACTATGAAGGAAGCGTTTTTTTTAGGCGCGTGAGCATATATGCCTAATGCCAACGACTTCATCACGCCCGTCCGTCTGTGTGCATGTAACAACTCAGCTTCCAATGGACGGATTTTCACGATATTCTATATTTTAGCCTGGTAAAAGGATTTGTGCAGTCTTCCTAAATTACATTAAAATCGGACCAATAGAAATTCGGCAATCATTATTTATTTTTTAATACATGTCACGTAAGCTGTCCATATACCGCATATTTTTGCTGAGGCACTGGATGTTATGTGTGTGGTCGCCCGTTTGTTTTTGTATATGTGTTATTTCAAGACAATGCCAATATTTCTACCTTCCTTGTATGAAAACGGCTTCCCCCCTATTAAAGCCACATGCGAACACAAAATACGAATCTGATTGCTTACTTCTCAGAACTCCAGGATCTAGGGGGTGTGTGCATGAACCAGGTGGTTAGCAGAACATTGAAAGATCAACCACCCACCATGTTAAGACAACAAGCAAATTTAATAAAACATATATTAGTACATACATATTATTGAACGAAATATATACACGTGGCCAATTTATTTGTTCTTACTTCCTGACAGTTCTAAATAGTCAAGTCCTGTGCAATTTTATCTAGACTCCTAAACTTCAATATATAATTAAGCATAATTTTATCCTTCAATCTACAGTCTCCTTTTTCTCATTTTCAATTCTTAATCAAACTTATGCACGCAAAATTAAAGATATACAGTTACAGGTATCATTTATTAACGTAATTTTAATATTCTCCTCTTCCAATGTTCATCATGTCTTGGCTATAAGGTGTCTGACGTTTGAAATAAAATTGGAGCACACTTACTTTAACTTTTAATCTCGTTTGGGACTGATACGACGCTTTTTCACTTATGTTGGCTGGGCGTCCTCGTGGGGTAGTACAGTTGGTAGGATCGCCACCACATAAAGATCCCTCACGTCATCTTTATGGGCCTTTTTCAGAAGGTGGTTGAGTTAGTTGTTCTCGGGCGAGGATAGCACGGTTTTTTCTCCCGGAAACTCGGGTTTTTCGTCCAGAAAACAAAATCGACCTCAGATGTTCTCTGTCTCTGATACTCCTAAAGCCCTACTACAACATCTGGCTGGGCGATCTGTTATAAGTTCTGAACTATTTCTTCATAATCTCCCTGACTCACAACATTTCTGAAACTACTTTCTTTGAGATCATACAGTTTTCCATTATTACAAAAGGCTCTCAATCTGGCTTATTTTATTTCCTGCTAAGGTTAACTTTATGACTCTTTCTGTAACTTTTTACACGTACTGTGGGTGATTGGCTTAATCGAGGCGGATCGATTCCAAACAGTACACACACAGTTCCCTATACGAATTAACATACATAATCACCATGTAACTTTGTCTTGGATGTTCGATTAAAACCATCTAATAGCCGACCTTTACACTGAAAAATCCTGCGAATATTTCGCCTTCCACGACTTGCATTTCCTATCCAAAACCAATCTGCTGTCTTTCCATTTTTTGCCAATTTTCTGCTTTTCCTGCCAAAATTCCAACTATGTACATGTGCATTAAACATTTTCGTTCAATTTTCTTAGCCCCTAACAACCATGTTCATATAGTCCCCTTCGCGACAAAGAAACCATACCTGAATGAGCGTAAGGTCAATCAGGTGATGATCGCCTCTATTGTCTTCGCTGATTGCGTTAACTTAAATTTTTTGTCTTCTTTCTTCTCAACGTTCGCCTGATCCATGTTTAGTGTATGCATTCCAGTAGTGGAGTGGGTTGCAGGGGTGATGATCGCCTTTCCTCAGTTCTGTTGTTTTCATTCATTTCTTGAGCTTATAACACTGCTGTCCTTTTCGTTTCAATTACTTAAAATACGTGGGAGAAAATTAACTTCTCAAGTGGGATTATCCTCCCAGGACATCTGTCAAGCTTATCCCTATATAATAACAGTTATTCATCCTACTCTTAAGGTCATTATCATTGACTTAATATGATGGCATAGAATGGTATTTTGAGTAATCTACAATCATCGAATGGTCATTATCATTTTGTTGCCATAACCAGTTTGTTCCGCTAGTCGTGAAACTAAAGAATTTAACGGATGCGCGGAAAAGAAATTTTCTTGATTCGCACATAAAAGTCGTGCTTTTAAAATGAGTTTATCTTTGTAGCCTTTAATAATGTATTAGGTAATGAAAATTCATTAAGTGATGACAACATTAAGCGATGTTGTCATCGCTTAATGAAAAATATTAAAGCCATTTCATTATTATCATAATAATTAGCATAGTCTCACTATAAAATACTAAAAATGTATCCTAGTGTATTTTTTTACTAAAAAGATTACCGATAACTTTAAGCAGAGTTATGATTTACGTTTTTGGCTTAAATTAATCACACAGAAATGCTATAGAAGCAACTTTAATATTTTTCGAGTTTATTATCACTCAGCATATTTCATGAACGTTGATAGATATCAGAATATAGCATTATAATGCATTAGGATTAGGAGCATTAGCATTAGAAATAGCGTTAGCATTAGGAGAGGCAAATGATGCTAGAAAGCAAGCTTATACAGCATCAGCGAAAAAAAAAATCCCATTTCACACATCCATTTGCTCTAAAGGTTTGTCCAGTTCTTCATTGAATTTATTTAAGCTATCAACTTCCACAACAACAGATGGAAGTTTGTTCCAGCAATTAACCACACGCTGGCTAAAGGCAGATTCCCGCATATCTATTCTACCACTGTCTTTCGTCGATTTGAATTTATGTTCCCTGAGGTTCGTAATCTGAGTAAGAGGAAGAATCCCACCAGCACTGAGCCTGGTCAACCCATTCAAGGCCTTATACACCTCAATAAGATCGCCTCGCACGTGCCTAGTCTCCAGATGCTGCAATCTGCGGAAATTAAGCCTTCCTTGGAAAGAGCACCCATTTGTTCCCTTCACCAGTCTTGTTACCCTTCTCCGTACCGTACCGTACTCGTTCTAGCAACTCTACATCCTTCCTAAAATAAGGTCTCCGGACCCGCAAGCAGTTCTCAAGGTTTGGACTGACCATTGTCTTATACAAAGGGGCAACAACCTCCTTATCCCTGCTAGCAAAATAGCAAAATTCCTTTATATCATTGACAATACCTTATGACCTGTTCTGGCAGCCTGTCTGCACTGCTCAGAAATCTACATATCTGACTACACAATTATCTCCTGGTCTTTTTCATTCTCCACTACCCCGAGTGTAGTATCGCACAGTTGGTACGTTTCTCTGGGGTTACTTCTACGCGTTTGCAGTACTTTGCATTTGTCAATGTTAAACTTCAGTTGCCACTTCTCAGCCCATCTGCCCAACTTTTCTAGATTCTGTTGCAGTAGCATACTGTCATTAACAACCCTATAAACCTTTGTATCCGCAAACTTGGACATTAAGCCTGACATACCTTCATAAATTTCATTGATAAATATAAAAAACAACAATGGGTACCACACTGAACTCTGGGGACTCCACTAATGACATTACTCCACGAAGAGCACTGTCCATTGATTACCACTCTCTTTCTTCTCCCACTCAGCCACCCTTTTATCCATTGTAAAAACTTGCCCTTAATGCCATGCTGTTCCAATAGGAATGAAATAATTTTGATTCCTTATATTAGACAATAAACTATGCCTATTTTGCTGTTATTTTCGCATGGAATGAATTTGGACTGATGTTCAATGTGAAAAGCACTTTTCATTTTGCGAAAAAGATTAGAGAAAACTGGGGACAGACGGGAAATTTCGCTCCCAGATAATCCGAGCATTAGCTTTATATTCTTCATTCATTTACCGTTCAGTTTCTGCCAACTAATTTTTATTTCGCCTCCTGTTGGCTAAATTACTATACCCGTTGCCTGTGACCCCAACACACAACCCACATGTACACAAAATGAGTACTACTAATCTGTCTTAATAGCAAGTCGTAAGATAGGCCAGTAGATAGAACTAATCAGGAAAAAATAACCATATATATAAAGATAAATCTCATAAATGACATTTATATATTTTTGTTATTACTATTTCTACAAATAATCTTATTTCGATAAAGAAAAACGCGAGAAAGATACAGTTTTCCCGATTTTAATTAATTGCATTTATGGCCAAAAATATAAATTTGTGATAATAATTTGTGACCGGCTCAAAATTAATTTTTTATTTAATTCAGAATATATCTTTTTTAGGAAATTTAAGTTGTTGTTCATTCAATATACATGCGTAGTAATTCTAGTAAATGCTATTTTAATTCATGCTAACTGAATATTATTTTAAATACTAAAATATTCTGTTCCTTAATTGAGGTAGCAACGGATTCGCTTTTCTAATGGTATCGAGTTTTCGCTTACGGATGCAGTTGGGTCTTATTTAATTCAAAATATTTTTAAAGGCTATATAAAGTGCTGAACGAAAATATAAAAGTAGCTGTTCACCTAAAAATAATTCTGAACATTAAATAATAATTAATAAATAATACCTTTTACGGTTTGGGATTTTCAGAAATAAAAAGTAGTTTAGATTTCGTAATGCCACGTGATGTTGCTAAATGAAAATAAGTCCAACTTTTTGTTAGTTGTAATTTAAATTACTTTTATTGTAAAAACCATATTAATATGAAATAAATGGATATATTAACGGTGCATTTGGTAGATCTCTCTCAGTTCCTTGGATTCGATATCGTAGTTCAACCAAGAAATAATTTTTAACAAAATTCTGATTTCCTTAATTTAATTTATTTCTGATTTCCTTATTTCGAACATTACTATGTGATTAAATAAAAGCATTCATTCATTTATGCAACGATTAAAATTACATCATAAAAACTTTACACACGCACGAACGTGGTTGTTTCTAATTGTAAGAAAATGTAAATTCAAAACGAATTCTTGATTTTAACTTTTAATAAATAAAACATTTTAATTACGAAACATAATTAAAGGGTTTATTAATGTTTCATAAATTTCGTGTGCTGGAAGGGGACATAAAATCATTTAAATACGCCATTGTAATAGGCCATAATTAAAAGCAAATACACGTACGTGTATTTGCTTTTAATTATTTCCACAACCCGATTTTTTAATGTCAACCATTTCTAATTTTACCTTTAAGTAGAACTTACTTTCTGTACCGTTCGTTTTGCTACTTACCAATTAAATATTCATTACTGCCTTAAAGTAATTGGTCTCGGTTATTAATTCTGTTCATAATAATCTCTCTCGCTTCACCAAAGTCATTTCATAATAAATTAATAGCAAATTATCTCTGGTAGCACCTTTGTGCAGAAATTTCCGAGAAGAATATTTCTAATTACCGCCCTGTTATTTGTAAAAATCCCAGCAGGATTGGACTTCAGGATTTTTATAATTAGGAATTAAAAAATGTGCTTAGGACACAACGGTTGTAATTACAGCTACAAAGAGGAAAGGTAGCTCAGTTCAACTGGTTATTTCACCTTAATAATAAAAGCTGAACTACATTCACATTTAAATCGTAATAAAGCACATTTAAAACTCTGAAGATTAAACATTTCTGAGCCACTCTAAACTAGGGTTTTCCATCTTTCATTTAAAAAGAATTGGGGCTTCATGAATTGACAAAGTTTGCTCCTCCTCCTCCTCCTTTTTTGATGACAAGACATTCATCCAATAGGAAAGAAATCGCAGACGCCTGCGAAGAGACAGATGTCTGGTAATCGATGGAGACTTTTCACGAAAACATTAGAAGCTCCTTTTGGATAGCCTGATCTTTCGACCATCGTGTGTCGAGAAATAAATCTCTTCTTTCATAACAGTGGGCATCGCGAACTCCTTATGTTTAAAATCTCATCATAATCCATATACTTGATAGAACATATTTCACGACATGCACTTTTTATATCTTAGTTCGAGCACTGGGGTCCGTCTTCAGTCATACATTGAGAATTCTAAGAGTTTCCATGACAATCCGCCTTCAGTGTTACAATGTCTGATTACTTGATCGATACCCCATTTCAAGAAGAGAATTTGTCTTTTTAAACAAATAGCAAAAGTTTCCATCAGAACTAAAAAATTTCAAAGATGATGGAAAAGTAATTTCGTATTCTGTATATTTGACAAAGACGTTAATAAAATTAAATTAAATTAAATGCAGAATATAATTGTACATTTAATATAAAAAAATACTCTAATAAAACTATAAAAATAATAAACAGTTAAAATTAAAAAATATACAGTATATATAAATATTACTTAGTTAAAAGCAATAAAAGTTAGATCGGAGCTTTCAGAGTTAAATCAATAAAATCAACATTTTCAAAGGTGATCGCCTCCATAGTCAATCAACAGTGGAAATGTTGATTGACTATGGAGTCATTGACTATATTTTAAGGATGTACCATCAAAGCCATGATGGTACATCCTTAAAATATTTTTGGCTTTTTTGCATTTCGTTAACAGGTTCGGAAAATCGAGCCCTGTTATATCCTAAGAATAAATAAAAATGGCACCATTCTGTCCACCCTGTTCTCAAGAGCCATCTTGTGTACTAATAATCAGAAAATCATGGAAATAATGACAGATTTGTGTGTGCCCAGTGCTTTCTACCGTTAGCATGACTTAATATAGTGACAGGTGTTATGTTTTATGTTTCTCAATGGGAGATACAGCTGTCTGGCTTTGGGCGCTGTTGGAGAATTCTAGTCCAATTTTATAGCTAAAGTGACTTTAGACAACAGGGAATGATCATAAAGTTCTCTATATTTTTCACGCGCTCTTAAAAATATCTCCAAAACTCCGAAAGAAATGTGACAATGATAAATGCCCAAGAACTTTCCATCTAAATCAAATCTTACTGCATTAGTTTTATTTCAAGAGCTATTTTATGCTGTTGTGCACGAATATCCAAGTGTCTCATAAAAAACTCGTGCTCTGAGAAATTTATTGAAATGAAGGAAAAATGGTAAAAGGTGTCTTGTGCAGAATGAATTTGTAGGTGTCATCGTAGGGAAGCATTTTCAAAGTGGAAGAAAATGATATATGATGGGGATAACACAGTAACTTCTGTATCGGAAACAATTGAAAATAAAAGAATACTCATTGCAGAGTTGGGCAAAAAAGTTACCATTCCTTGATGTGACTGTATGTTCTCAGACAACAGGCAATCATGACAACAGAAATGTAATTAATATCCTCGTGATGGGAACGGTGGTCATATGATTGTCTTTTCAACCTTCAATCATAAGTCAATTATAGGTCAATAACTTCACATTATTTTAATTTCTGGATGTTCTGGTAAAACAGGCGCATTAATATAAGATGAATTTTTCTTTTCACAGAGGAATCCTGTAAGTTGCATAATGATCACTGGTGTACAGAAATTGATATCAAAAGATGACGAACAACAGAATTGGAATAAAGGGAGACAATTTTAAATGGATGGCGTGTTGCTGTTAACTGAAAGAAATACTTATTGAAAAGTGATAAGAATATTCGCTTAGAATTATTCGAATTGGAATATCATTGATCAAACTGTTTTCAAATTTACTGCGAGAACAAACAGTAAATGTATGAATACCTTTTACAAAATATGACAGATACAGCAGCTTGCTTGAAGTGAAGTTTACTTTTGCTTTCCTTTGGTGCCTGAACAGAACCTGTGCGCCTGTCCTTATGACAATAGAAAGGAGCAAATAAATCGCTATGTGCTGATATACGTATAGCTAAGTACTTGTAAGCTGCATCTTATCTTTAGCCTCATCAAGATGATACCCAGCTACTCCAGATGAATGAGAACCAAAGAAAGATTCCATCTAGTTATTAGATGTGCGATTGAACCATTTTTCACTAAAACATTAAGTCGATTGTCTCTAGCATCGCCTTAACAAGAAAAACTTATATAAAAACAAATGGTGCTATCGAAAGGAATTTGGCAGAGGAGCATCGCTCCAGAGAAAATCTTTACAAATGTGATTTCTGCGGAGAAAAATGGCCTTTTCGGACTTAAGTGGGATAAAACAAGAGTGCCAGCTAAGGTAAATTGGGTTACTGATGTGTTAGTGGAATGCTTAATTCCTGCAACCGATAGATTTTATTGACATTAATAAATTAGAAAGAAAATACAATTTACCTATATACTGTTAAAAGGGTGTTAGCTTGGAAAGGAAGAGGTTTAATCATTTTTAAATCCCATGAAAATAAATTAGGTTCCTTGAATGAGAACGAATGCACTAGGGTCAAAAGGACACCGCTTAAATCGATTCTTTTAAGGCTGATTCGAGGACATAGAAAGTTCTTAAAACACTGTATGTTTAGTATGAACATCTTTTATTCGACATTTTAGAATATTTTAAGTATTTTATTAAAATGTGTTTAGTATAAATATATTTAAATAATGAGGGCATATGGCTGTAAGTTTATTCAATACATTTAAGATTATATTTCCAATTAAGATGATCCTTAAGTATTTCCCCTTTAGATGGTTATTAAAAAAAAATGCATACGTGTTATGTAAAAAGGTTTATACTTTATATCCCGTGAGGGATATATGTTATATAATTTAAATTATTGGTATTAGTAATGATGCTGGAATGTAATGACATCATTAATATATTGGTTCTATTACACTATTTAATTGTCTTTTGTTATTGGCCGTTTTTGAGCTTGTGAAAAGGATGAACTACTCTGCATCTGTCCTCCTCCTTGCGCATCATTTGTGTGTGCTTTTGCTCCTTGTATGCCCCTGGCGTATATTAAGCGTACAGCTTACAACAATAACGCTTCTTAAAGTCAGTCCCAATTAAACCCGATGCACTAACTTTGCCTTAAAATTGAAGTCAGCTAACAAAGCCAATTTGAATCTCCTCCAGGCATTTCTTCCGAAGACGGATAATTATTGAAACTTTGCCGAATTCTTTCAGTTTCGACCTAAACCACCGAGGAAACATAGAAATCTTGGCACAAAATCCTTTGTCTTTTCCAGACTCGCACTGAATCTTACACATAATGCATCCCTACGAATCTATCATTGCAAGTACCACAGCGGATATTATTACCATCCTGTCCATCTGTGTGTAAAACGCCTGGATTTGAATCCCATTAATGAGATGAGTACTTTCGACCGTGGCTGAGTTAGTCGGTCTCAAGAGCGCACGCTGTTCTTGCTGTTGTTATAGAAGCATCGGTAACTAAGGCCATATTGTTCAGTGTATGTTGTCTGTAAATTGCGTGTGTTCTCAGGTCGATTTAATGTTATCTGAACGACAAACCCGAGTTTCCGGGAGAAAACACCATGCTGTCCTCGCCTGAAACCGACTAACTCGGCCACGTTGTGAAAAAAGTACCATAAAAATTCCTCCTATCATCGACGGAATTCGAACTTGAGTCTTTTCCACTCGGTGGGGAGGACAGCGATCCAACCAACTGTGCTACACACGAGGGCCAAGAGAGCACTATAGTAGGATATTTTCATCCAAAAAAACAGGCAAACCGACCAGAGAACACAATTTATGGACATAATACGTATGGGCGTATGAGTCTGTTTCCTATATATCTGTCCAGATGCTTTACATTGCATGGTATGAATACGTGATGTTGTTTTGGTACTTTTGGTGATTATCCCCTTGTATAAGGCAAAGGTCAGGTCACACCTTTAGTACTTCACACAGGTCTGAAGCCCTTATTTTAGGAAGGATGTAAAGCTGCTGAAACGAGTCCAGAGAAGGACGACAAGATTGGTGAGGGAGAAAAAAGGGTTGCTGTCACCAAGAAAGGCTGAAGTTCGGCAAATAAATTGCAGCGTCTGGAGACTAGGCACCTGAGAGGTGCTCGAGGTGTCTAAGGCTTGAATGGTTTGAGCAAGCTCAATGCTGATGGGATTCTTCCTCTTGCCCAGAGTAATAGCCTGAGGAGACATGAATTCAATTGAGGAAAGACAGTTGTAGAATAGATGTGCGGAAATTTGCTTTTAGCCAGAGGGTGGTTGATTGCTGGAACAGACTTCCATCTGTCCTTGTGGAAATTGTTAGCTTAAATAACTGAACGAACTTTTGGAGCGAATGGAGGGGTGAAATGGGAAGGGTCTTTTTTTTTTTTTTTTTTTTTTTGACTGATGCTGTATAAGCTTGCTTTCTTACATCACACTAATGCCTCTACTAATGCTAATCTTGTGAAACAGAGTAATTGCCCCTAATAAAGTGGCCATTCGGCGTATGAAAATTTATTAATTCTGTCATGCGTAGTATTCCTGGCCTTGTCCTTGTGGTGAACGCTAACGCCTTCTGAATGAATAAACGTGTTTACTTTTCTGATATCTCTTTAAAATAAATCAAGTTGTCCCGTGCATTAATTGCCTGTTGACAGAAACATCAGGTAAAGGTGTAAAAGCACCATAACTTTCCATAACGGTAAGGTACAACATCTGTTCTACGCTCTTCGCCTTTCCTTCACTCATTTATGCGTGTCTAAAATATTTTTAATGAAGTATGCTCGTTAAAATGGCGATAGCGTTATTAAAAAGTTGATGGCATTTCACGTAAGTGAGAAAATCATTAAGGGCCGCATTATTCTGAGAAGTTTACTAAGCTTGAAATGTTTCAGGAACCTTCCCTGCTGGACAGACTCGTTTTAACTCCTTTTGCACTTGGCAATTATAACAGATTGTTGATGTACATGTTTCTCTTTATTCGTTCAAAGATTTTACATATTTGTACTGTATTATACTGTAATTTCGTAAAATAAAGTTTTAATATAAACCGTTTGCATTAACACATTTAAAATTTACATTTCTTATTACAGCAGGAAAAGATGGAAGGGGGAGATTAGAGAGAAATGACGAGAGTATGAGAAAGCACCGACTAAAAAGGCAAGCGTTTTTCATATGATTTGATGTGATAAGATTTGAGGGAAGCTCTTAGATTACTCACCTGATGTTGTGGAAGAATTGAACGGGTAGTTCGCATTGACCTTTACTGTTGAAAGACTGTTCGTGGTGAGAAGAAGCTGTTCGATTGAGGCCGAGGTATAATGATATTAATAATTTCGAAACTACGGGTGATTGTTTATTGGAAAACTTCTAAAGACCCCTGGGCCTTAGGCGTTCATGGCATATACCCAGTAATTTTGAAGGCTGCGGCGAAATTGCTCATTGATCCATTAACGTTAATTATGAGGGTATCATCAGACTCGAAATGTGCAGGCAATATATAAAACGGTTCTAAGTAGGTAACTACAGACCGGGCAGTTCGACTTTAGTGGTAGGGGAAAACTGTGGTGACAATGTTTAAGAGTGCAATAATTAAGGTGAACATTTACATGCAAGTAGCGTTCTGAAGGACAAACTGCACAGTTTATTAAGGAAGAATCACGTTTAACTAATCTGTTTAGCTATTTTCAGTCAGTTACTTATGAGCTGGACGTAGGAAATAGTTTTGACTGTTTTCTGCAAAGCATTTGCCTCTGTCTCTCATGAGAGATTACAGTGCGAGCTGGAGCAAGTTTGGAACAGAGGTAAAATTCCGAGATGGATAGCTCTGTGGCTCCAAATAATGAAGAGGGGGGTTGCGATTGATAGCTACTCTTCATATTGGTTTAACCTTAGAAGTGAGTCTCCAGTTTTTCTGTGTTTTTTTTAGCATTCACACGAGCTAGAATCACGGTCATCCCAAATGCATGTTCTACTATAACTTCACGTTTTACCAGTACTTCATATATTTTTTTCTACGATTGCCGAATGCAAGTTATTACATACGATTTTAAAATAATTCTATAATCTCGTAGGGTTATGGACTGTATCTGCATTTCTTTTATTTTATCTAAAATAGCGCAGTAATTTTAAAATTGGCATTAGAAGGAGTTAAACACGCGCAGACAGTTGATCCAGCTTGTAGCGCAGTTTTAAAATCGCCTTAGGCTGCGAAATTTTCTAAATATCCACGCAACGTGGTGAATGGGTAAAGTCCAATTGTCGCCTCTCACTTGCGCATGAGTACAAATTGTCCAGCTACCTGTAAACCCATTAAACTTGCAGCATTCCTTAATCCTCTACGCAAGTCTGCTAAGCTACTTTGAGAACTTGCAGCCTTGATTACAGGAGAACAGAACACTCACTTAGTGTGTGTCCTACAAGTTCCTGTCCGTGTTATGGTGGAGAAATCTAGAGGAGTGAGAGAGAGAGGTCTTCAGCGATGAGCCCCCACGGGCAGTTATGTCTCATTAATTGAACTCGAATTAGGAGCGGAGTAATTCCCTACATTAGGAGAGGATTAAATTCCTTACAGTAAAATGATCTGGACAAGCGGAGGAGATGCAACCGATAGATGGCAGCAGGTTTCTAAGCTTGTTAACTAGAACGCAGCTTTTACAAAGGTTACAGTTTATTATTAGTAATCCAAATCTTCCAATATAACTATTTAACAATTCGAGGACTTTTCTGGCTGCAAGGATTTTCGTTTAGCAAAACAGGTAAACCGACCAGCTGAAACACGCAATTTATGGATATAATACACATGGGTGGACGAAGTTGTTCGCGGGTAACCATATTATGATATTTTAGCTACATTTGGAATAGTAAGTAATCACCTTCTTGTACGCTTGTAGACTAAATAAATAAGTTAATATTTCTCTAGTGAAGTTGTCCCGATGCTAAAGATTTTCCTTCAGTACCACCAGGATTCATGGCTAATTCCATTACTAACGTTAGAGCCCATTAGGGTGTTGTCTGGCTGCTGGATACCGACTTTTACGCAAACATGAATTTACTCTGCATATATCATCAGTGACATGATTTATCCAAAAGTTCAAACTTATGAATATTGCATCGAGTGGGATACAGGTGTCTATAAATGATTCACCTGATTATGAAGCTGGATTTAACAAGTATTGTAATTGGTATCTTAAAATGGTTCTCTGCAGTTATCAACCCAACTAAATGAGTTTTTTCTCATACAGTTGGCAAGATATGCAGCCACATGTGTTCTATCAGCAAGATGGGGGGCACCACCCCACTTGGAGCTTGCATGTGCGCGATTTCCTCAATAAAATTTTTTCTAACCGATGAATCATTCCGGATGGTCCCATTCCATGTCCTCCTCGTCGCCCGGATATCACACCTATGGATTTCTTTGAATGGAGTAAGAAGAAAAGGTGTGTGAAAAAAACGTTAACAACATCATAGAGTTAAAAAGAGACCGGATTGAACGGGCAGGGACTTCCATTTCTCAAGAGATGTTTCAAACCACTTGGAATGAAATCAGCTGCAGTCTTGACATTCTACGTGTTACTGAAGGTGCCCATGTGGGCGGTTGTGTGATTTCAGTTGCTTTATTAAGTGCAGCAAATCATTTTACAATACCTATTACACTGCAATTTTAATCGAGTTTCATATTTCAAGTTTTCCATTTTTTTATACAAACTCAAGAGTCCTAATAAGAGGAGCTTGTAATTTAGTAGTGAGCATGCTATTTCAAGATGACCAATCCTGTTTTGGAAATTAGGCTGAATACACTTGAAGAGTAATTTATTTTACAATTTATGTATCTTTTTTGTATTGTCAGAGCTTTGCTGCGATTTTTACACATTTATTTATTAAATTAGACACATGAAGCAATGTTCTAATGTCCTGGACAAGTAACAAACCTTGACGATTTTGTCTAACAAAATGGCATCGATCTTGGGCTGCAACACCTGCTCAATTACCCAAATACTTAAAACTATCAGAGTAACTGCAGGTGGTTATCGCAGCTGTCAGTTGCCAGTGCATCGATTAACATTTAGGGTCTCTGCAAAAATACTTCGTGTTGTTGGGTATAACAATTTCCATCATGTGTTTGTTGGGCTCCGAGCTGTTTCGAAATTTCAAAGTAGAATTACAGTAGACCGATAATGTCTCGTCATTAACCCAGTTCGGGCTGGTCCGGGAAATGATCACATCATTAACGAAATGTTTTACATTGTCTGCTTGGTTAATGCCATCACTTATGCCTTTATAGAATAGGACTCTGAAAAGGAAAGTAGGCAGATTCATTCCAACTTCAATTATTTTAATGGGATGGATCTCTAAATTGAAAGTCGGTCACGCAAGAAAATCAATAAGTCCTGTTTCTGTTTCAGTTAAGAATACTTTAGGAAACTTTCAAAAATACAACATGACGCTTTAGAATTTACTTAATATCAAATTAGCATCATTCGATTTACCTATTTTTAAAGTTGAAATTTAATAGAGTAGGAGTTATAATTGCTAATAAACAAGTGGCACGGATAATCTTGTCGGGGTTTCGTCACGTGATATGTTTCTAGTGCTTACATAATTTGTTTATAGCCAATTTCTTAAATTTAATATTAAATGAAAATTTAACACAGAAACCTATTTTCTGCAAAGTTTAAAACTGGTTGGAAGCAAAGTTAGCTTGGTCATCCTGGGCCAGTCTTTAAAAGTGATTACATGACAGTTAGTGATACGATATCAAAAATATTTAGATTAGACTGTAATGCTAACACCTGTCCTTAATTTGAATAAACGCTGAAGTTGTTATTTCCTGGTCAGTTAATCGTCGAAATGGTATATTTGAATTTCCTTGGGTATTCAAGTAAAGGTAGATTTCGCAGATTTTATCTGCACGTACTTTTCGAGCTCGAATAATTCCATACATCTAGGTGTTGATAAATCCTTGGTTTGGTGACAAATCAGCAACCAGATATTTTTTGTAACTTAATCTTACTAAATATCGAAGCCAAGTTGCTGATGTTCAGATTTTGAGTGAGGATATCTGGGTGTATTAAACTGAATGCATCTATAAATATAAGTAACCAGATACAGATGCAGGTGCTTATAAATGTCCTCTGACATTTTCCGCTATTCAGCATTCAAAGGGGCGACCAGTTCATCTCTGTTTATTGGGTGTTCTCTCTTTACACGCATCCGTCGATTCAATTTATTCTAGGAGTTCTCTGCAGGACTGAAGTCAAGGCATCAGGTTGACCAGTCCAACTTTTCGACACTCTTGTCCTCAAACGAGTTCATCACAACACGAGCAGCTTGACACTGATCGTTGTCCTGATAATATAGGTATGGTCCTTCCCCAACTTGCTACCACAATGTAGGCAATATATGTTATTGTCCAGAATGTCTATACAGACCTCAATAGTCATGGATTTGTCAAACCCATCTAATAGTCCTAAGCAAAACCATGAAAGACAGGCCCAGGCATGGCGCTAACTCAGCAAACTTTTGTCGGGAAGATACAGTCCGGCAGATAGCTTTCTCCGCACATCCGCCACACGAAGGTATGATCTTCACACTGATTTACCTTGTACCGTGATACGTCACTCCAAAGCACAGCTTTCCATTGGTCTACAGTCCAAGAATGGAGGGCCATACGCTAAGTTAGACGGAGTCTGGCATTATTCCTGCTGATTAGTACTGAGCACTGTAGTGGTGCTGATATGTGTTCCAATCGTCTCACTGAGGGCCTAGTGTACAAAGACATCGTCGACATGTGTTCCAATCGGACGATTCTTTGCAGCGCTGTCTTGTCGTGTTTCATTAGCTTAGCAAGTTTTAAGGATTGTTTTGTAATGTTTCTGCTTCCATTTGCAGATCATATCATCAATCACCCACCTAGAGATCTTCAGTGCCATTGAAATATCATTTACAGACCGATTGCTTACATGGCACCCTATTATCATTCCGCTCTAGAAGTCTGTTAACTCTGCCCATTTTGACATCTTGCATTCGCCATCGTAGTATACCAGTGATTTTACGTCATAGTACATAGAAGGTGATTAAACTGTGCTCAGGAACATTGGGCTTGGAGTTGTAAGGCATAATAGTACTTTTGCCAGAGCTTTAAATCCGCCATTCTTCTAATGAACAAAGGTTTGAGAATAAAAAAAATCTCTCAGAGGCGATGGATAACAGATCGAGTACTAATCTAAATTTGTTGTTTGTAACATCACACAATTTCCCTGCACTGGCTTCTGTATTAATAACTAGGCTGTTACCACATGGCCTTTTGACTGTGAAGCGCTCTAAATTTCTTCTTGTTTTTCAAGTTTAAACACCCCTTGAACGGTCACAGATTTTTAAATGACTAATAACAATTTCAAGAGCAGCCAATACGAATGCTTCTAGAAGTTGCAGTAGCGTTGGAATCAACATGTATGTGGTGTAAGCTGTTCTTTCAGATTCCCAATTTAGCAGAGAAAACCGAATCGTTAGGATGACAACTTCTTACGTACAGCTACTTATTGTCATGGTCAGATATCATAGCAGTAAGTAACTGTAAAAGATTGGACAACAGTCTTGTGTTGTTCCCCCATTTGTGGGAATTGTTTTAAGTGAAGAGTGCGTGCACCTGTTTTATTTCTGCCTTGGGTTTTATAGTGGATCATATGTTTTGAAATTCATTTAAATCATGTCGCTTGAAGATGTGCCATAGCCAACGATAGTCCTTCATTGATTTATAATGTTCTGCAAAGAAATACTTGCGGTTCATGAAAATTTCGAAGTGGAAACTAACGGACTCGTGCATATATGGGCCACCGCTGGATTTACTGAAACGTCGCTGATGTACCTATGTATCACTACTTGAACACTGGAGGATGAGTTGGAAGGAGCTACTCTACATCTGGAAGGCTTTCCTTGAAAATCATTCTCAGAAGATTATCATTCCTTTGTCAAGAAAACTGCATGTAGACAAGACTTTAATTTTCTTTGATTTTTGTTTTTAAACTCAATATTGCTGCAATTCCTGTCTCGCAATACGTTGAAAACCGTTATCCAATACCTGCAATCTATGAACCTCACGATCATTATGAAGAATTCTGCTAAAATCACTTATACTCTCCAGAACAGCCCCAGTTTTTCAATGCTAATTTCTACATTTCCAGTAGAAATTAGCATTGAAATCATTACAGTACCAAATGTGGACTCTCACAATGATGTGGATATCATTGAACTGTCTAATTTAGTTGAAAGATAGATCTAATCTGCCTTTTTTTATCTAGATCTTCAATGATTCTATACCTCTCGCTCCACCACGTTTCCCAAGCTTGCGAACACTCTCTTTGTAGTTCATTCCTTAATTCATTATGTTTTTCTGCACCTTCGTCAGTGTTGATGTTTTTCCATTTCCTTTTTCCCCTCTACTTTTGCCTAAATTTCTTGGGAGATCCAAGGTTTCCTCGCTTCTGTTCCTTTGAAGCCTACAATTTCTGTTGTTGCTCTAGTGATAGTTTTTTTAATAAACTTTAATTTTTCTTCTACTGTTTGGCTTTTGTTAAGGTTTTTTTTTTTGTACCGCTTCGCCTATTGTGTTTTTGAATTTTTGCTTTACTTATTCTTGTCTTAATAATTCTAAATTCCATTTTTTTCCTATTGCTCATTTTCTTTAGTGTTTTAAATTTTAGTCTGCTCTTTAACATTACAAGATTGTGATCACTATTTGCATCTACGCCTGGGTGAGCTATGGACTTTCTGACTTGATTTCGGTATCTATCTTTTACTAGGATATAATCTAGCTGATACCTGTTTGAGTCACCTGTGCTCTTTCATGTATACCCTCTTCTTTTGGGAACTTTGTACCATGTGTATGTGATAATAAATTTCTCTTGTCTGCTGAAATCTACAAGATGCTGTCTTCGTTCATTTCGGTTTCCCAGTCCGTAATTTCCAGTGATCTTGTCTTCTCTTTTTTCTCCTACCAATGCATTCCAATCTCCCATGATTGTCACATTGAGTTTTGATGGTGTGTTCCTAAGTATTTCCTCCAGTTGTTCATAGATGTCTTCTACTTCCTGGTCATCATGGTTTGACGTTGGCATATAAATGTCTGTTGGTGCTGCTGTTATTCTTGCTGTTATTATTCTCGTTCCTATATGACTCATATGTCAGTTATTTCTTTTCAGATTTTTCTTTTCGTAATTAGCGCTACGCCTCCTTGTCCATTTGTGGTGCCAGAGTGAATTACTCTGAATTCCTCACTCCAGAAGTCTCCTTCGTTCCATCTGACTTTGCTTAGTCCTAATCTTTGAGTTGGTATAGTTTCATTTCTTTTTTAATGCATTCCAACTTTCCTGTTTGGAACAGAATTCTGATGTTCCATGTTCCAACGTTTGTGTAAGGATTTCGTTGGTTGACGGCCTGAGAAGCTTTACATTTCCTCCTACCGGACACGACACCTGGCGCTTGACTGGCCGAGGTCCCGCTGGAGTCACCCGCTGAAGGAATGTGTGGAAAATTCATGAGTGCTAAAATATAGGATAGTTATTGTGGTAGTTTCCCCTTGCTCTCCACATCGCAGTAGCAGAACCAAAGTTTTGAATATGCTAGGGTGCTTCTGCAAATTCACTCTAAAACCAAGCCCATTTTCTGCCTTCAGGTGATGATGAGGGGTTCTGCTGCCCTCCCTCATGGTCAGTTTAATTAAGGTGACGGCACAGGCTCGCCACTGTCCCAGCACTGTCGTAGAGCTTGTGTAGCATTTTTTAGGGACAATTTACTAGGTTTGTCCCGCCACTCTCTGATAGTAGCTGGCGCTGCTTGTCCGGGGTCACCGAAGTAGCTAGCCTCCATATTTGAAAGTCATCCATCTCAACTTATATGACTTAATTTATAATGTTTATATTATTAATGTTTATTTCTTTGCACATAACAATTGGTTATGTGCTCAGTAATTGAATAATTAATATACATCTAAACGTTAATTAGTATTTTAACATACTAGCATTGTCCCAGATAGAGAATTTAGCAAGCTCATGTTCGAGCCAGCTGAGCTTCACAAATATGGAATATTTGGCAGATTTAAATCACGCACTGGAAAACGGCTTTGGATTTGTTTTGAATTTCTATTAATGCTTGCTTTATAATGACAATGGAAGTCATCAAAAGCACTATCTTTAAAACACAGACACACAATTGACAATTGAATTGGTTTGGTGTTAGCCCAGGTCCTCTCGTTCCTATGGGACTTTTAATGTGGTCACAACAAAAGTAAATAAAACGTACACGCAAGCATACTGTATTTGTAAAATGCCCTTTTAATCTAATCCTTTCAGCGGAGGCTGTCAATATTGGTAACCTTGCACTTCTTGCGAAATCTGGTTGTCATCATTCGCTTACGCCCCCGGGAAAATGACGGATGGGAGAGGGAAAGTGGAGTATTGTAAAGAGCTCGTGACAAGAAATTCTAATAAAGTTCTTCGAACAGCCGCTTGAAGCAAAACATAAATTTAATATTTTGCAGCCTCGAGAAACTCAAAGCCGTCATGAACTTGGGTATAAATTTTCTCCTGTTCAGTACAAAATCATATCTTAAGCAAAGGGAGTAGTTTTTTTTATTACCAATGGGGGTACGTACAACTGTGTCCTGGATATTAAAAGGGGTTTGGAAAATAAATGTAAATTTTCGAATGAATTACCCTTTAAATTGCTGGGATTATAAACATTTACAAAGCAGTAAACTACGTACTAGATCTTGAGCTCAGATAAGCAGAAAAGGCTTTGGCTTCTCTTGTGCATCTTTATATTTGAGATATTTTACAGCAATATTGCTATTTTCAAGAGTATTATCCAATGTTCCTGAGCAATTGTTTTGCCATCCGTGACGATATAGTAGTTTTGCCACCTTTGGGGAGGTCGGAGTTTGAGTTCCATCATAGATTTGAAGATTCTAAGGCTTCTTCCGTTGAAACTGTAATTAACAGAACTCAGGCTGAGAGAGTATGGTTTTCACCATTACTGGTCTAAAATCTAACAACTTTTTTGATCTGCTTAAGTTATACGACATGAAAGTCAACATGGGTAAACTGAAAAATCATAAAGTAAATGTATTAAAAGAAAGTGAAAAACCACGTTAGTTAGTACCTTTGATTAGGAAATACTCTTTGTCCTATAAAGATAGGTGATGGTAATAATTAAAAGGAAAACACTTGTCCATGTGAATTTTTAATATTTTCATTTATTGGTATTTTATAGAGAACGTTACATTTCAGCATGTTCTGACATGTTCATAGAACATGTCAGATTGTTTAAATTACTGCGTCCTACTTTGAAATTTTATCAGTATTTCAAATCGGATTTAACTCCTACCACGATATTGTCCTAGAAGATTCAGATACTATTTGTTGAGTACATTCCCTGTTTCCGCTTATGGGTGATGAATCAAACATTGGGTGAAGCCTTGAATGTCCCTCAGAGAAATTAAGAATCCGTGGACAGAATGGTGATTGTCCTGTAGTACTATATGTAAACACTGGGAAAGTGGAAACCTAGTTCCGATTTATCCACACTCTCAAATCGTCCATGGATATAGAACTCATTAATGGTCTTAGTGATGGTCTCGATGACCTTATTCATCACGTTGTCAGATCTACAATTTTTAATTTCTACATTCCTGATATTCTGCAGCTCCTTGTGTTAAGTGGTCTTTTGCGAAGATTATGAGGGCTCAAAGAATACACCCTTTTAAGAATGTCTTAGTGGAATGGGAGTGGCAAGAATTGAAATTACGAAAAGGTACTATAATTAGTGGACTTTTTATAAACGAATTTGTTGATAACATATTCGGTATATCCAGAAACGGAACAGACTGATTTTCCTTCAGTCCCATGACTGAACTTGGTGATGCTATGGAAACAGTAGTTTTTGGAAGACGTTGGCGAATTCCTGTTAACTATGATTATAAATTACGATGTTACCATTCACATATCAATCCCAAAATTTCTCTTTGAGAATAATTTGATCAACGAAGTTGGATTTCATAGAAGCCATAAAAATCTCTGTCAGCAGATAGACGTACTGAGGACAGAGCTCGATAAGCATAAATAATTCTTGGCATTTGAAGGTTTTTTCTGACAAGAGGTCAGTGAGATGCAAGTTGTAGTCATTAACCATGGATTCTATGTAGCGTTATAGTCGTTTGCGATGTTCAAAGCGATTTTGCTTCTTCCAGACTAATAGAAATACGTATATACGTATATTGAATACCTACATCATTGAAAAAAGTTTCATGCGATGGGAAGATTGCCTCTGATAGTTCAGAAACGAAATCATGAGTGTTCTTGATACTACACAATTTGAGAATAATAATGTTGGATATTTGAGAAAAATAATGGTGGATAGTCTTCGAATATATCACTGGGAGATCTTTTGATTTGTCTCGTTGAGAAATACCATCCTTGCCCCTTGATCGGACTTCAGTAAAATCTTTATAGTACTTCGTTCACTTGTATTTTGTTTGAAATTAGCTGTGCCCCAGGCGGTTAGGATAATTCTGTATGTGCGAAACGTGTTATTGTTTTCTGGTAACAAAAGCTTTTGGTAGAAAGTAGTATCAAGTATGGTATTTTGGAAGTTCCAGGTTTCAGTATAAATATTTGGCAGTACTGTATATACGATGCTAGCGAATAACTCTTTCATTATACCATGAGGTGAAGATTTTCTCGTTTTTCTTAATCAACCAGAATTTCCTTATTTAGATGACACTTACTCTTCCTAAAACTGAACAAGTAGCATCCTCTTACAACATCACTTACGAATTCCTTTTAAATGAAGAAAATTGTCTTAATGGATAATGAACTGAAAAAAAAAATACTATCATTAACTTCCCTGTTTTTAAAGAAAAAAAAGCTACAATACTCGACATTAATTGGCTGATTTTACATAAATGATGCAACCTACAAACAACAACTTTAAAATTCTGCCTGTACAAAAGGGAATTCGTATTACCTCGTTAAAGATAACAGGCGGTGTGTTAAAAGAGGAAAGAGTGATCGAACTCAATCACTCGAAGCTTCTCAACAGTGTCTTTATTAACGAACTCAACCAGAAACTTGAAGCGCGTGATTATTAGTGTTATTGTAGTTCTCCTATCTCTAGAATCCTTCTAGAAGTAGTCTGTAAAAATTGCACACGGCACTACACATTTGCCTTATTAGTTATATTTTTCTTTATTCTGTGTTCAAGGATTTCTCTGTATAATTAGATTTACTTCAAATCTCACGATCATATGCATTACCAGCAGTAGAAATATTGATAGCCAAAGACAATTTATATTTTGATTTTAAAATATTTAAGTGTAACGCCAAATGTATATGAATAGAAAATGTAAAAATATTCAACGAAACCCATCAATATTCAACATTTTTAAGTCCTTTACGAGAAGATGGCGTTTCCATTGTTGTGGTGCTTATGTTCCAATTGACAGTTGGCAACCTTTGTGTAATGGTGAGTTCCGGGACTGAAATGTCTGCTTGGTGGAGTGAGGGTGGAATTTGTGCATCACATAAAGGAATGTGCTTGGGAGGTAAAAATGGAGATTTGGGCACTGATGCTCCATATTGTCGGGGAAATTTGTGGTATAAGGAGGGATGTGGTGCTTTGGTCTCTCTGCCCTGTGGGACCTGGGTTCGAGAGCTGCGGCGCCTACAGTGCAACCAGTGGGCGGACAGGCTCCTGATCGGTGAGATGCCTGGCTTGCGCGGTGGAGAGTGGACGGGGCATGTGTGCACAGATATAGGTGTCCATGAACTGTGCCTATGGCGGGGATGGAGTGTCTGGTTGTTCTGTTTCAAACTTCAATTGGTTGAGGTTCCGGAAACCACCGATTGACTTGAATCGGTGGTTTCCGGAGTGGGCAGCTGAAACCCGCCAGGGGGCGCTGGGTTTGACTTGGTGTTCTCGGAGGTAAGGGGGCCTCAGTGGTGCGCTGGGCGTGTTGATTATCGCAATTGAGCGTGTTGATTACCGATTCGTGATTGGCCGGACGTCTCGGGGGGGCACCTTCCTCGCTTTGTGTTTAGAGTTTTACTGCTTAACGCTTTAAGAGCTGTTTCCTTTGGTCACTGTGTTTGTGACGTAAGTGTGAGCTCCTTGTTGCATTTCAACATCACGTTTCGAGGAGAGTAGTTTTATTGTTATTGTCCAACTTCACCCCCAGGAGGCAAGCAGATCGGCTCCCGATTGCTAAATGTGGTGATTTAGAGCTCCTGCTGAGTGATTTTGCACCGAACATTGGGAAGTTTGTATCACTTTTTCAAGCCCATCCGTCCCATTATAAATTTATTGAACAGTGAAATCGTTGAGAAATGTGGTATATATGACTTTTGCTAGATGGTTCTCAGACTTTAAAAAGCTGGTGTCTCTGGATCAGCTCACTCGATTTTGTTGAATTGATTAAAGTAAAAAGTTTTGATTGGATTTTGACTAGATGTGCAACTAGTTGCCGTTTTGAAGTTTATTCTGTGGTGTTCTTCGGTGGGTTATGCAGACCGCAGATCTGAATAATGCTTTTTATAGAGTGCGGTGGGAAGGACTGGGGACGATTTTATGGAACCAAGGGGACAGTGGGCAAAAACGTTTGGGAACTAGTGACCTAAGTGATTAGCATATTTGAAAAGAGAACCAAAAGATATGAAATTTTGAAATGTGATAAAAAAAATAACATGAAAAATGAACCGGGCAACAAAATAAAATAAAAATAACCAAAAATTGCAGCAATATTCATTCCGCTGATGCATCAAACTGCAGCGCTCTTATCATATGCCGATGATATTGTACCAGGAGCACCCAGAGGATGACAGAAAGAACTTCTATGGACCTTTTTCACAACGTGGCTGAGTTAATCTCAGACGAGGATAGCATGGTTTTTCCTCCCGAAATCTCGGAATTTTCGTCTAGCTAACAGAAAATCGACCACAGAATAATTTCCAGACAATATACGTGGAGCAATATGGCCTTAATCGCTGATGCTCCTAAAACTTTACAACAACAATAGCCATGAGCGATTTAGGTGATCTGCGAGCTAGTAAAAGTAATTCAGAAATTCTGAAAACAGTTATCTAAATAGACTTTCTAGGAGTATGTTAACTTTTTTAGCCTTCCAAAAAATCATGATAAATCAAGATAAGCTATTTAATCCCAGGTTGAATCGTTTCTGTCAGAAAAATATCCGTACATACAGCCTCAGTAGAAAAAGTACTGAGCCTCACAAATAGTGTCAAATCCCTAGCAGAAACCCTGAATGCAAACATAACTTACAAAAACATGCCCAATCTCAATACCTAAAAACGTTAAGAGTATTCTGGGTTGTGAAAACAGATTTATGTAAAACTCGCGTCAAAAAAGTCAAGAAATACCTCACGACTTACTTCAGTAGTAAGTTGAATATTTCAGTAGCTGTACTATGCTGTTGAAATGGTCTACAACACCAAGAATTCTCAGGAAAATATGGAGCTGCAAATTCTGGATACTGAAGTGAACCAAAAGGTTGTCTCACCAGACCTACAGCAATTTCAAGACTACACTATTCCAGCTGTTAGTATATGTTCACAATCCACAGAACAAATGTGCTGAAAACAAAAGAATTGCTACAACTGACTGGAAGCCTCATTTGCAGAAAGATGTGAATCGGGTGCAGAGAAGAGCAGTAGTGATGAGAACAAAAGGGTGCTCTTGACAAGAAGGGTTTCAGTTCTGCAAATTGCAGCATCTAGAGACTACATGCCTGGGAAAAGATCTCATTCTGGTGTTTAAGGCTCTGAATAGATTGTTGTAAACTGGGCACTAAAGGAATCGCTCCTCTTGCTCAGACTATGCACATGAGGGTGCATAAATTCAAATTGAAGGATGGTTGCAGATCGTATGTGCAGAAATTTGTGTTAAGCCATCAGGTAGTTGATTTTTGGAACAGACTTCCATCTGATGTTGTCGAAGTAGGTAGTTTGAATAAATTCAAGGCAGAACTAAATAAACAATTAGAAAGGATGGATAGGTGATATGGGAAGTGTTATTTTGGGGAGGGGGCTGATGCTGCATAAGCTTGCTTTCTTGCATCATTTACCACTACAAATACACATAGCATGCCTCAAGCTAGACTGAAGTTAACACATTGTTAATCTTTATCAAACTGAATGTGATTTTAGAATATTAAAGACAATTCTTCTTCGAAAAATTTGGAACTTTTACGCTTCCTATTTATATCTGGCTGTACCATAACTAGAAAGTTTCCTACTCAGTAAGTAAATTCTTCTCTTGGCTTTCCCCCATAAACGAACAGTTTATTGCAACCATCGGTAACTGGCTTTAATAAATGACAGGATAGCAAAGCTCTAAAACTTCAGTAATGGAACGACACGAATGATTCAAGATGTCGATAAATATTACTCCAGGCTGTTCAACCTGGATTTATAAGTGCGGTGAGGTTGAGAAAGATGCCATCAGCATGTTGTAGAAGGAGAAGCGAGGTTTAGCAGCTTCGGTTGCAAATTGCTTAGTTTTCAGACAATGAATTATTGTTGGTATTTACAGAAATCCCTCCTGAAAGCCAAATATATAAACGTGACAGAAATGTTGACATGATATTGCTTCAATAATCTGTTTGCCGTTCAGTTATATTTCCTTATTCATCTATTTTTAAAGTACTTTTAATTTGTTTTTCAATCGATGCATAAAGAATAGAAGTGAAGTGAAAAACTGATGGATATTAGGACGTGGAGAGATCAGAAGCTCAAAAAATATCACAAGGTGGTTGCAGATATAAAATTCAAGCTTACCAAAGTGTGCATACCTGACGAAAGAAGATTGAACACTGGGAAATAAAGATTGACGTGTTCCAACACGCACAAGAGATTTTAATGCATTATCCACAACTAGTGGCCATATTATTAGGTACACCTACTCTTTCCATGAAGTGGAGTGCTCCTTCCGTACCACGTATACTCTGAGGTATAATGCAGGTAAGGATGCTGTATGAGCGCATGGCTGCTGTTTTCGAGGAGATTATGAAACGCATGGAATTTATATGAGAATAAGAAAAGGTTGAAAGCCGTTCAGAAAGTTCAATTTTTTATTTGGAATAGAGCTTTAACCTGCCTTCTGTCATTGAAAAAAGTAGTGATTTTAAGACCGCGAAAGGATAACGTATTCAAACGTTAGAACACCAGTCCAATTTTGTTTCTTTATTTTGGATACAAAAACCGAAACTTATTGTTCTCTTCGAACAATATTATAGCAGTTTCCATCAGCTTTTTTTGTCACAGTTTCTTTACTGCGCATCTCTATTTCTACGCCTTCAGCATGTTCTGATGTGAATTTGTCTCTGGATCAAGTGAAGGTACTTGTTATGCGTACGACGTGCGACGAAACTTCCCGTATTTCTGTTTGAACAGCTATGCATGTCTGTATCTGTCACAAGGAAGCGGACACGTGTTTCCTCTTTGTTATTGACTCCAGGCTATCGAGTAACTTACAGCATCCATCAGTCTGCTATTGTGTTCTCCACAACATCGTGTATCTAATTAAATGTTCTCATTTGAAGATAACCTTTGATGTGGGCAGCTGTGCTTATTAAAACAGCCATATGTAAGTTATATTTCCATGTAAGGAGGATATCTGAACCGATTGTCAGTGAATTAATCTTAATTTCAGTGAAAACTATAAATTGCGATTCAACTACTGTTCATTGCGTGACGCTGGCGGGTGGCACGGTGGATATTCGCTCTTCTCTCACACAGTGAGTGGAAAGCTATGGTTTGTTTGCCATCTCTAGTGGAAATTGAGGAACATTTCCTGTCCACACTAGTTTTCGCACTGTGTCGAAGTTAATTTTCGAGCGAGAATTGCACAGGTTTTAAATTCGAGTTTATGTAACACGCCAAACAGCTAACGGATCACAGTATATACATTCAATTTACAGAAGCAGTATGCACTGGCGCCTCGTCACCGATTTTAAAGCGATCCTCCTAGAAACCAAAACAAATCAAACATTGTTTTTCTGAATCTAAAGGCTTCAAAATAGATCAAAAATCGATATGAACTTGCATTATAACTGCGACCATTTTCCTTTTTATTTAATTATCACTAGTTGGTCCTACTGCAATGTAGTATCGCTTTGTATGCTTACTGCCAGCGAAAGAAAGCTCACCCCCCTGTTTCTCGGCACGGTTTTATTATGGCTGATAACGACGGTTAATTTGTTACTGGGAATTCTCTGGCTGTTGGTCTGTGCAAGATTGCCTCAAGAAACACTATTTACAAAAAAAAAAGAAATGGGAGGCCAGGTTCGTTTGTCTAGAAGACTGAAAACAAAGAAAGTACTCTTACTGTATTTCGCCTTAGCAGTACAGGGAATTATGTCCTTCCAGATAAAGGTGTTCAAGAGTGATTTGCTATCATTAGTAATGCAACACCCTGTCAGGTTCTTAAAAGTACAGTATACGATTTTAGTGGCTTGCGTACTGGCAGGTTCTCATAAGAATTAATAATAATCGTCAAACCTCTTAACGCATTTACGAGACAAATTGGTGAAATATTCAAATGAGGCACGAACAGGAAAATTAAATCACCAAAATGTCACTGAACAGTTCGGAAATCATGTAAGAATATAATTAAAAAATGCCCAACTAATGCATGACAAGTCCTGAAACAACTGATTGCTTCTGACGTACATCTTTCGATTAATTACGTGACATTCTACAATGGCTATCAAGCGCAGCGCTCACGGTTTCATATAGGTTTGAGTGCTTTAGACCATATCTCGGTGATTTCTACCCGATTTTCATGAGATCCAGGCAGATGAAGGCTTTAGGTTATAACAGGAAATAGTGCTTCAGCGAAAATTAAGCTTTATCGAAAAGACTATAAGAAGGTTCAGTTAGTTGAACTGAACCTTCTATAGTCGTGGATAAATAACTGATCAATTGTTTAACCACAAGAAACAGGCGAAATATTTCAGTCAGATTAGATCATGTTATGAAACAAAACTTAAAAACGGAATATATATATAACAATTTATTTAACTATAATTTAATATATTTTTAATTTGGCGCAAAATTTAAATATTTCTAACAACCACATCCTAGGTGAATGTCACTTGAGGGTTTTTGTAATAATTATTGAAATTAATAACGATAAACGTATTAAGACAGTATTTACACAAATTTATTCATTCTGAACTTTATGTTTTTATGTTCTGAACTTCTGAGATAAATAACTGAAGCAGAATGTGATATAAAGGAAGGAATCACCCAGTCGGAAGAACAGCCACTTAACAGAAAATGAAAGATTTCTATAACATAATATTAAAAATAAATGACAAGCTTTTTATTAAAAATATAATTATGGAATGTTTAAAAATTACTAGAAATAAACTTTCACATACCATAATGTATCCTATAGATCTTTTCCCTTAAATCTGAAAATCAGATATTGTTGCTGTGATTGTAAATCTCCTCCTATAAAAACGTTAATGTTTCTGGCAAATTAGACCTGTATGAGATCAGGCAGCAATTAATTGATCGGCAAACTAATTATCTCTATTGTTTTTTTTTTTTTGTGGCTAGCACAGTTGGTATAATCACCAACTGTGTTAGCTACAAACTGTCCTCCCCACATCCGGTGAAAAAGACCTGGGGTCGAGTCCCGCTGATGTCCTGAAGAATTTTAATGGGCCTTTTCGTAACGTGGCTGAGCTGGTCGGTCTCAGACAAAGTTAGCATGATTTATTCTCCCGGAAACCTCAGGTTCTTCATCCAACAAACAGAAAATCGAGCAAAGAATACGCAATTTTCAAAGTTTACACGCAGCAAAATGGCCTTAGTGGCTGATGCTCCCTAAACCCTACTACAGCAACAACTTTTCAGTATCCTCAGTCAAAACTATTTATATACTGCATATTTCAGATTAAATCTTTAAGAATGTCCAATTTAAGTCGTGGAGTGTTCGTTTGTTTTCTAACTCAGGTTAAGTCTAATAATGACTAATAGTAATTTGTCTATCTTGTTTTCTCAAGTTCTTAACGTTTTTGGCTGCTTCCTCCATATTTCCTGTTTGATTTAATTGTTTGTTTGTTTGTTATTTGGTTTTTAGGAGCATTAGCAACTAAGGCCATATTGCTCCTGGATATGCGGTGGTCATTCCCTGACCTTTCCGCATCCTCCGTATTTGGTGGTGACGGGCTTGATTTCATTACTGTGTTTACACAAATTAACTAATAGCCACATCCTCACACTTTATGATGGCACGAATGAATACAAACTGTTCCTGCCTCGTTTCCTTTTATCTTTGATCCTCTTTCGTTCCGAAGAGGATTTTTTAGCTCTAGTGTAATTTGTTCATCAGAAAATCGAAAAGAAACCCAGCAGTAGTAGTTTGATAATAAATGAATGTTTTAGTTTTCAACGTTTAAAATGGTCTTGCAAGAGGGACTTGCGTTTGTTCCTTAAGACAGTTTGCATTGGATGACGTAAAGTCAGAGAGAAACCGCAGAAAGTCTTACTGGTATGTAAGACTCTAATCTTTAACAGACACCGTTAACTTCCATCTCCCTAAGAAAGAAGTGAAGACCGCTGTTGAACTCAAATGAACTCAAGTGCATGTTCGATAATAAATTTATATATTCTTTGCAATCACTAACTAAATATACTCGCAGTTAGCTCCACCAGTTTCAAATTTCACTATTTTCCGCCTTCATTCATTTTACTAACCCCTCTTAAAGCCTTATAAACCTCAATCAGGTTCGCTTTTAGCTGGCGAAGTTCAGTGGCCCACAATCCCTTGTACTAACCCCTCTTAAAGCCTTATAAACCTCAATCAGGTTCGCTTTTAGCTGGCGAAGTTCAGTGGCCCACAATCCCTTGTACACTGGGTGTGAGAACCCCTAATCTGTACTGGACATTGTTCTTTGGAAAACGACGGGGGCACGTTTCCTTTCCGGGAACCTGTGGGACCCTGACCTCACAAAATTATCTGCCAAGGCAACGACACATTTGTGAAAACGTGAAGAAAAATTTTGAACATCGACTTCACTCTTCATTTTGAATCCATCGTTCATCAGAAATGCGGCTGAATGATCATTTATTTTCTTATAAAAGGTAGCAGTGAAAATTTGTTAAATTAAAAACTGAGTAACCTGGTTAGCAATTGTTTTTAAATTAAAAAGTTAATTTAATGAAAATTATATCATAACTTTAAAATTGAAAAAAGAAAATTGTAATTTTTAAAAATATTAGGAATTAGCTTTTACTTACTGCAAATTATCCAGTACATAACTGGACTTACATCACTCTTTACACACCCTGCTATCCTGAGATAACAAGACGAAACCAACTCTAAATAAATAGAAAAGTTAAGTATTCAGTTAAGTTTCGCACTTTTAGAAATTATCTGGATTAGAGAGCATTCTTTTTGTACATGCATTGTACATGCATTGCTGCAGTCAGCAAGGTTGAACTACCCGATTAATAAATGTTTCTCAAGTAGAACAAAATTTTCGTTGAGTGTAGTTGCCAAATTTTGCACTAATTGCGAACACATGGTATCAACAAAAGGTCCAGTCGCATCTTTGAAAGGCTCAGCTTTTAGAGATTGTAACTTTCAGGTAAATGGCAGACAGATTGGCATTGTCTGATCTGTGTTGAGGAAGTTTCTGGCTACGAGATCAGGCAGCGATTGATTGATCCACAGACTCTTTCCTTAGAATGCCGCTTTCCACTATATCCTCTTCCGTATCCCCAGTAGCCATTCTGTTTAAATGCTATTTGGCATCTGTTTAAGACTTTACCAATGCTTAGTTTAAGCATTGGAGCTTTTTACTGGCCTTCTCATTGGAGTTGGTGCTTGTCAGACTTAACAAAATTTCCTTGAGTCCGCTTTTCTCAAGTTCTTACTGCTACCCATATTTCCTTTGTGATTCCATTAATCTGCTTACGCAGTTTAACTAACAGACCCATTCTCACCATTTTATATCGCGCAGATTAATACGAACTGTTCCTGTCTTGTTTCCTTTCGTTTTATCCTTTTTAACACATCGACGTCCATTGCCAAGAGGATTTCTTTATCTGTAGTACAGCACGCGAAGCCCAACCACTCTTGTATACAAATTAATCACATCTTTCTTTCTACCTTACAGGGTCTATCGATAACGAAACCCATCTTTTATTCTCTTTTCATACCGAAAATCGGTTCTCAAAATGACCATTGCATTTGTCTGGTATCAATCGGTTATGTCATTCGAGTATTTGTAAAAGTAATTTAGATTAATGGTAAAGGAAAATAAACTATTCCAACTATTTAAAATAGTTGGAATAAGTTAAAATAATTAAACTAATTATTAGATATTGTATAATCGAATTCAGTATAAAAGCTTTTATCCTATGTTTTCAAATGTAAATAAAAATTAAGTCACTTATGATATCTGTTAACCACTTGCAGCAGACAGTAAATTTCGTTATGATCAAACTTTGTCTCTTCTATCAATTAAACATTTCTTTTTTAAAAAGCGAAGAAACTTTGAAATGCATACATAAGAATTACAAAACACGTACCTGTAGATGTAAATCGCGCTTTACTTTGAGTAGCAAATTCCCAGCCCATATAGTGGGATAATTCTCTTCCTTACTCTCAGAAAGACTACGCCATCCTGAAGTAAGGTAGTTCGAAATTATAAAGAGGTGTCAACGTTCAGTCATTATGCATTTAAGCTTTTTCATGTAAAAAATCGAAAAGGTACCAACATATATCCTGTGTTATCGTGGATTCAAAGAACCGAAGGACGACAATTTAAAGGCAGTATACTTTACTTTCCCCTAATAGCAGTACCATTATTTAGAATAGCGCAATATCAAGGCAACTCTTGTCGAAGTGCGTGCACAGTATGATATCGGTGTAGTAAGTAGCAAATCCAGCTTACTGAAAGCTATGTACAGAAAGAGCTTAAGCTCAACATTTACAATGTTATTCTTAGGGGAATCTTACTTTATCACCACTATATACTGAACAGTTAAAGCATTACAATCGCCTCACCTAAGTCCCGTTCTTGGGTTTCTTTGCGTTCTGAAACTTCTCTTTCAGCTACTTTTTTTACTTTAAGATGGCATATGTGCATTTTTTCACACTGTCACTAAGGTTGTCAAACTTACTGTAACACCACACGGAATAAGTTGCCATAGTGCAAATTCAAAAGCAATCCAGCACACGCAGCCCTCAAAAGAGGCAATCATGATCACATATTTAAAAGAACATATTTATGTTAGATTATATATATGTAACTTAAGCTAATTACAACCATCTTCTTGTAAATAGAGTTAGAAATTAATTTAATTTTCTGTACTTGTCTTAATGTCCTTCAATGAGTCAGCAAGTCGCTGGTCTGTGTTTTAGTGAAGTCTTTTTTTTCTCCATCAGCTCACCTCTACTTAGGTGATTCACAAAAGCCAATTAGAAACGCGATCAACTTTATCTACATTTCCCTGTAATTAGGGTAATTAGACAATTAGCCAGCCACGCTAATTATTTTAATAGCCACGTAAAGTACTGCTCAGGCAGTTCTGTTTTCTGATGTTTAGTGAAGCTGGATTTTAATTCCACGATGGTTGTTTACAAATATTCTATCTTAGTATGTTTTATGATGCATTCAGCTAGTACTATGGATTTCATTCAAATAGGTAGGCCTAATCATAAGCAATGCATCATAAACTGTATTAAACAACAGAAAATAAGGAATAAAATAAAATGATAACATTGTTTATGAATTTTTCAGAGGTTAAAGATGAGAAGTTTCAAAATAGCATGCGATTCTGGGATTCTCATTGCAATTCCGTGTAACCTTTGTCAGGTATTCTTAATAAGCTTTTTACTGTCCATAAAACGTTACTGCAACTGTTGTTTAATGGAACGACAGAAATTACTGAAATACTACCAACCTTTGCTTAGTTAATGTATAAGGATACAATGCAAAGAGTAAGAAGGGCATTGCATATCCTGGATCATATCATAAACAATGACAACCCAATCAAACAAGAAAAGAAAATCCTATTCATTGCTAATGCAGATCTGGCAACAGCGATGGTTCATTTCTTCCAAAGGGCCCAACCCAAGAAATTCATACCGGACGTCGCGCTTGTTTATCCAAAACCTCCAGTATGGTTCTCTCCAGGACTATATGTTACTTATTTGCTCACTGCACACGAATCCATAAATCGAAAATTGATAGTACTGGGAATTACTGATGATCCCTACTGCTGTTGTGACCGGGTGGAAAAATGTACGAAGACTTTCGGTGCTAACTCTTGTCTACCATCCATGAATTACCACTGAACAGAGAACACTTCTTCATCACGAAGACGCTTCATTATCAAATATTCACAAAGTTCGCACAGAACCTGTTTGCAAACCGAAGAATATTCATGATCAATGTAAATCTCTCTCTCTCTCTCTCTCTCTCTCTCTCTCTCTCTCTCTCTCTCTCTCTCTCTCTCTCTCTCTCTCTCTCTCTCTTCTACCTACCTTGATTGATGGAACTCACCTGAATCCTCAAATAAGACAGTGACTGACACATACCTAACTAATCGGATTTAACTGAAGTCAATTTCCCGGCTGAAGACATCACTTCCTGGACTTGACCATTCTGTGGACTAGACCTGCCATTAATAGACTGGACCAGTACTGACACTGTAACTATTTCCTTGCTTTTGGCAAGTACATGCTAACCTGGCTATTAGTCAGGTAGGATTCAGTGACAATCAGGCCACCTCAATCGCTAAAGGAGGCCAACACCTAGCTCTCTTGCGTACACTGTACTCCCATACTCAACCTTTTTTTTTTAACTTGGATTCTGTCCAAGAAGTTCAGGAACCTTGCCGGACACTATCCAGAGAACAATGGACAGCCTCACTTACCTCCTAGCGGTATGTACGGGCAACATGTGGTCCCATTAGGGACTCTGCACCAAAAAGCCAAGACTCACTACAGAACCCAACACAATACTATTCACAAACAACCCACCACCTTCTTTCTAGCTTTACAGTGATACTGTATTTCTTCACAAGAGTTACTAATCACACAGATGTGAAAAACCACCGTGGCACCTGACCTGACCCCAAACATATGTGCACTATGTATCCTAATATTCCATCTGCTATTAGACCAGTCCCACATGAAGATAACCTGCCGATTCCATGCCCTCTACTTATATTGAAGAACATAACAGCAGAGAACATTGAAATTGAACTTTCTGAAGATGAAACTGAAGTCTACGCATCTGAAGACATTGAGTTCAGCCCTGAACTGTTTTCACAGCACGAACTTAATGATATGGTAAAATATTTAAATTTACCAAAGGAATTGCAGAACTCCTTGGTTCTACACTTAAGTCAAAAAATCTTCTAGCCCGTGGACGTTTTTCTCATGGTACAGACACAGAACGAGAACACGTCCCCTACTTTTTTGAGGACAATTTTATGGTTTATTGCAGAGCTTAAAGAACTGTTTAGGAACTGGTTATACTCCTACACAGTGGAGACTTTTATTGGCTCTTCAAATAGAAGTCTCAACGGTGTATTGCTCCACAATGGAAAAACTGTGGATCAATTCCAGTAGCTCACTCTGTGCATTTGAAAGAAATAATGGGAATTGAAGAAGTTGTTAACAAATATTAAGTATGAAGAACATGGTTGATTGGTCTGTGCGACTCTAAAGTGATAGGCATGTTACTTAGACAGCAATCGGGCTACACAAAAATGCCTTGCCTTTTGAGTAAGTGGGAGAGTCGGCTAAGGAGTAAGCACAGGGATGTCAAGATATGGCCAAAGAGGGGCAGTTCGTTGCCTGGATCTAAGAACATAGTTCATAAATCACTGGTAGACCCCAAAAACCGTCCTCCTTCCACCCTTGCACATCAATTTGGTTTCATGAAACAGTTTGTGAATGTGCGTTACCTAAAGGAAGTCCCAGATGCTGGGCTTCCTGAGGTAAATAATATGGATGTCTTAGTACCTTTGTACTAAATTCCCATCGAACACCCAATAGAGGATAAAATAAGGCATTTACGTTGGACCACAAATTCGCAAACTGATGAGGAACTGTGATTTTGAGGGAACTGTAAATTAAAGAGAAAAACGGGCAGGTATTAACTTAAGGTCTGTTATTGAGAAGTACTGAAGGAACACCAAGGAGCCAGACAACAAGAATATAGTTGAAAATATGTTGGCAAATTTCAAGAAGCGGGGCTGCAACATGAGGATCGAGGAATATTTTTTATGATCCCACATCGACTACTTCCTAAGAAGTATTAGTGAAGAACAGGGTGAGAGGGTTCACGAGGACATTAAAGACATGGAGATGAGGTAGCAGGGGAGGTAGAATGTCAATATTGATTGTTGACTATTGTTCGATGATGAAGAGAGACTATAAAATAGAAGGATTTGCAAGAAAAATAAAAAAAAAATTAAAGTTTTACCTATCGTATATCAGTTTTAAAATGAGAGGCGAGTGTTTAGTGGAATTTTTACCAAACTTCCCTTTTATTATGATGTTTTCGACATGTATTTAAATATCTGGGAAAAGTAGCATTTTGTTATAATTTCAGTGCGTGGCAAATTTTTTCAAAAGTAATAAAAATTTGTAAAAAATCAAATTTTCTTTCGTGATTTTTGAATAAACATGACGGATTTGTTTTATTAAGATAATATTATCGTTCTCATTTTGATTTGTTTTACGTTTATTGATTGATGATTTCTGAGCTTTTGTTGCTGCCGGGTTTCAGGCGCATCAACATCTGAAGCCATATTGCACTCCAGTTATGATATATCTCTCTAAATTGCGTGTATTCACTGGTCGATTTGCTGCTCACTGGAAGAAAAACCGAGTTTCCAGGAGGAAAAAACCATGCTACCTTCGTCTGAGAAAATTTCATTCACATTGTGACCCATAAACATTCCTCGCGTGATTGACGTTATTCGAAATCACGTCTTTTCCACCCAGTGTAGGAGGACGGTGATTATATCAACTACGCTGCTCACGAGGACTCCACTCAGATCTAAACCTGAGAGTTTTTTGCTCCTTTCTTCCTCTGATCTGTATCTGATTATCGCACTAATTTCTTAGATTTTTTTTAAATACATATTTATTGTAAATTACTATAAAAATAAAACATATTTCAAATGAAGTTGGTGGTGTTCAAAAAAGTATTGATGAGTTGGAAAACAGGCCTTGAGCTTCGGGTTGCATATCATACAATTTTAGAGCATTTTGTGTATTATTAGTATTAGTAACGGCCGCATGGTGCAAGAAAGCCTATGGCTTATGATGCACCAGCCAAAAAAAAAAAAAAAAATCGGAACAAAACAATGATAAAAAAAAAAAGGGAAATTAAACCTATCATCCTATGCGCTTCCCTTACCCGAATGTACTATCCAGATGACCTTTGAATTTCCCCAAACTGTCGGCCTCTACCACCCATGAAGGCAACTTATTCCAGTAATTTATAACTCGCTGGCTAAAATAAAACTTCCTGCATTCCAATCTAAACATTACCCCCCGTAACTTAAATTCATGTCCCCGTTCTAGCATCATTTATAATCTTGAAAATTTTGCCCTCATTCATTTTACTGATGCCTCTCACAGCCTTAAACACTTCAATCAAATCTCCTCTAAGGTGTCTAGTTTCCAAACTCTGCAACCCACATATTCGAAGTCTTTCTTCATAAGGACGCCCTTTAGCCGATCTCACCAGGCGAGTTACCCTTCTTTGCACCCTTTAAAGAAGCTAGATGTCTTTCTTTAGGTGCGGTCTCCATACTTGAACACAGTATTCCAAGTGTGGTCTAACATAAGCCTTATATAATGGGATTATCATGTCCCTATCTCTACTTGCAAAAGTTCGATAGATCATCGATAGGACACCATGGGCCTTCCTTGCAACCTGTTTACAATGCTCAGAGAATTTCATGTCTGACCGTATCGTAACACCCAAGTCCCTTTCCTCCAGTACTGGGTTTAGTTGAACTCCACCAAGTGAATAGGTTTTTTGGGATTACTGTTTCCCAGGTGTAATACCTTACACTTTGTTGGATTAAAGAACAGCTGCCATTTTTCTGACCATTCCTGAAGACTATCTAGGTCTCTCTGAAGAAGCTCAGCTTGACAGTGATCATTAACTACTCTACCAATTTTAACTTCATCTGCAAATTTAGACATCACACCCTCTATCCCTTCATCGATGTCGTTTATGAAAATTAAAAACACCAGTGGCCCTAATACTGATCCTTGGGGAACCCCACTTCTTACATCAACCCAATCTGAGGAACAGCCATTTATCACAACCCTCTGCCTCCTGCACTGAAGCCATCCTTCTATCCATCTAAGGATTTTCTCAGTGATTCCAACCTGTTCCAGCTTATAAAGCAACCGCTCATGTGGGACTGAGTCAAAAGCGTTGCTGAAATCTAAATAAACAATGTCGAAATTATTCCCTAAATCCAGCTCGTGAGTGACCCTTTCGAAATAGCGAACCAGATTTGTTAAATATGATTTTCCCTTTACAAAACCATGCTGAGTATCCTTGAGAATTTCAATTCGATCCAAATGAACCTGAATTCCACCCTTGATCATTGCCTCCATGATTTTCCCTACTACTGAAGTCAGACTGACAGGTCGATAATTTCCCACTTCATTTTTAGAGCCACCCTTATGTATGGGAGATACATTTGCACTTTTCCAATCCAAGGGAATCTCCCCAGAGTCTAGTGATGCTCGCATAATTAGCCTCAATGGTTCAATGCACTCGCTTGCCGCCTCTCTTAAGATTATAGGGTATATTCCATCAACTCCAGGAGCCTTACTGGTCTGTAGGCTCGAAAGTTTTTTCATTAAATAATCTTGCGAAATTTCAGTATCCTTAATTACATATTTTTTAACTTCGCTGCCACAATTTCCCATTGCCACAAAAGGTTTTTCATTTGTAAATATCGATGCAAAATAACTGTTCAGTTCATCTGCAACGGCAGCTGGTGTATTTATTACTCTCCCCTTTCCCTTACGTAAAGGTCCGATCTGGCTTGTCCTGCTCTTCTTGGCATTTATATATGTGAATAATTCTTTATCCCCCCTCTTTGCTCTGTTTGCTAGTGATTTCTCATACACTGCCTTTGCCTGTCGAACCTTTTCTGTGGCTCTATTACACATCACCTTGTAGCTGTTATAGGCTTCAATACTTTTTATTGCTCTGTAACCTTTCCATGCCACCTTTTTCTGCTCAAGTAATGTGGCAACTTCACTATTCATCCAACTTGGAACCCTTCTCGTGGAGTATTTTTGTAATGGTATATACGCATTCAAGGCATCTGTGATTAATGTTTTAAAAGCGTACCACAGTTCAATTGTATTCATTCTCTGCGCGATATCTACCCAGTTAATAGAGGCCATGTAGTACCTTAAGGCATCGTAATTTCCTTTTCTGAAATTAAAACCCATTCCTTTGCCTTTTACTTCTGCTACCTCTCTCGTCATCATCCACCGTAGAACTCCGTGATCATTTCCTGCTACTGGTTCCTCTACTGTCAGCCCTGTTATGTCATCTGATTCATGGGTGATGATGATGAGGTCTAGGATATTCTTTTCTCTCGTACTTTCCCTGACATGTTGATACAAATAACAGTCATGTAGTTGATTTAATTTTTTTTTCCCCATGTCGAGTTTCCTTCCCATTTACTCCAATCAATTAGAGGCAAATTGAAATCACCCATAATAAGGCATTGACGCTTACCTTCCCATTCCATTTGCATGTAGAGGCTTTTGTCGTAATCTTCACAGTCACCTGGTCTGTAGATTACTCCTACTCGCATTATACCTTTGTTTCCAACTATCTCACACCATACAGACTCTATACTAGCATGTGAAATGTCTGAATCCGGGACAGCTATCGTCGCACTCAAGCTGCTTCTGATAAGAAGCATTACCCCACCACCCCTTCTATCTACCCAATCCTTCCTAAATACATTATACAAGCCGTACTTAAACTCATCATCGCCAATTTCCGGGTGGCACCACGTCTCTGTAAGCCCTATTATGTCCGCGTTACTTGTTTTAACCAGCAGTTCGAATTCGCTCATTTTATTGACGACACTTCTAACGTTACTGTATAAACAATTAAGATTTACTGTTCTTGTATATTTAACAACCCTAACACAACCCTTGAAGTTTTTTAGGCTCTCTTCCCTGGCATTAGCTACCCGCCCACGTGAAACGTTTGTGCCCCCAGAACATCTAGATAATACGTCCAGTTGGGGTAACAGATAAGAACTCTTGAGGTATGTGCAAGAGTTACTTTGACCAATATTATCAGATAAACGCGTGTCAGTATTACCCACATCCCCCCTAACTAGCAGTTTCCCTGAACCTTTAAGGTATCCTCAATAATACTGGCAAAAACTTTTGCACCACCTTTGTTTAAGTGTATCCCGTCTCTACAAAACAAATTCCTTCTACCTACAAGTGTGGGCCATGCTGATAGAAATTTACCCCCTAAAGCCTTGCAGATTCCTTCAAGTCTTGAGTTAATCCACAAGGCTCTTAACATATAATCCTTCCTATCGTGTCTGGGCAGAATTGCAGACACATAGACATTATGGCCTAGCTCGCGATATTTCCTCAGCATGGTCCTGTATTTTTCCAACAAATCGTCAGATCGTGTACGTTTAATATCATTAGTCCCCACATGAATAATAATATTCTCTTTACCACCTTTAAAATCTGACAATCTGTTAGTGACATCATCAATAGTTGCTCCCGGCAGACATACCCTGGTTCTGCTCCACCTATCTTTATTACAAAAAATATTCCCCGTTTTCCTGACAGTGGAGTCTCCTAATAAAACAATGTCCTTTTTAATCAGAGTAGTTTGCACTTGGTTTTTCTGTTTTGAGGCTCGAATCGGGTGTGCATCACTTGGTAGATTGCTGGAGTTTTGAGTCCCTGACGAGCTCCCAGATGCATTATTTTAGAGGGCAAGCACTCGTTTTTTCAGGGACTCAAATTGTTCCATCAGTGCACCAAATTGTAATTTAAGATCGGTGCACTCCTTACATCGATCACAAAGAAAGGAATCCCCAGGTGAGGTAGGATTAGTCACCGGGTCGACCTTGGAAAACATACCACAGGTTCCACAAAGGATTAAATCATGACTCACCCGTAAATCACTATCGGCTATTTCCGTATGAGTCACGATACCCTGTGACGTGTTTAAGACAGATCTCTTAACTACCATTATAAAATTAAATAAATATCAATGAAACTAACTTTAAAAAATTATATCTATAATATTAATTATTAAAATCAAACAGTTACAGGAAAACCTATAACAAAATAATCCAACAATATCTAAATAAATCAAATATTTAAAAGCACTATCCAAAAGTAAACCACTTAACTGAGGAGCCCTGACTAAACGCGTCCGCTCACCTCGAATGCTAACGTAATCTGTTATTAAGAATAAAAGATAATTTTATAATAAAATTAAAATTATTACAAAAAATAGTTAATAATAAACAGCATGTCATATTCTTCCAACATGGGTTTCAAAGTCATCCATTTTAATATGGATCTCTTTGAAAAATGAATTCGTTTTTTAATTAGCGAATGTCATCAAAGAAGTTTTTAAAATTGCATCATCGACTAAAAAGAACTTGGATCACAAAAATTGGCCGTTTGGATTGTTGGTTGTTGTAGACGAGGGTCACACAAATTAGCAATCTGTTTGGCTAGTTGGTTGGTTATTGTACGGTTTTAGGCGCATCAACAACTTAGACCACAATACGCCGTATATATTATGAGTGTAAATTGCGCGTGTTCGGTGGTTGATTTGCTATTTGTTAGACGAAAAATCCGAGTTTTTGGGAGAAAAAAATAATGCTACCCTCGCCTGAGACCGACTAACACAGCCACACATTGACAGGATTCTTACTCAGGTCTTTTCCACCCGGTTAAAAAAAAGGACTGATAGGAGACGGAGGTTTGCTTGGAAGGCCTTTAGCTAATCTGCTCAAATCTGATTTAAATCTGGCCAAATTCTAGCAAACATGTGAGGTCAAGACATTTCTCGTGCAACACCCTTGACAGAATCTGCATTAGTGATCAATAATGATATAGAAGATTTTCAGATGGTATAAGATAGCATTGCAACCTTTCGACAATAGAGAGGGCAAATTGATACTTTTTCTCGAAGAATACACGACCGATATACAAGAGCTATTGATTAAAACTAGAAAAATGAATCTGACACAACTTGATTAGCGAGAAATCTTGTTTACAAACACCGTTGTAGAATGCCAATAATGTAACGTTGCTTATTTTTCTCTTTAAGTCAGGATAACCTTGAAGTTTGGTCCACTCCATTTTCATCTATTCGGAAATCTAGGAAACATCGGTGTCAGAAAGCTAAAAAACGTTCAAACTATTGAATTACGCTCCTTCAATACCTTATTTAGGGGGGCGTAATTCATTCAGAGGCAATAAAGGTCACTTGATTTTCTTCATCCCATGTATTAACAATCTCGCCTCAGAACGCACGCTGACATCATCCATAACGACTCCTGACCTGAATTGTCATGTTGGCAATCGGAAAATAATCCTGGTCTGTACATTCATTGTTTGTCTTTAATTATGAAAGTAAATGGAGGCTCATTTGCTGAAGTAATTAGTTGATAACAAACTTATTATAGGCCTTTTTTTTATCTCAAATATGTCTTCAGGCGTGTTCTTAAGGAAGCCTCAGAAATGACAAAGCGGATAGTTCTCCACTATTTACATTTCGCTCATGTACGGACATTGCAGCTTGAGATTAATTTGTTCCTTCTATCAGGACTGATGTTATCGCACAAATAACAGCCGTCGGCAGACTGCTGGTACAACAACGCAGTCCTAAGCTGACCTCAAAGTGATACGGGTGGCGAGGGTCGATTAATATCGTAATAAAGAAACATAGTGGCTGAAGACGCTGCAGATCAAGAAGGAAGGGCAAACAGCAGCGTTTTCTCTTATTTTGTGTCTACTGTAACGGAAAAGCTGCTGTTATTAAAGTGCGAAGACTTCCCACGGATGGACAGAAATTGTTATTTCCTGACGAGGCGACAAGCCCGAGCCACTTGGGAGGAGCTAAAATTCAACTTTGAACCACCGAATTGCTCCTTTCTGTTAGCAAGTGAAAACAAAGAATCATACCACGAGTCATCTATTGTTGTTCAAAAAGTAGGAATTCCTAAGAACTTTATGATCAGGAGAATATTTATTGCTGATAATTTTAAAAATTTAAGGAACGATAAGCCTAATGGATATTCGCGTTTCTTCCTATGACAAAAGCCGTAGCACTGTATAGAGTTCAGTTTATATATTGAATGGCCAAAAGGTTAGAAACCTTTTGCAATTGGGGACAACAGATAATGAAACGTTCGGTATGCAATCATAAGTTATCACATGGTATGATCAAAGGTTCCTTCGTATCATATTGATACTACACTTTCTCTTGGGGGTTCTTAGTCGATCCAGTGATTGGGAAAGACTGGTCAACTTTCCGAATTTTAGAAAGGTGTTCTCCTTTGAGTCCGTTTAACAGGAGCCACAAAGGAGCATCTAAAAAGTGAAAAATGAGTGCAAGATGAAAGGGGAATACAACTATAAAAGTAAGAAACACGACAGAAATTCGGTACTACCAAGAAATTCAGCGCTGGCATATAACGCGAATTGTGTGTAAGAATAGATGGTCCAGAGTACCGCATGTGACTGATAACTTCAATTTAGGCAAAGAAATAGCCATTTCTAACCGGAGCGAAGTATGTGGCATCAGTTTAGAATTAGTAAAGGGAAGGGATTGTTGAATCACATTGGTTCATTTGATATCGATGGATTCACTGATGATAAACCTGGTCAGGTTGATAAAAAACTGTACAGGTGTTTTCCATCTACATTCACACATACAGACTCATTAGGGAAGGGGACGCCAGAAATTTGTCGAACTCTAACAAGGAGTTAAATGATTCTGAGATCACTAAGAGGAAAGCAGTAGTTAAACACAAAAAAGGCACTTGGAGCGGATGTGATCTATGTAATCATATTGAGGTAGGCAGAGAAGGAGGTAAGCAAACCCTTAGTCATAATTATTAAGGCAGCTTTGGATTAAGGGGAGGAGGTTCCTATGGACTGAAGATGTGCGAATATATTCCTAATTCAAAAAGGAGGATCAAAAAGTGGCATGTGCAATTACAGACCTGTTAACTTAACTTCTACTACACAGCAAATAATGGAATCACTGGTTAAAGCAGTGATGCAGGACCATCCAGATAGGAATGCAATTATACTCCAGTCGCAGCATGAATTTGTTAAGGGATGGTTTGTCTGACCATTATAATTGGATAATATGATGCAGTAAAAAGATAACTGGATTCAAAAAATTAATTCTGATAACCATATACTTGGATGTCAGGAAAGCATTTGGTACTGTTCCACTTAAAAAAAAAAGTTGTACAAATTGGAGCAGTATGGCATTAAGGAATGGACAATTTTTTGTTTATGGATAAAGGGATGGTTGAGTGGGAGAAGACAAAGGATGGATATATCAGTGTCCAGTACTCTTCGTGGGCTAATGCTATCTGTAGATTTTACTGTGTTCAGTGCTGGGCCCATTGCTCTTTTCTGTATTTATTAATGATAGTAATGAAGGTACAATATATCAGACTGAATGTCTAAGTTTGCAGATGATAGAAAGTTTGCAAAGGATGGAAGGGTGGTTAATTACAGTAATCAAGGTAAGTTCCTGCAAGAGGATCTAGAAAAATTAGGCAGATGTTATGGGAAATCGTAGTTGAAATTAATTTTATGACAACAATATGTCATAAAAGTATAGCATATTGATGGCAGTAATCCCAGAATAATGAACCAACTGTGTGGTACTATAATCAGGGTAGCGGAAAATGAAAAAGATCCCGATTATTATGAAGTCAGGCATGGAATTCTCTGAGTAGTGCAAACAGGCTAGCTGAAGAGCTCACTGGATTTTGCCAATGGTATACAGGAATTTTGCGAGCAGCGTGTGGTGGGATAATAAAAAAAATGTTATTAACTGCAATTCATAGAAAACTCTAGATTCTAAGGTGAGTAAAGCTGGTGTTGGCAGAACATTAAAGACACATTTATTTACAATGAAAATTTACAACATTTAATGAACATTATATAGAGTATTTACATAAAAAAACAAATAATTACATACAAGCATACCAATTTCTATATATATAACCCATACTAGTACAACACACTATCGCTCTCTCATCGACTATTCTCAATTTACAAATCATTAACATCAGTTTTTATCAGTTGTATTTTACTTAATATGAATCCTCGATGATTAATCAATCATTTTCTTGCAATACCAATTTTTATCACTTACATTAGCAAACTCATTTCAGCTCTGATTACTCTTTATTTGTTTCTAGCCTTTAACACATGAAATGTATTCCAACTGCTATCCTCTTACCTCAGTAATGTTCACTATAAATTCCTCGTTCTACCTTAATTACTCTCTAGTTATCATCTTTCGCATCCCCTTTACCGCCCTTACGTTATTCCATATCATTTAACATTTCATAATCATTTAACATTCATAACAAATTATCTCAACCTTAGTAACTAACTTGCCTAATACAACAGGAATGTTCCTTTTTTTAAAAGGGATATCACTCAATTCCTTAAAGACCTAGACTATGAGTCGTTGAGTTCAGGATTCAAGAAAAAAACAGGAACAGACTTACGTTCCGGAATTGGCTCTACTTCCAATTTCCTTGCGCTCAGGCTTCTTCGTGGCAGACTGGCTTTTTTCCATTTCTTGGGCAGACCGCCTCCCGATGGCGGACCAGGCTTTCTGCCATCAGATGCCGGACCAGGCTTTCTTTCTCTTCTTGGCTCACTCATCTGCAAAACATTCAACGCACATGTTCCCACTCTTCCATACCCCCCAAAAGAATCGTCTCTTTCAGTTCGCAGTTACTCGGGTCCTCTACGCCTCACTATCCCTTTCTCTCAAGTTTTTTCTTCTTTTTTTCTTCATCTTACTACCACGAGATGTGAACTCATACCACCAAAAATTTTACTTCTACTTTTACCCGAAAACTCCCGAATTTCTCCCCTTGACCACAGAGAAGTCAGATACAGAATGGACACGTGCTCAAATTACTCCCCCCGAACTTTACTCTTTCCCTCAAGTTTGGAACACCTCCCCCAAAGACTCCAACCAATCTCCATACTGTTTAATTTTTTCATTCCTTCCTATTTGTCATAACAACTCACCATAGCTGTCTCCCTAGCGCACAAACCAACCCTTCTCTAGAAATTTCTTATATTTTTCACACGTAGTATGACTTTTTCATATTTGCCAGGTCACCTCCAAAACACTGATTTTCGTGTTCACACTTTCGCTCTAAATATGGTCAACTTATCCAAAATTCAGGCACCCTGACACCGTTTTCCTTTGATCGAACACTGGACGTCCACTGATTTCCTGTTTACTTCCTAATGGTGGCTTAGATCAAAAGAAACGTAATGTCGCTTCACGGTCCTATTGTTCTTGCCCTCAGCAACCCTTTCACGCCTGTTCTCAAGTGGAACCCCTTCCCTACTTATTGCGCTGTCTCTGTTTGTTCTCTTGTATTATTTAAATTACTTTTTTTACCTTTTTTCCACTATTTTAATTCCCACGCCTAACACTGTCCATTACTTATTCCAGTGTTCTTCAAACTTTAACCTTATTTACATTATAAATAAATATCCAATCTTAATACTTACTATCTTTAATTCAATACTCGGGCATTAATGCTAATTCTCACTTTTCATCGCTCTTTCTGGATTTATTTTAGCAAAACAAACATTTCTATTTTAATTTGTAAGATCTGCATCTTACAAGGGTGAAAGAGTTCATTTTCCTATTGTACAAGGCAATGGTTGCGCCGCATCTTGAATATTGCATACAGTTATGGAAGCCTCGTTTTAGGAAGGATGTAGAACCGCTGGAACGATTACAGAGAAGGGCAAAGAAATTGTTGAGGGGAACAAATGGCTAGGGGAACAAAATTAGCCTTTCTTACCAAGGAAGGCTAAAGCTTTGAAAATTACTGCTTCTGGAGATTAAGAACCTGTGAGGTGATCTGATCGAGGAGTTTAAAGCTTTGAATGGACAGAGCAAGCTCAATTTTGATGGAATTCTTTTCTTGGTCAAACTACACACGTGAGGAACCATAAATTCGAAATTAGGAACGATGGTTGCAAAATAGATATGTAGAAGTTGGCCTTCAGTAAGTGGGAGGTTGATTGTTGGAACAAACTTCCATCTGTTGTTGTGGAAATTGATAGCTTGAATAAATTAGGAAGAACTAGATAAACTAGTGGAGAGGATTGGCTGGTGATGTGAGTTTATAATCTTGTTGCCTTGCATCGTATAGACACACGACTATTAGGATTTGGCAGTCGTGTGCCTATACGAAAACTACTTCTTTCGGTAAAATATGTAAAGTTTAGACTGGACTGAAACCACCCACGCTAAGATCAACCCCATGGCCTCATAAGATCCAGACCACACTTTCACCAATGTTGGATGTTGGCTGTTTCACCAATGCTTGAGTGGATGGCGCTCACTCTCGTAAGCGCTATCCACTCAAGTAGCTGGAGGTGGTGTAGTGGTATTAATATGTTCTGTTGGTATGGACTCTGTCCCCCATATCGTTAATGGTCGTTTTTCCTCCAATGAATATCTTTCTGCCATATCGGACCAACTTCACACTGCAATGCTTCATTATTACCAGGATTTCGATGCATTGTTTTAACCAGCAACGTAACTAGCCACAGTGCAAAAATATCAGAGTGGTTCGAGGAACACTTCCAATTTCCAATATCTACTCCGACCGCTGAATTCCCCAGATTTGAAACCTTTTGAAAATGTCTGGAAGAGGATGGAAATGGCAGTCGGACTTCATAATTCTCTATCGGCCACAGTGCAGGAGCAAACAAATATCTTGATGGAAGAATGGTCAAATCTGGAGCTACACTCCCACCAACTCCTGTTGGAGTTGGGATAAATAAAGCTATGAAAAAAAAAAAAAAGAAGGAAGAACATTAAGCTTTGTTAATTGGAGCATTAGCAACTAAGGCCATATTGCTCCGGGGATATGCGGGGATCGTTCCCTGACATTTCCGCATCCGGTGGTTACGGGCTCAACCCCGGTCTAATCAAGAAGCGCGTGCTACGACACTGCTGCTCCTGCCCACCTGGCTACGGAGGTGCCAGAACATTAAGCTTAATACTTTAATATTTATCCTGGGTTCTGGAAGTATCTACTTGAATATATCTGTACACAAACTTCTATTTGATGGACAGCGATCAATTCCATTTCCAGATTTTTAACATGCCACGTAAATATATTGCAGCTCAAACACACTTCTGTGATTTCTTCTGATTTAATTATAAATGTGCAACTGTTTTTAATTGATTAGCCAATCTTCACAGCTTTTGCTCAATGTTATTAGCATAACTCTGTAAAATGTAACCAAACATCTGCAGCTATTTTGGTTTTCTTTGAAAGTAACCGAAAAAAACTTTGCCACTCACTTCTTTTATCGAGCAAATTAAAATCTGCTTCGCATGTTTCTGTTTTATATTTCAAATTTTATCTGCTGGGGAAAATAAGGAGCCTGCAGGAGGTATCCGTAACGTGCACTCTCTAGACATCAATGTAAACTTTTAAACATTCCACTTTAAATTATTATTAGATGTTAGAATTTGCATTGAAATTATGCAAACACTGTCACTCGTATGCGAAGCAGATGTTTTGTTATTTATCTAGAGGTTGGTTCCAGTAAAGTGCAATGAATCTAACTACTAGTCGGTTATCCTCGCTTATTTTTGTCCATCAGAATGTATATCCTTCAGTAAACAGATTAGAAATACCATATAAAGTGATTCAAAATGGCTGCATAATTAGAATTCTTAAATTTCAAACATTAGCTATTTGATTGGCGAGATTTCAATGCTAACTAAATGCTCTCTTATCTGAATTGTCGTTGATAGCCTTTTAAATTCCCCCTTCCAACCATAGAACTTGCGTTTAAGGAATTTTCTTAAGCTTTATTTAATGATAAATGATACTTTTCTCACTCACTGAAGTTCTCAGATAACAAAAGCTTCAAAAAATTCCATGATTTATTGAAATCTTCATGGAACTTTGAGTATTCGGTGTGTTTACATCTGAGAAGAACAAACCTCCAAAGAATTTCAACTCTACATCTAACCCATTACTGGAATTACTGTTGGACAACACCCTACAGTTAGGTATCGATTTCCTTTGGTCTTAGACAATACGCTTTAAAAAAAGCCCACAAAAAACTCCTTCAAAATCTGAGTTTCTTATTTTCCAAGCGAATATAGAAATGGCTTCATATTTGAATACGAAAAATGGATATATAAGCATAGGTAATGTGCTTACTATCGTTATCTTGAACGGCAACATACACTGAGTAGCCGCGATGTTAGGTAGTACACTTACCGTGCCCCCGTGTGTAACACTGTTGGTATAATCACCGTCCTCCCTATACCAGATGAAAAGACCCATCCCTCAATATACTTCTCAACCATACAATTTGCAACAGCTACAGCAAGGAATTTGATCGGCATAGGCAGTCCCTGTGGCACACCGTCAACACCTTGTTGGGTATTGATGGCGAACCCTTATTGGGTTGTTCGTACCACGACGAATCCAGACCTGTCTCTGGGCTAAAGCGGGACTTACTCTAGGTAGGTGTACCTAATGAAGCGAACACAAAGTGTAAAATAATGCTATTACACATTTTTATGATAATCGTAAATAAAGACCTAATGGAATCTGAAGTCCGCAAGTACATAGATGGATTGGAAATTGTCAAGGGACTTCATTGACATTAGTTATTAATTTCTGTAAATTGTAATTTTTCTGGAAATATATAAGAAGAAAGGCTGTTCCAGTGACTAGAAATATAGGGTTAAAAAAGCAAGGAGAAAAGTTTAACAAGCGGTCCTTAGGATTGATCCGTGACAGGATTTTGGCTGGCTGTAGCTCATTCTCCGAGAGGGGACGTACAAAACAGTTCTGTATTCATCCAGAAGTACACTGTCCTACCATTAATATTCGGACACCCCTCCATGGAACAGGGTTGCATATGGTGCTCCATTGTCTATATTATGCGGAAATAAGGTTTCGATTGGAGCGAGGGACGCTCGCTCTATCAGAAAGTAATTTAAAGGAATTGTTTGTGAGTAGGAGTGCCTTTGTGCGCTTCTTGGAATTTGTTAAGATAGCGTATACAAGAAGTAAGGCAATGCCTAGAAACTAGATTGTAGAGACCTACCTCCTCGTGGTGGGGACGGAAACTCGTGGTGGGTGTGATAGACCATTCCCACCGCGAGGCTCAATGGTCAATTTTTTTTATAAACTAACAACTAACAAGTTTGTTGTTATGGGTTGACCTATAGTGGTCTTTGTGTTTTTTCTAGAAATTAAACCTACTAAAATGGTAGAATAAAACACGAATGAGAAACAAGTCGCATATAGATGAGAATCCAGGAGGCGACTTGGAAGGAAGCTCACTCAAATGACAAATGACAAATGACCCTCCATGGATGGGTGTCCGGGAGAGTATGCCTTGCGATATGCCCCTAAGATAGGAATCTCTAGACAGATTTTTGGCGTCAGGTCGTGCACGGTGGAGCAGGCTGCGGCAATGCTCGACTTGTCATCTGAACAAAGGCGAGTCAGTGATGAATTGGGTGCTATCTGGAAAATGTAGTGGACCAATCCTGAGAAGGGTCGACATTTGTTCGCCTTCATGCCTTCGGTTCAAGTAGTGAGCCGGGAAAGACGTTCCTGGCTCCAATTTGGGCTTAGGGCGTGTGCTGTTATCTCTGGACATGGCCTGAAATCAAGATTGTTTCGGTTGGAGTTGTCACCGACGGAGTTTTGTGCTTGTGGGGAGCCGGAGACTGGCCTCCACATGTTGCTCGAGTGTCCGAGTATGAGGACCTTAGAGCGAGACTGGAGAGAGTGACGCTCGCTCTGACAGAAAACAATCTGGTACAATTGTTTAATAATAATAATAAGATTCTTTATTAACATAAATTTTATACAATAATGATTCCGTACACAGAAATCCAGAGGAATCTTACAATTTGTTGTTTATACAAGTGATTTTGTTTTATATAAAAAAAAAAAAAAAAAAAAATATATATATATGTATATATAATAATAACAATAATAATAACTATATAATAATTAATAGATCAAAGCAAAGATGATAAACAGAATGTAAAATGAATGAAGTAGTAATTACAGCGAAAACGGAGTACAAGTTGAGCAGAACATGAAATGACATCGGTTAACTTACTAAGATCGGCACTTACATAAATGTCCTTTACAAACAGCAAGATGGGCCCAGATGCCATCGCGATATGCCTTGTCTATAGTCCACAGGTCGATGTCGATGTTGAGCGAGTTGAGAGTGTCCAGAGTCACATTAGGGAAGTGTCTCCTGAAATTCTGTAACCGCTGGAGCCTTGAGCACAGGGAGGGGGTACTACGGAGATGTCTGCCTGGCAAACGCCAACCAACCGTGTTCCAGATGTTGATGTGATCCTGCTTAGCTGAGCACAGATGAAGGAATGACTTTATTTTTAGCACATGGGCTCTGTGGACGATGGGCGTATATTGCAGGTTGCAACAGAGAATAGATTTAGATGTTGTGTAGTTCTGGTGCGACCACAAGTTGGCCCACTTCAGCACCCAGAATTCGAGGCCCCATAGTTTCCTGAGGCTGGTGGGTGGTGCCGCCGACCAGACCTCCACGGCATAGGAGAGCACACTACAGAAGTAAGTTGCAAGGTACTTCTTGATTATTTTCTTATTGTGCGTTTTGCACAGATCAATTTTCATTCCCCAGAACGCTCTTAGGGCTTTGGAATACTGTGCTTGGATTTGTTTTTTATATGTGAGGTTGGCATCAAGGATTACTCCTAGGAATTTGACGCTGTCTGTGGGCGTCAGGACCTTTCCTGCCAATTCCGGAAGTAGAGAAGATGCAGTATCAGTAGAAGTCATCCGACTTGGCGTAAGGATGAGATAGTTTGACTTCTCTGGATTGACTGACAGGCCAAAAAATTTAGCATACTTATAGAATGTATTTAGGTAGCTGTTTACAGATTCAGAGGCGGTTTGTCTTTCTTGTGCATCACCAACATGGCGTTTGCATGGCAAGTAGCAAACAATATCATCAGCATACGATAGGAAGGCTGGAATTTGATCCATTAGTGGAACGAATATTGCTGCAAATAACAAGGCTGAGAGACAACTACCTTGTGGAATCCCGACTTCGACGCTTTTAGTGACTTAAACGCCATCACCTTTGAAGTGAAGCATTCTCCTAGATAGCAAATTATTGAGGATCTCGAGCATATTTCCGGATATCCCGTAGAATCTTTCAAGTAAGGCAAGAAGGGGTGTTATCTGGACTGAGTCGAAAGCAGCTTTCATGTCCAGAAAAATGGTGTGAAGATCTTCGTTGTCATTCCAGGCCTGAAGTATTTTCTGTGATAATGACTGTAGGCAGGTTACGGTAGATCTATTAGGCATGGCATAATGGGTATGTTCTGGCCTATGCGCAAAGATTGCGAGTGCTACATCATTATAGATGCACTTCTCGAGGCATTTCAGGAAGGGAGAGGCAATTGATATTGGCCTGAAGTCAGCCGGTCTTTTCGCATGAGGCTTTTTCGGAACTGCCACGACTCTGTATGATAACCAGCTTGAAGGTACCTGTGCAAATTTGAGAACTTTGTTGTAGAGTTGAGTGAGCTCTTTGCTGATGAAATAAGAAGCGATTTTTAGACTAAAAAGAGGTATTGCGTCAATTCCTATGGTGGACTTGTCAGGTAGAGAATTTATTATTTTTATTAGTTGTTCTTCGGAAATTTCTGTATTACTAGTAGGTGAAGAAATGTTCAACGCTTCGTTCCAAGGATATGCTTCGGACTCACGGTGATCTCGCTTAATACGGAGCACATGCTCACACCATTCCTGGACATCAAAAGATAGAGGGGTGCAACTATGACTAGTGGACCACACACGTTTTTCCCTGGATAGCCGGCCATTCATGAAATTGTCAATAGAAAATTGTTTCCTCTTCTGGAAATCCACCCTTGCATTGGAAAATTTGGTGTATGACTCTTGTGAAGGCGACTTCTTGTAAGAGGCATGGGCTGCCTGTTTTTCCCTAAAGGCCTTGGTCAGGAAGTCATTCCACCATGGCTTTGAGTGGGGACTTAGGATGCAAGTTTTGGACATTGCAGACCTTGTAATGAATTCCATCCATCTCGAAAGCCAGTAGGCAGCCTCATTTATGTTAAGCTCAGCCAGTATGTTCCATGGGTAAAGTTGGAAAAGGGTAGTAACTTTTCCAATGTTGATGTATTTGGGATTGTATATTCTCCTGACAGTGTTTGTAGTTTGTAGTTTTCTACGTTCATCCTTAGGTGCCTGCATAGATATCATCGCAGCAATCGGAACATGATCGGACGGGAGGAAGTTCTCAGTTATGGTCAGGGTTTCCTTTACTAAACAGTTTGAGAAGATGCGCTGCAGGGTGGCATCGCCGTGTGAGGGAGGAACATGAATAAGACCAATGCCCATATCCGACATGTTCGATGACAGAGTATCTAGGAGCTTCTTTGTGGCTGGCAGTGGAAGGTTAAAGTCTCCGAGGATGATGAGCTTTTGCCGATGATTGGTTGTGGATGACAGCCATGCTGTCAGATTAAGGACAGAATCCTCAGAAACTGGTGGGGGTAAATACACGGCACACACAGAGATCGGCAAACCAGCAATTCGGTAGATTCCAAGAACAGCTTCTATGTCACTTCCTGGATAAGTGTATGCCTTAATCAGGGGTAGTGAACTCCTTTGACAGATTGCAACACCGCCACCACGTCTCCCAATTCTATTAGCAGCCAGCGTGTGATAGCCAAGATTTGAGGTGAAGGCGGAAATTTCCATTTCATCTCTGAGCCAGGTTTCAATCAGAATGACGAAGTCGTAGTCTGAGCAGGAAAGCAAATCAAGTAGGCCATCTAATTTGTTTTTGACACTCCTGATGTTTTGTAGGAAGCATCGAATTTTTATTTCGACAGAAGGTTGTACTATGATGAGATTACTCTTGGAACCGTATTTGCTTTTCACATAATGATCTGAAATCTCATCCCGGGATCGATGTCGAGTTCGATGAGCCCTCTTACTGGATATTCTGACTGGAATGCGATCGGTCCGATGTTCGCTCGTCATCTCCACGTTAGACATCCGTAAGTTGCACTCGCTCTCGGATATAATTTGGGAGACTCCGCTAGAGAGGACAGGTAGCTATGCTGTTGTAGTTATGCCTTGTTGTGGAATGGGGTTCGGGCTTGATAAGTTCTTGGTCTTTAGTGTCCCATAGTACGGCATTACCAACAGCCCTCTGGGCCAGTATTCGGCATTCAGGTATTGTTGGTAATTAGGCCCATCAATCTGAATCCTAAAGGAAGCATAAGACGGATGCTTGGTATTGATTTTGAAAGGCTTACCGGGTATGCCTAGTTCCATCAACAGTGCCTGAATTTCTTCAACTTTTGTCAACGGATCCAGCCTGCTAATGAATATATTTGCATGAGTATTGCTGGTGGCTTGGCGATCTCGTATTCTGAGGCTAGTGTTAACTACTCTCGTGCCAATCAAGGTGGTTTTGCTGTTTCTGGAAAACCGTTGGCGTGGGGCTGCTTGCGGCGGTTGAGGTTGAGGTCCGGGCATCTGGCCTTGCTGTGCTCCATTCATGCCTGCATTGTCAGAGCTCCTTTTCGTTGATTTTAGCATGGCGCTATAGGCGCTGTCTTTAGAGAGAGTAACTATATCCGTTTCGGGTAGTAGGAATGACTCAGGTGTGGGAGATGGGCGTTCCAGTGGGCCCGGACAAGGGAGCCTAGTGTTCACGGGCAAGAGACCTTGTAGTAGGCTCAAGGACTTTCGCTGATAATCTTCGAGCTGGCTCAGACGTTCCCTTAGCGAGCTATTTTCCGAATACAGTTTTCTTAGAATGCCTTCAATAGTTTCAAGTTTCTCAGTGTTACACCCGCAGAAAGCGCTGATAAAAATATTTTTTGTTACTTTGTTGAGTTTACAAAATACGCTTATAATAGAGTAGGGCCAATTCATCACTGACTCGCCTATGCCCGGCTGGTAGTAGCGACCTACCTCCTCGTGGTGGGGGTGTTTAATGGTCCCGTTCCCACCGCGAGGCCAAATGGTCGAGATTATTAATTGTTTATGATTTCGATTGACCAGGTGGTCTTGTATTTTCAGTTAAAATTACCTACTGATTGGTAGAGAAGAAAATACGAATGGAAACCAAGTCGAATATGAGTGAAAACACGGGAGGCCACTTGGATTGGAAGCTCCCTCAAATGACAAATGACAAATTATCCCTCCATGGATGGGGAAACAGGTCCTATGCATGCAACACGTCACAGAACCTGCTATAAATATGCATACTGGACATCGAACAGACAATTGCAAAAGTGGGCATGCAAGATGACACGTTTAACAGAATTAACAGACTTCAAACGTGGAATGATAGTAGGATGCCACATAAGCAAGCCTTCTATACGAAACATCGCAGTCACTCTGGGGATCCCTAGGTTAACGGTTAGTGACATCATATGAAAATGACAGAGGAATGAGATTTAATCTGCCAAAAAACAACCTGGTAAACCCGAAAATTAACAGAACAGGACAAGAGAATTCTGCGAAGAACTCTGTGCCAAATCGTAATTTGCTATTGTCTCAAGTCACATAAACCCTCTGTGAGAGTATTGCGACTAATATCAGTACTAGTACAATACGAAGGAAACTTCATGATATGGGTTACAATGGTCGTGCAGCTGTTCACAAGCCATTGATCACCTCAACAAATGTTAGACGCCGATTAACATGGTGTAAAGAGCGCGAATCCTTGACTGTAGAGCAGTGGAAAACAATCCTCTGGACAGACGAGTCAAGGTTCGCACTAATGAGTCTGATGGCCGTTACTGGGTGTGGCGAATGCCAGGGGAACAGTTCCTTCCTGATTGTATCCCTCCAACAATGAAGTTTGGTGGAGACAGTGTCGTGGTACCGGGATGCTTTTCATAGTTTGACTTCGGCCCATTAGTCGTTATCGACAAAACCATGAATGTTGTGCAATACAAATGACAATTATGCACTTCCAACATTATGGCAATACTTCGGGGTAGGCCTATACCTGTATCAGCAAGACAACCCGCTATGCCATACTGCTCGGGTCGTAACAGAGTGGTTTGAGAACACGGGTGTGGGAAAGTTGGATTGGCCATCCCGGAGTGGTGAGTATCTTTTGGATGTATTGGATCATCCGGTACGTGCACGTCGAAATCGCCCAAAGAACATGTCCGAACTGGTGGCTGCGTCAAAGGCCGAGCAGAGGAACATATCATCTGACATTTATAAAAATCTGGTTGAGAGTATGCCACGATGATTGGAGGCCATCATAAAAGCAAAAGGTTTCAGCACAAAATATTAAATGACACAATAAAATCTCTTTTTTTTTTCTAACGGCAGGTGTCCAGATATTAATGGTAGGGTAGTGTATATTTGACAGAGAGATGAATTTTTTTTTCGTTTGGTACCATGAAATTTCTATAGCAACCTCTCAAATTTTAGTTCCGTTCTGACAATTCTTTTTTTTTTCTTTGCAGTGTTGAATGAAATGAAAGGTCGCAATAGTAAAGTGGAATGATCAGTGACTTGGTTCTCTTTCCGCAAGGGAAAACAAATAAAACAATCCACAAAGAAATGGTCACTGTTTGTGGAGAAGACTGTGCAGGTTACGGTGTTGTTGCACATTGGTATAAACAATTGAAATGTAGAAGAACCTCAGTACATGATGAAGAAATCCCAGGACGCTCAGCAACTGATATAAGAGAAGAGTGTTGAAAAAATTGAAGCAGCAATCCTCAAAGATAGACCTATTAGCGTCAAAGAACTAGTTGCAGAGCTCCAAATTAGTGTAGGATCTGTAGAGAACATCATCCATCAACAGTTGCATATGAGCGCTATCTGTTATATGGGTTCTAAGGTTTCTGACCCCTTAGCAGGAGAAAGAAAGGGAAAATGTGCACATGAAATATGGTTGATAAGTCAGGAAAAGCAAGAGGAATGTTTTCACAGCTAGTTACCATGGATGAAACTCGGATCCATCACTACGATCCCGAAACTAAACAATGTCGAACCAATGGAAGCATGCGGTTATCGTTGTTATTGTTGTTATTGTGTTTTATGAGCATTAGTGAATAAGACCATATTGCTTCTACAAATTAATTTGGACAAGGGTATTGAGGAATGGCAAAAACATGTCATTTTTAACGGCCTCAAAGATAATAGTAAAATTAAAGATTCAGGTGAGGCTCAGAATAGTTCACTGAGAAGAACTGTATTTACTGTGATTGGCTAACTGCAGCTCCCATTAAAAATTGGTCAAGCGAAACCTAGAGATATTCCGGCTTTTGTTAAAAAGTTAGTTAACGTACAGCAGGGGAAACATTGACAATATTATCCACAGGCTGCTAGAATAGAAAGTAAATTCTTTGCCTGCAAAATATGGTTTTTCCCACATATTTATATTAGAATTTGATTTCAATTCTTCTTACAGGCCTGCATCTAGATTTACATCATAATGCATTCGTATTTTAATGTTTACTTAGGTCTTTTTTTTTTTTTGGTTTTCTTTTTATTGTTAGCAGTTATCCTTTACGGGATAATCTTTAAGTTCTTTCCATTATCTCTTTATTTATATATAGGTACTTCTATTTGTATGCGAACTTGAAAAAGTGTAGTGTCTGGTTTGTGTCAGAATGGTGTTATGTTCTGTTGTTGTGTCTCTGACTACTTGGCCGCAGAACCCTTAGTGGAACCCATATTACCCGCCACCACCAGTGGGAGGTGAGCCAGGCTGCCCAGGTCGCCTGAGCTTCCTGACAGAGAGCAAAAAAAAAAAAAAAAAATTGGAAGGAGTAAGAAAGGAAATAGTAAAGGAAGGTGGGGCACAAATTAGTTAAAAAAAGAAAAAAGTCCCATAGAAGTGCTATATGAAACCCACATGGCAAGGATCAATCCTAACTCCAGAAAGGTTTAGCATGACATCATAAAAATACCACGACAGAGAGCTCGTCGTCACCAGACTACGGGAGAGACGGTCCGAGTTTGCATTTTGCCAAGGTTTTCACTTAAATACCATCTGGATCAGAATGATATGTTCAGGTCAGCAAGGAGTAGAGAAGAGAATGGGAACACAAGTGATGACTAAGAGAAGCAGGCTGGAACTATATAAGTGACTGGGAGCTGGTTGTTGGATGGTTTGTGAAGGAGTTGATGCCAGGATAAGGCGTCTTCGCTTGAAGAGAGAAGTAGCAAATGTAGAAAAAAGCTGTGAAGACTTATTTGGAATTGATTAGTACACTAACAGGTTGAACGGTAGTCAGGTTAAGATCTGTGAGTAGTTGTTGCCGGAGATCAAGGTAGATCAAGTGCAAAAAAAGATTAAGTGTTCCCAGTCTTCAGTTTCTCTACAAAAACATTGATCATTTACAGAAAGGCCCAGATCATGCAGCCTTTTTCTTGATGGAGCCATGTCCAGTTAAGAGATACGATGTCTCTGATTTGGTGTAAACCATTGAAGGCACTTCTTATCAATCGATGAGACTAAGGGAAGAAAGTTCCTGGTAATGTGACCCTTGTCCCCAGTTGACCAACAAGTCTGCCAAGTGGAGATTAGTTCGGCCCAAATAGGTTTTTCACTTTTCTTTGATGTCGGTGTCTACCTGAGTATGAATACAAGGAAAGAGGCAACTTGATTCTTGCGAACACAGTAAATTAAACCCTGGAAAATGGCATGAAGATCTAAGGCAAGCTTACCAGTGAGTTCTTGGAGAGCTGCAGTAGAGGTTGTTCTGCAAATGCGGCTCATAAGGAGAAGGATGATCTGCGTGTCTGTTCAAGATGGGCTTGGATGAATCTCTATTTGGTGCGGTAGTACCAAACTTCTGCACCATAGTGAACAATTGGAATTAAGATGGTGGAATACGTGAACTGAAGGGATCAACCCAAGTAAATGTCGGTTATAACTGTTTGAAGTTTCCAGCTGTCTCTTGACTTCATCGTCATTCTATGGTACGCCACCATACCAAATTTTGTCTCGCTTCATCTCAAGCTGCACGAGTTTCTATGGTTAATTTTGGTGAGCAGTCTAGTTTGAGGACTTCAGCGTTGAAAAGGTGGGCTGGCTAGCTCTATGGCCTTGACCTCAGTCCTATCGAGGACTTCATGGTGGAAAATATCGGAGGACATTTACAAAACACTGGTGGAGAGTGTCCCACGGAGACTAGAGGCTGTCGTATGCAGGTATCCGGAAACTAATGGTAAGGTAGTGTAACTCATATAAAAATTCTTAATTGATGTTGCTAAAGCTTTTCAAAACGACAGGTAAAGTATTTACATAGATCTCATTGATCTATAGAAGTGTGTTATCAACCAGCCTATAAGTGCTCCCAGTCAGTTTTTATTGCTTTATATGCGTTAACAAACGTGTTCTCCTTGGATATGCTAACAGTTCTAAATGGAGCATTTAGAACTGTTAGCATATCCAAGGAGATCCAAGGTGTCCAAGGAGATCATTTTCTTTAAGTTAATGATGCAATTTTATCTGAGCTGCCATGTCCGTATAATTACAATTATGATTTCTGTGGCTGCATTTATAGTTGCTTTTCTCCTCTTAATTACAATAATTCCGAAACCCAGCTTGGCTGCAATTTTTAAAATTAATAGACCTTGCAGTTCATTATTTGTAATAGGAGTATTTTCAGGAAAATTTCATAAGTAGATTATAATTTTTTTAGCCAATGCTAATTTATAATAATGATGATGCGTACTGTATAAAGCTATAGGTAATTGTGGGTCGAATTAATTACCGGAACCAATTACTTTAGAGCTGGAAGGAATATTTTGATTTTAAGGCACGAAACTAATGGTACAGTAATGGTTAATATTTAACATCCAAATTACTACAACCCGGAATAATTATATGTTAATATTTAATCCTGAAAGAACGAATCTCATATTTGAATGCGTGATGCTTAAAATGGTGAAGAATTTCTGTTCAGGTTCAATGAAACATTAATAAAAGTAAATCATTAGCAAACTCTCCAATCTGGTAGCAAGAAAAGAAATTAATGTCACGTTGAATATAACGGTAATTAATGATATTGCTGGTCATTAAAAATGAAAAAAACATCATTAATGTGTAGCTGATCGGAATTTCTACGATAATCTAATGGTTGTTCATTACGGCAAAACTCTGTGCCCTAGGTGCCAAGTGTTTCAGCGGTATAGAGATTTCAAGGGTGTGGTAGACAGTTCATTGCGGGATAAACAGCGTTTTTTGATATCTGGTTACTTTCATTGAAATAGCTGTTTACTTTTAGATTACCAAGTGAAAGAAAAGAAAAGAAAATATTTATGGCTACCTAATCCATTAATTTTCACCACTGTTGGTCACTATTAAGTATCAGTCCTCTAGGTTCGGAAACCTGATAGATAAAAACAGCTCTGGTCGATAAGTAGCCAACATATTACTAAAAATATTTATGCCTACCTGCTCATTTTCTGATCTGCATCCAAATGCGCTTGACATCTCACTGTATAAGAAGAAAAAGGTTGATCGTTAAAGGCACTTCAAATCGTTCTTTTCAATTCATGCTTCGTCCAATGACTCAACTCATGTCCTTCCTCATCAGAAAATATTTGGAAAATGCTGCTAGTCCACTTAAATATTTAAAAGCGCAAGATCATCTCAATCTTTGTCGAAATCCTGGTTAAAATCGGTATTAATTGTTATTTTATTGAATGATGAACTTGGGACCATACATCCAAAATTCCGTAAGATACTTTAAGTACGGAAAATATGCCTAATCCCTAACTACATATCGAAGGCATTGTCTTAACTGAAAAATATTTCCTTACTCCAAAGCCTGTGGACATATTTGTAGGTGGTAGATGACTTTCATCAACCGGTGAAATACCACCACTTTGCTTATTGGAGGCTTGAAGTGGTGAAACCCATGTTTAGTCTCTAGAGCAAAGTTTCCGGCATCCCCCTCTCTCCATACTTCTCCTTCAACCCATGCACGGTACTAAGTACTATAGGTTTTGATACCTTTCGTGTTTGGGGTTTTCATAAAAAAAAAAAAAAAAAAAAAAAAAAAATTACAGGTTAGGGACGAAGATATAAAAGTCTAGTACACGAGGCACCACTTAAGATCGATGGACACTTAAACTGTCACCCATATATTTAGAGCCATTATTCTATATAAAACTTAATAGGTCTAAATTCCACATGGATTAAAATTTCCGTCACTGATTATGCCACTTTGAATGCAAAGATAGATAATATGGACATCAGTAACGGATCCCACGCTGTTCAAACAAATCAGCAAAAATTCTTTTAATATCTCCAGGAGTACCCTTTACAGAGAACTCGAGTTACACCGTGGAAGTTAACAACGAAATCTAAGTAGCGAAATACAATAGCGATATACATTGTGCTGCCACTTTATTAGGTACACCCCTGCTGTGCACAAAAATGGTTTGTCCCACAACGTTTCAAGTCACATAACCACAGTTGTGGATACAAATGCAGCAGAACAACCCTTCAAGTATCAGTTAAGCGTACAAACCGTAGCAAGAATGGGGAAAAGGAGTGATCTACGGACTTCGAACGTAGCATGGCAGTAGGTGCAGGACGTGCTGGACAAAGCCTCTGAAACGGCAGTTCTACTGAACTTTTCATGCACCACAGTTTCAAGGGTGTATCGAGAATGGTGCAACGAACAGAAAACATCCTCTCAACAGCACTTCAGGGGAAGAAAATCGCTTGTTGATGAGAGAGGTCAGAGGAGGATGGCTAGAATTGTGCAAGCAAACAGACGGGCCACAATGTTGCACATCACGTCACAATACAACCTTGGTGCGCAGAATAAAATATCGCAACGGACCACTAGTCGCACTTTGTCGCGAATAGGCTACAACAGCTGATAACCACATGACGTACCTTTGTTATCAAAGAAGGACAAGAGAGCATGCCTCCTGTGAGCACAGCAACACTAGCACTGGAATATCGAGGATTGGAAAACAGTTGCTTGGTCTGACGACTCGAAGTTCCTGGTTCATCACGTTGATGGAAGGCTCAGAATTTGGCGAAAACAACATGAATCCATGAACCCGTCATGACTGACGACTACTGTGCAAGGTGGTGGGGGCAATGTTATGGTGTTGGGAGTGTTTTCTTGGCACACGTGGGGTCCATTGATACCTGTATATTAACGTCTGAATGCCACATCGTACCTAAACATCGTTGCTGACCAAGAGCATCAGTCAGATGGTTACTTCCAGCAGGATAATGCGATGGTGCACGAAGCCCGAATCACTATGGAATGGTTCCAGGAACATGATAATGACTTTTCTTTGTTGCAGTGGCCCGCTCAGTCTGCGGATCTCAATCCTATTGAACATCTTTGGGATGAGCGGGAAAGGGCTGGTCGCTGCAGGCCTACACCTCCACGAATCTCAAGGCACTGCGTGACACACTTATATCTGCATGGTTCTTCATTCCTGCACAACATCTTCAACTTGTTGTTCAAACCATGCCTAGACGAATTCAGGCTGTTCTGAAGGCTAAAGGAGGCTCAACACGCTACTAGGTAGGTGCACCTAATAAAGTGGCAGCACAGTGTATACAAATAACCCACGCATGTGCACAGCGAAGCTTTAGACTTTTGTTTACATTCATTTGAAAGAAGAATGGACGTGCCAGAGCAAGATTGATTCCGGTTTCTATTCTTGCTTGATTTCATCAGTGTTTATTCTCTATACAATAAACTTGAAATTCAACTATTATGTAGACCTCTATCTGATTTTAATACTATGGAGAAACATGTTCTATAATTTCTTATACTCAATAAATATTTAATACCGATGGAATATCTATTTCCGACCGATGCCGATGCAATTAGAGACATTAGATGGGAATTACGTAGTCCATGCAGTGAACATCGACAAATGAGGAGACAAAGAATTTACGAAAATTAAGAAAATGCCAGAGCCTCCAGTCCCTCTAGTCAGGGCCTGTAATTTGGATGGAGTGAATTTTTGAATAATGCTCAAAGAGAATGCCTAGACTTTGCTGTGGCCTAATTTTGCATCTCGGCCGAATTTTGTAATTAAGATTTAAGATGATTCAAAAATTTGGTTATGGTTGCTGATAAGGTCAAGTGTTATTTTAAAAGCCTTGTACGAACGTCTCTTGTTCTCCAAATACTTTTGATGGCATAGTGTGTATAAAGTACTGAAATACCGCGATTTCTTGCTTACCATAATCAGCAACACGATATTCAAACACCACTCAAAATATCTTCCTCGAGCTTACACACAATCTTTCCACTGAGTCAACACCAACATCAGAGGTAGTAATCTCGATGTCCAAGGGGAAGTAGGCCAATAATTGCTCCAGAGACCACCTTAAACAAAAAAAATTAAGTATTCTATATAATAGCTCAGCAAGCCGTTGTTCAGAACATAAAATACTGAATTTACTCTACAAAATCCGTTTCTTCAATAATCTGTGGACAGCGTTGGAACGGAGAAACTTTTTGGAAAAAGCTGCATCTTTTTTTTATTTTCTTAGCTGTCTTCTTAGAAAAAAACAAGAAAAAGAGAAAGGCGCTTCTAACGAAGCTGAGAAGAAACCAAAAGCCGAGATAAGATAGGAAAAAGTTTGTTTTATGGCGAAACATAGTGATTGTAAGAAGCCTGAATTTCCGTTATCTCTCCACTAACTACCCTGACGGTAGCGAACACTAATCACGTGGCTACAGCTGTTCTGAAAGAAGAACGTCAATTCGAGCGTCTCTATGTATCTGTTCCAGAACGTTAATCCTCTGCGGTGTCACGAAATCAATGAAATGAAGACGAAGAAAGAAGAAATAATAACTGCCGAATTTCTCTTGGTCCGATTTTAATGAAATTTCGAATTGATAGACAAATCTTTCTTAAAGAATCAAATATAAAATTTCACGAATATGGATCTACTGGGAGTCGAGTTATTACATACGTACGGACGGACGGACATGATGAAGACAACACGCGATTTAGAAATTTTATGAATCTTGAAACCCTATAAAACGAAAATATTTTAGATATTTTATGCATTATCGATGGACAAAGCGACTTTTTTTTATTTCATGAGCGAAATCAGAGAAAAGTTTTATAAAAACTTTTCTGTGATCTAACCTGACCGATATTGAGGTGATATTTCTCTAAATAATTTCGAAATACAGCAGTGGTGTTGGGATCTAAAATTTCTGCGAGCTATCAACTTGAGTTCTAAAATAGTTTGTAAGATCTTTAAAATACCTCAACCCGAGTACTCTTTTCAGAACTCATTGAGGTATTATGGCTGTGTGATTTATACCAATTGTTATATTCTCTAGGAATGCTGATTTCTACCACGCTGCTCTGCCAAAATATTAAGGTATGCAGTTAACAGAGAGTTAATTGTCTTCATGGACATAGTCACCAGTTCTTATTGGAATTGAATCTATGAAACGCATGGTATCCCTCGTTGTCAGCCCATCTGTTTTGAAATATCTCCGCAGAATCTCGAGTGAATGAATGCAGCAGTAAACAAAGTATCGATCATGACCTGTCTCTATATAAGGGAGAAACACACCTGATTATTAACATCCGGGGATGATTAAGGGCTTATTGCCGGGAGACGTTCAAGTGAGAAAGAGAAAGATGTCATTATAGGGGCAATTAAGCGCTTATTAACCGAAAAAAGGTGTGTGAAAGGGGCTATTAAAAGGTCAGCAACTTTGTGCTAATTACAAACAGCGCGTAGCATTGTAGCATCGAGGGAAGGCCAGCAACCATCATCTTTCGCTGCGTTCCAACTTCGTTGACCTTTTTTAATCAATAAGCTAATTTGCATAATTAGTGAACGTGTTTAGCTTTCACAGTGGCGGTAATTAACTGTTGTGCGGTAAGGAGCAAGCAGCAAAGAGTACTTTACTTCATTTTACCTGCCTTGCTGGCCTTCGGTAGTTTATTTTAATAAACCTTTTTTATCAGCCTCACTTCTGAGTTCTTTGCCACTTCATACGCTCCAGCTAGCGTGCCATTACTGCAGTCTGTAATGTTCTCGTTCATTTACAGCCATTTTACATTCCATGCTTTTTTCGTCGCTCTTCAAATGGTCTGATGTTTTAAGTAGATATGCATCGTCCTCATGGGCAGTACAGTTGGTAGAATTAGGCATTGAACAAGTCATCTGAACACAAGCACGTCTTCTCAAAACCTGTGCTGAGTTTATTCCCTTTTTTTTGTCGCCTTTTTACACATTCTTCTTCTACTGTGGGATATGTGTTTTTTTCCTTTCTGCTTGGAAATTTCTTCATATCCAGCCAGTTCCACAAACGAGGTGACAAATCCTACCTTCATCATCTCATTGCACTTGCATCCATTCTTTCAAAGTTAATAGAGAGATCAATCAAATCTCAAGTCCTAAACTGTCGCGAAACCTTCCATATATTCAATTATCGTCAGTATGGATTCCGTATCCTTCTTCCCGTTCTTATATTATGTTACCAATCTTTGGACAAATTCAATTAAAAAGTTCGATGAGACTGACGCAGTTGCTCTTGACATTTCTAATGTTTTACTTGTGGTTGCTACAAAGGTCTTCTAAACAAGTTATGGATTGCCATCTGCTCTCGCAGTTGAATAACCAGTTTTCTCTTCGACCGCTCACTGTGGTTGATGGTAGATACTTTTTTTCTAATTTCTTAACTAAAGCCGGTGTATCCAAGTTCTTTCACTCACTTGTTTTCTCCTGTATTAATGACCTTTTTCCACTGACTAGAAAATCTCTCCAAGTTGTTGCCGATGATAGCAAACCATTCCAGTTAATTAAATTTTTCTCTAAGCAGACAGTTGCATTTTCTCGAATATTCTTCGCTGTTTCCTTAAATTCCGATGGTCATGTAGTTCTCCAATGGGGTAATGAAATTTTAGTTGCACAGCATCAGTATAAAACCCAGTTCTGTCTTATTTCTCTCAAAACAACGCCTGCTGTTTCCATCATAATCTTTGATGACACTCACATTTCGAGACAAGATCCCATGTATCTATCTACTCGCTTTGTACAAATCCCAAATTCGCCCTTCCGTGGAATATTGTTACCGGTTTTTGTAACATCGGTGGTGCCACCAGAACTTTCGTCAAGTTTCTAGACACCATTCAAAAGAAAGCGGTCAGGTTAATTAATAACCCGTCTCTTACAAAGACCCCTCACTCTCTGTCTCATAGTCGTTAAGTTTCTGCTGTCTGCCTTTTTATATCTGTTTCAAGACTAGGTCGAACAACTGTCTCTTAAAATCCATCCCCACCTTGTTCTATTCCCTCTTTCGGTTGCATTTCTCGTGGAATTCGTGATTCGCAATCTGTGTTTTCGTTTACCACTTTTCCTTCATCGTAACTTTCGGTGCTCGAAATTCATGTCCATGCCATAAAGAATCTCAGTAAAACGCTGCTGCACTTCTCTGACTCTGAGCTTATAAAACAGAAAATAAAAAATCACCAAAGTTGCTGAAAGAGAGAAAAAAATACCGAAACAACGGATACAGTACACAGCTGCATAAATGCTCCATAAACCATATTTTATTTTGCTATGCACCCCGTGTGCGTGTGTGTGTGTTATACTGAAGCGTTATACGAAATGATAGATTCCGTTTACAGCTGAAAGAGAGAGTTTCTTAAACCTACAGCATTTTCCAGTCTCTGTTAATCTTAAAATTTTCGTATCACTTCATAAATAATATTCTCAATCATTCTGAAATATAATTCGAAATGTGTATGGTAAGCTGCCGAATTTATATTTGAATTTATACTGAATTTGAGAGAGTTCGACAAATCTTTCTGCGTTAAACATAAAATTTCATGAAATCAATCTACTGGGAGACTGGTTATTACATTCGGAGAAACGGACATAGCCAAGTACATATGCGCCTAATAAAACGGTTTATATGTGATTGAACTACACTGCCCTACCATAAATATCCGGACACCTGCGTATCTACAAATAAACGTTATTTACAGGAAACATAATGAAGTTTGCTGAAAACTTTAGTCCAGCTTTTATAACAGCCACGAGTCTTCGTAGAACGTTCTCCACCAGTTTCCTTTTTTCTTTTTTTTTAAATATCCTCCGCTATTTTCTGTCATTCGGCCTTCAAAGTGGCAACCAGTTGAGCTCTGATTCGGGGAGGAATCTTTCCTCACACACACACACACCAGAAGATCCAATTCATCTTAGATGTTCCCTATTAGTATTGAGGTCAGAGCTCTGGACAGCCAACCCGACTTTTCGATTCTCATATCTTAAAACCAGTTCTTCACAAGGCAATCAGTATAACATGAAGCGCACTCTTGCCACAACGCAGTTAAAGCATTATTGTCTAGGGCGTCTAGACAGACCACAGCATTCATAGATTCGCCCAAAAAAAAAAAAAAAAGCCAACGGTCCAAGGCCAAACCATGAAACACAGACTAGCATGCTCCTTCCGCCAGACTTTATTGTCAGGACGATACAGTCCAGCAGGTACTTCATTTGGGCATCCGCCACACAAAGGCACGGCCATCAGACTGGTAGACCATGTACTGTGACCAGTGACTCCAAAGCACAGCCGCCTTCCGTTGATCTTTTACTTCTCATGTTGATCTTTTACTTCTCAAACTTCATCTTCTCATGGAAGAGCAAAAACATTGCATAGAAAAAGAAATTACATCTTGGAACTTGTAAATCATTTTTATATAAGAATCCTGTGGTCACATTTAAGGGTATGGCAATGTCTTTGAGAAGATGCTGGCAGTACGAGGTTAACCGGCTAACCAACGCAAACATCTTCCCATCATTCAATTCTACAAAGCTCAAATTTAAGGATTTAAGCAACTGTCCACCATGCAAAAACTGTACCTAAATGGTTCGAGGAACATTCCCAAGATTTCCAATATCTATCCTGGATGCCTACTTCTCCAGACCTGAATCCATTTGAGAATGACTGGGATATGTGGGAGATCATTTATTAAACTAATTCCTTCATTAACGTTGTATTCCCTCAGCGAACATCAAAAATCTCACTTATACATGGGGCTTCGGATCCCATTCCTCCGGTTTTGTAGGAAGGAAGTTTAGACTTTTAATTCTTTAAGACTGAGTACTACGTTTTTCAGGTCTTTTCATAATTGGGATGTCAGCCTCCAAGCCAAGGATAATTTTAGGAACAAAGAGATGCTAATGAAATATCCTAAAATGGGAACTCGGCTTTGCACAAACTCAAACTGCAGTTTCTTTCTCTGTTGAAGCAACTGCTTGTTTCATTATCCCTCTACTTCACGGATGTAAAAGATCATTTAGAATATGTAGCGCACAAGTGCATATTTTCTTTACGTTGCAAGTCAACTTAATTACAACTTCGTTTTCTTAGAGAGTTTTAAAAGTTAATAAAAAAACTGGAATCTACACGAGGCTACTTTAATTAAATATGCAACCAATGTGTCTCAGAGAGAGAGAAAGAGAATATAATGTTTTAAATCTAGAGAAGGGCTTCTGTTCACTATATTGAATTAAGAAAGCGCTGCTCTCCTTGTAAAATTATATTACAGACACAATATTTATAAAAAAATATGAATTAGGGGTGATTTCGAGTCCCTTTATCCAATTACGAGAAGCAACGCTATTCTTTTATCCAAAGATAATCACTGCTTCATTTTTAAAGAGATATACTTGTTGCTCTTTCAATATTTATTAGATTTGTTATAGAGAAGACGGGACGTGTAATCAATTATACACAACCCAGCTATTAACATCCGCATACCTACAAGTCTATAAATAGCCTAATAAAGAAACCTAATAAAGCGTTTGCTGTAACCTTTAGTCTTTATGACAGCTATAACCATGAAGCAAATGGATATGAAGTTTTCTGAGAGGTCCAGACAGGCTGCCAGAGCAAGTCATGAGGAATTGTCAATGATATACAGGAATTTTGCTAGTAGGGAAAAGGAGGTGATTATGCCTTTGCATAAGGCAATGGTCAGGCCATGCCTGGAGTACTGCGTTCAGGTCTGGATGGCTCATTTTTAGAAGAATGTAGAGTTGATTGAGTGTGTACAGAGAGGGGCAACAAGAAAGGCTTTTAAGTTCTGCAAATTGCAGCATCTGGAGAGTAGGCACCTGCGAGGTGATCTGATTGAGGTGTACACGGCCTTGAATGGGTTGAGCACGCTGAATTCTGATGGGATTCTTCCGCTTGCTCAGATTATGAACCTGAAGGGGCATAAATTCAAATTGAGGAAAGACAGTTGTAGAATAGTTGTAGAGAAATTTGCCATTTGCCAGCGGGTGGTTGATTGCTGGAACAGTCTTCCATCTGTCGTTGTAGAAGTTGATAGCGAAAATAAATTCAAGGATATATGCCTTTACTAATGGTAATGTTAACATTCTCCATCTTATGTAAATGTCCTCCAATATTTCAAATATTAGGCCTTCAAAGGGGCGTCCAATTCAGCCTTTTTGTTTGGGTAGTTTCTCTTCACACGTACCCGACGATACAGTTGAGCTGGATATAGCGGCTGAAAGTGTTCAATTGTACCTTGGATGCAATTCTACATAAGTCAATGAGGTCGATATAATGTGAACTAGAAACGACCTCTCATTGGAAACCTATTCTAGTTATACGGCGGCAGCCACCTTTCAGCTTGTGCTGAACCCACCTAGTATTCAGTGCAAGATGCTTCAGAATTCTCCTGTCACAGAAAGAAATCTTTTTGAGGAATTAATACTAAAGGAAATTTTCTTACGAACATAGTTTCATATAAGCTTTTTTGTCTGGTTAAAATTTCTTGAAATTTTGTTAATGCGTATGAAGCGCTCAAGGAATCTTTCATTTAATTAATTAATATACACTGCCCTACTATTAATATCTGGACACCTGCCTTTAGACAAAAAATCGAGCTTTTATTGTGTTATTTAATATTTTGTGCTGACAACTTTTGCTTTTATGACGGCCTTCAGTCTTCGCCGTCTACTCCCAACCAGCTTTTTTTTATAAATGGTAGGTGAGATGTTCCTTCACTCGACCTTTAACGCAGCCACTAGTTCGACTTTGTTTTTTGGGCGATCTCAACGTGCACGTACCCGACGACCCAATATATCCCAAAGATACTCTATAGAGTTCAAGTCACCACTCTGGGTTGGCCAATCCAACTTTTCCACACCTATGTCCTCAAACCGCTGTATTACGAGAACTTACGACCCACCTTAGTAGTATGGCATGGCGCGTTGTCTTGCTGATACAGGCATGGGCCTTCCCCGAAGTATTGCCATAATGTTGGAAGTGCATAATTAGCATTAGCATTAGCATTAGCATTAGTAGAGGCATTTGATGCAAGAAAGCAAGCTTATGCAGCATCAGCCAAAAAAAAAAAAAAAAAAGAAAAAAAAAAGTAACATAAATAAATAAAAATAACCACTTCCACTTCACCCCTCTGTTCGTTCGAAATACCTGTCCAGCTGAGCCTTAAACTTATTTAGGCTATCAACTTCCACGACAAGGGATGGAAGTCTGTTCCACCCACCAACCACCCGCTGGCTAAAGGCAAATTTCCGCACATCTATCCTACATCTGTCTTTCCTCAATTTGAATTTATGCCCTCTCAGGTGATTTTTCTGAGCTAGAGGAAGAATCCCATCAGCATTGAGCATGCTCAAACCATTCAAGGCTTTGTACACCTCTATCAGATCACCCCGCTGGTGCCTAGTTTCCAGACACTGTAATTTGCAAAACTTAAGCCTTTCTTCGTAAGAGAACCCCTTTGTCCCATTCACCAATCTAGTTGCCCTTCTCTGTACTCGTTCCAGCAGCTCTACATCCTTCCTGAAATGAGGCCTCCAGGCCTGTATACAGTACTCTAGGTGTGGCCTGACCATTGCCTTATACAAGGGAATAATCACCTCCTTATCCCTGCTAGAAAAATTCCTATATATCATTGACAATACACCATGAGCTACTCTTGCAGCTCGTCTGCACTGCTCAGAGAACTTCATATCTGCCTGCACCACCACCCCCAGGTCCCTTTCATTCTCTACCACTGTCAGTGTAGTACCACAGAGTTGATACGTTGCTCTGGGGTTGCTGTTTCCCATATGTAGTACTTTACATTTGTCAATGTTAAACTTCATTTGCCACCTCGAAGCCCATCTGCTCAACCTTTCCAAATCCTGTTGCAGCAGCATAGTGTCAGTAGTGTCCTTGACAACCCTGCCAACCTTCGTATCGTCTGCAAACTTGGACATTAAGCCTGATATACCATCATCAATATCATTTATAAATACAGAAAACAATAAAGGCCCCAATACTGAACCCTGAGGGATTCCACTAATAACATTAGTCCACAATGAGCAGTGTCCATTGATTACCACTCTCTGTCTTCTCCCCCTCAACCACCCCTCCATCCATAGCAGCAACCTGCTTCCAATGCCACACTGCTCCAATTTGTGCAGCAGTCTTCCATGTGCAACAGTATCAAAAGCCTTTCTAAGATCCAAGTATATAATATCAAAGTTATTCCCTGCATCCAGTTCTTTTGTGACTGCATCATAGTATCCAATCAAATTGGTCAGGCAAGACTTCCCCTTAACAAAACCATGCTGTGTCCTAGCTATAACTGAAGTCTTGTCTAGATGATCCTGCAGTGCTTCTTTCACCAGTGCCTCCATTAATTTTCCGGGAACAGAAGTTAAACTCACAGGTCTATAATTACTTGTGTCAGCCTTTGATCCCCCTTTGTGAATTGGGGTCACATTTGCACATCTCCAGTCAATGGGTACCTCCCCTGAGTCCAAGGAAGCTCTCATAATTATGGCTAAGGGTTTGCTTACCTCCTTTGCTGCCTCCTTTAATATAACTGGATAGATCCCATCCACCCCAGGTGCCTTTCTTGTGTTTATCTTCAACAATTTCTCCTCCACTTTGCTCTCAGTTATTACAAGATTCTCTAGCTTACTGCTAGAGTTGAATACACCTCTGGCATTCCCCTCGCTGAATAACTCCTCATGTGTGAATGTTGATGCAAAATATTCATTTAGTTTGTTAGCTACCCGAGCAGGGTCATCAACAGTTGACCCATCGATCTCAAGTGGACCAATCTGATTCATCCCCTTCCTTCTAGAGTTTACATAAGTAAAGAACTCTTTGCTGTTTTTCTTCGCATCCCTTGCCAAGGATCTCTCGTAATCTGCCTTCGCCTGCCTAACCTCCTTTGTAACTTGGTTACAGATCAACTTGTATCTATCATAGGCGTCCGTGTCACGTGTTAATTTGTATGTATCCCATGCATTTTTCTTCTCTGCCATATGCCTCATTAGTTCATCTGACAACCATTTAGGCCTAAACCTTGAACAATATTTCTTAGTTGGTATGTAAAGCCTAGTAGCTTCCACGATAAGTTCTTTGAATGCTTCCCATTTTGAATTTGCTGTTGGCAATATCATCAGTTGATCCCACTGTATAGAATTTAAATACTGTCTCAGTCCATTGTAGTCGCCTTTACGAAAGCAATACCCCTTTCCTTTACCCCTAATGGTAGTTACCTCTTTGAGTAACTCCCACTTCCGCACACTGTGATCACTGCCACCAAGTGGTTCATTTATCTGCAGATTCTTAATGCATGAAGAATCACTACTGATAATCAAATCAAGAGTATTACTCCCTCTAGTTGCCTCCCGAACATGCTGATGTAGAAAACAATCATCCAATAAATCCACAAAAGCCTTGCTACTGTGTGAGTGACCAGCCCCCAAATTCCAGTCAATATCTGGGAAATTAAAATCCCCCATTATAAGACTCTCTGATTTACTGGCCCACTCTATTTCTCCGAACAGTTTCTTATTATACTCATCAGAGTCATTAGGCCTATAGCACACTCCTACTCTCAATTTTGATCTCCCAATGCTTATGTCACACCAAACTGACTCGACACTGCACTGTCCAGCGATGTCGACTGGCTTCACTTCCTTGGATTTTATGTGGTTTTTAACTAATAGCATAACCCCTCCTCCCTTCCTATCCTGTCTATCCTTTCTGTAGACATTGTACTCCCCAAATTCCAGTTCTGCATTTCTTATATCTGTGTGACACCACGTCTCTGAAATCCCCACAATATCTGCCTTTGATGTTTTGAGCAATACCTCAAATTCATCAAATTTATTTACTAAACTCCTAGCATTGGTGTACACACAAGTATACATGCACCTGTTCTTTTTCTTAGCTACCTTAACACAACCCATGTGTTTACTTGTACCCCAATGATTCCCAGCAGTCTCTGAAATATCCTGCATCTTATTTTCCAGGCTGCGGCTCATTCCAATAGAAGCAGTGCAAGAATCACTTTCACCTCTGCCAGTGGCTACTGTTAATCTATTAGTCCTTGTATCCCCCCAATCTAGCAGTTCTCCGACCCACCTAACATTGCCTCGATAGCATCAGCAAACATTCTTGCACCCTTTCTATTTAAGTGTATCTCATCCCTGTAGAAGCAGTCTCTCCTGTTAACAAGTACAGACCAGGCTGAAAAAAATTCTACCCCTTGAGCCCTGCACAATCTTTCCAGGGCCGAATTGATTGACAGGGCTCTCATCATATACTCCCTCCTATCGTGTCTGGGCAGAATTGCAGACACTTTCAATTTCAACCCTAATTCACGGATTTTTTTCATCAGTGACCTGTACTTGTCAAGTAATTCCGCCGGTCTCCTACTCTTAATGTCATTAGTGCCAACGTGTACAACTATATCACCTTTTGTGCCCTTAAAAGATGATATCCGCTCTACAACGTCATCAACTTTTGCCCCTGGCAGACATACCCTGGTCCTATTCCACCTATCCTTTTTACAAAGCATGTTTCCCGTTTCCCTGACAATAGAGTCACCAACAACTACTAGTTCCTTTGGGACCAGCGCATTCTGCCTTGGGGGTTGCCGCTGTGTTCCGCGATGACCAAGTGCAAGCTCTGGCATTGGTGTGGGCAGCTGAGAGCTTGATGGGCCCCTCACTTGTAATCCTTCGAGGGCATCCACCCTATCCTTCAAGCTCTCATATAGGCCCATAACAACGCTGAATTGTCGAGGTTGTCCTGATATTGCATAGCATTCGTGGTTTTGTCCATAACGACTAATGGGCACAAGCCATGAAAGGAGCCCCATGCCATGACACTGCCTTCACCAAACTTCATTGTTGGGAGGATACAATCAGGAAGGAACTGTTCCCCTCGTATTCACCACACCCATGAAGGGCCATCAGACTGGTAGAGTGCGAACCTCGACTCATCTGTCCATAGGACTATTTTACCCTGCTCTGCAGTCCAGGATTTCCGCTCCTTACATCATGTTAATCGGTGTCTAGCATTTGTTGAGGTGATCAATTCTGTCGAACTGTTGACGTAATTCTGTTGAACGTGTCATCTTGCATGCCCACTTTTGCAGTTCTCTGTTCGAAGTCCAGTGTGTATATTTATAGCAGGTTCTGTGACGTGTTACATGCATAGGACCTGTTTCCCCATCCACGGATGGGTGTCCCGATATTAATGGTAGGGCAGTGTATTTCTTTATCGATTTATGCGTTAGACAAAAAGATCAAGCAAGGTCTGAAAGGAGAGATCATATTCGTTATGTAAACAGTAGTAAAAGTATTATAAGGGAAATGCTGTCAGAAAATTAACTGGTTAGGGAAGAACGTATCCTAGCAATCCTCCTGTTTCAAAAAACCTCTTATAGAAAATAGAAAATTTGGCTGTTACTTTGGCTGTTGGCTGTTTTTATTTTTAATATTCTTATAGTAAATTCGCCCCTAAGTAATCATTCATAGATTTCTACACATAAACAGATTAATCATAGCCAAGAGATAGAGCAGCTAATAATGCACACCAATGTTCGCCCTGTTCAGGCGGTGCTAACTTGAAAGACGAACGATTTCTCCTCAGTACCCATCAGGGTTGTGTCTATGAAACTATTGCCATTCCGTCTGAATCAGCTGCAGGAGAGTGCATTATAAATAAAACATCAGCAGCATGACCCGTGTGTCTTATTTTTATGCTCCACGAGAACTCAAACTACTAATAATAAAAAGTGGAGTGAAACGTGAGCGAGTTTTCTTCAACCACTATTCCAACGTTTGTGCGTGTGCATTCGGAGAGATCCTTCTTATTGGAAAATACCTCCTGGTGTGCTGCAATACAACGAGGGATCTTTGCATCTTCGATGTTTCCAAGGCTCTCCACGGAGGACGATCTCGCAGATGATGCGAATAAAAGTGTTGTCGACGGAAAGGTATTAAACCCTGCGTTCTCCATTTCTTAGAAAACCTGGGAATCGAGCTCAGAAGTCTCAGTGATTCATTTAAAAAATGCGTTAATTTTTTTTCTTGTAATTAAATTGAAACTGTACTCTGAATTTATACAGTCTTTAATAGCGCAATGACTTCCATTCTATATTAAAAACATAAATCCGTTCCCTTTATTTAAAAGGGCCTTACGAACTTCATTATCAAGCTGGCTGAAAAGAACGCCCTAAATGAAATGATTTCCTGATTTTTTTACATAATTCTTAATTACAAAGACGCGGATTTCCTTTCGTTTCCTTTTTTTTTTTTTCTGAATCAAGTAGTAACTTTTCATTAAAAGCTAGTTCCTATATCTCTACAGCAACTGTGATTTCCTCTAAAATGGGAGATTAGTGCACTTCTTAATTAAAACTTACGCAGCAGTCAACCAACGAATATTTACGCGTCAGAAGTGTGTTGCGTCTTTAATTAGCATCAACGCGGATCCCAAACTGCCTCGTAATTTCGAAGAAAAGAATCGATAAAACGCTCTTTATTCGTGTTTTTGTTCATTTGGTATTTCACTATTATTTCAATAAATTAAAAGCAGCTAATGAAATGTTCTTTCAACGTTAGTTTTTATGGAAAAAACAAAGTAAAGATCCTAGATTCATAAAACGATTCTGTACCTCGGTCGAGTGCCTACAGAAATAGTGTCAAAGTGGGGCCAGCGATGAGCCTTCTTAAACGGACACTTTCTGTGAAAGTACGATTGCGCACAAATAAACGAATTTATCACAAACAGGAGAAAAGGTTTCCTTTACTACCCGATGTGGAAAAGACCGCGATTATAACCACTGTGCTACCCACGAGGATAGTCAGTTCCTCAAAAATATGGAGGCCTTTCCAGTTAAGAAATCACCCCATTCCACTTCGGCTCTTTCCAAAGTAATGGAGGAATCCATCAACTGCCAACTCTTCAACTAGCTGGATGCCTTTCATCTGATCAATGATCGCCAATAAAGATTATGTCAGTGTCAATCCAACTGAAACTATACTAAATTGTGATATATCGGCATAACCAATTTGTCACCATTTAGTTCTGTCTTCCAACTTCTCCACTAATGCTGGCATTTCCCAAGATTCAGTTCTTTCTCCCACTCTTTTCCTCTTGTATATTCTTGAATCTTCTTCCATCGGAAATCCTATCGATAGATTAGTCGATGACTGCACACTACGATACACGTTCCACTTTGAAAAACGTAGCCATGCCTTAAACTTCTCGAATATCCACAACCAATTACTTAAGTACCAACTTCCAGGTAATTCTGAAATGAGGCGAAAAAACTATTAGGCCTCATCCCTACTTCTAATCTCTCTGGAGTAAGCACATCACAAATATTTCTTCCTCGGTGTTACTTCTCTTCTGAGAAGCTATTGATTTTACGATTCTAGAATCTGCTCAAGAAACACTGTTCCTACATTTGGTGTCCCCAAACCTCTTTCAATCCCTTGCCTCCATTCAAAAGTGGGCATTCAGGTTAATTAATGACCCGTATCTTACATAATCTCTCCGCTCTCTGTCTCGTAGACGTTCTGCTGCATGACGTTTTAACAGATACCCCATTGGCACTGTTATTCTGAAATGGCATCTGTAATCCCCCCCCCCTCTCTCTCTCTCTCTCTCTCTCTCTCTCTCTCTCTCTCTCTCTCTCTCTCTCTCTCTCTCTCTCTCTCTCTCTCTCTTCCAAATCACTCCAAACACGTGCACAAGCAGTCAGCATCCATTTACTGTCCAACTTCAAACTCACAGAATCAACTTTTCTTTTCCTCATTTATCCCTCCACTTCTGTTTTTGAAGCAACCTTCCCTCACATATTTCCTGAATATACAATCTCCAGAATTCATTTCTAATTCAATAAGTATCTTCTGTCTTCACGTCCCTCAACCAAATGCACGTACTGCATAAAATGCTCGGTACTATGGTTCTATTATCTATCACCCTGTGACGTTGTTACCTTTTTTTGCATACATCTTGTCCTTCAATGTAGCTCCATACAGTGAAATCCATAGGTGTGAACGAGGCAGCCATGGAATGGGTGCCTCGTTCCTTCTGTTAGGAAATGGCTGATCCTTCTGTTAGGAAATGTTTTATTGAGGAAATCGCTCATGCAAACTTCAACTTCTGGTTTCATGCAAGTACTTGAACCATCTCCATAGTGTTTGTTGAGTAGGTGGATCTTTCTGGAATTCCTGTTGAAAATTTGTGTTTACAGCTGAAGAACGTGAGCCTTTTCCCTTTTCCTGTGGTAGGACTGCAATCCTACCAACTGTTTTACTCGCAAGGGCGTTATATTTTGCATAATACAATTTATTCCAATTGTATTTTTTTATTTCTAGCAATTTTATTAAAATTGTACAATTTCTTTATTCAACGTATTCATCGGTGTATTTATCAAATGAATATGTTTCAGACTGAAAGCCTTTGACCGAGTTTTGAAGAATTTTTTAACGCTTTGTGTATTTTGTTTAACTCTAAATGGCAGATGTATTCTTATTGACATAACAACATGAATTTGAGTATTTTAGATCTGAATTTCCCGAAGAATAGCCAATATTTCAACATGTACTGTATACATACTTTTTTTTTCTTGGCGACTGTCGAAATTTGCATTAAAATGCCAAAAATTATTAAAATTGAAAGAAGAAATCCTCACATAGAGTAAAATAATAATAACTTCTAAAAATAGTACCTGTATAGTTGGGACCACCTCCTCGTGGCGTAGACGGGTACTGGGAAGCAGTATATTTAGGAATATCCGAGACATGCAGTATTCGTGTATAATTTAAAAAATTACAGCTTTGTGTCTTTAACTTTTGTCGAGAATGCGCACACAATTAATATGTTCGCGTATTATTTAAAAGGGGCCATCAGCTAACACCCCACGTAACAGTTTGCCACCCACTTTAGTTTTCTGCACAAAAAGAAAATGCCAATATTTATATTTTGTAAAGAAAGCTTCCTACGATGTCATATGTAACTATGTAAATCTTCACTGAAAGGACAGAATTCATGATATACCTAGTACCTGGGCAACGCGACGCTGTCACCCCTCTCGCTAGTGGACGAACACACCACTTGGCAGGTATATAGGTACATGCATCCACGTAGACGGTAATTCGATGTCAGTATGGATAAACGTTGTGAGTTAACCGAATTTGAAAGCGGGACGATAGTGGGTGCCAGACGCATGAGTCACTATCGCGGAGGTGGTACAGAAATTGCACTATCCCCGTTCCACAGTATCAAGACTGTATCTGGAATACGACATTTCGGGAATAACATCTCATCGTGGACAGCGCTGTGGGCGGAGAAAGGTGATGGATGAATGTGGCAGTCGACGTCTGTCTCGCATTGTTTCAGCCAACCGGAGAGCGACAGTGGCACAAATCACCGCCCGCTTCAACGAGGGAGATGCCAGAAACGTCTCTACTAAGACCATTAGGCGATCATTAGCCGCAGTAGATTATGGGATTCACCACAGTCCCATTGCTAACACCACGACCCAGGACTCTACGCCTCAACTGGGCGAAAGAACATCGACATTCGACCTCGGATAATTGGAGACGGGTCTTCTGTTCCGATGAGTCCCGTTTCCAGTTATTTCGATCTGGCGGCGTATCTGGCAGAAACCGCACGAAGCTATGCACTCGTATATCAACAAGGACCTGTTCAGGCAGGAGTACGGATGGTAACGGTCTGGGGAGTGTTGAATCTGGAACATGTTGGGAGCTCTGGTACATCTAGATGCATTTCTGAACGGTCCAGGTTTCGTGTCCATCAATGCAGACCATCTGCATCCCTTCGCGGTCACCGTACACCCACAGGGCAAGGGACTCTTCCAGCAGGAAAATGCGCCTCCTCACAGAGTCGTTGTGATTAGAATATGATTCGATACGCATTCCTCAGATTTTACCACCATGGAAAGGTCTCCTCGTTCACCGGACATGAACCCTGTGGAGCATCTTTGGGATGCTGTGGAAAGGTCCATTCGTGCTATGGATCCTTCGCCCAGGAATGCGACAGAATTATGGACAGGGGTGCAGCAAGCGTGAATGGAAATACCTGTGGAACGCTTTCGTAGACTCAACGCCTCGCCGTGTGACTGTCCTTATTGGGGCGAAAGGTGGGCCTATCCATTACTAGGTAGGCATCCCTTGGTTTCTGTAAACTCAGTGTACTCATAAATCATCAATATACTGCATCCCGTATTATTTCCTTATTATTAGCAAAAAATCGGCTGTGAGACTCTTCCAGATAAGCCAGTTTTCTTTAGAGCGAAAGGATAAGAAGATACTGCAGGATGGAAACCTCCTCAACAATTCATGCTGAGGGATATGGACCATAATCTGCCACATTGGAACAGTGCGGGTTGGCAGATCGATCGTATTTAGCAGGCAGGGGCTGGAACCCCCGTCTACTCAAAGAGCGTGTGCGACCGCACTCCCGGTCCAAACCACTCGGCTACAGAGGCCTTGCGTAAAGATGAAGCTATAAATGCTGTCGCTGCAGCCTAACGGAACTTAACTGAATTTCAGAAGGGACAAATTACATGGAGAGTGTAAGAAAGAAAAGAACTGTTGATTTTATCTCTTTGATGAATAAACGAATAAAAACAGTTTCGATAGCTTCAAGAGTGATTGACACAAAGGGAAGGACAAAAACCTTCGTTTTCAACAGGAAAATGCAACTTCCGATTGGTAAGTGTGCTCAAATAGCTGGGAAGGCATTTTGGCAACTGAAATACAGAGTGGATCGATCCATCACAGGATTTATCTTTGCTTTCAAATGGATTAAGGAAATTTGTAGTAAGAAATTTGCGACGGAAAAAATGTCTTAACTGTCAGAATGAACATGGACACGTCTATTTTTATGAAGTATAAAAAAAATCAACAAATCTGACGGGTTAAACGACAAACTATCGTTTTCCTGTAAGGCGTTGCTAGCAATTCCTTGTTCTATTACAGGTAGAGGATTAATTCCGATTTTCACCATGTCCATCTGTCTGTCCGCATGTAATAACTCGTTTTCTGAAGAATGGATTTTCATGAAATCTTATAGTCCTGTCTACTGGAAAGATTTGTCCACCCATCACAAATTTGATTAAAATCTGGCTAATATAAATCTGGAAATTACCATTTATTTATTTTTTTTTTTCGCATGCATTATGCAGAATATTGTAGCTGTGAGTTGAGCATAGAAGTCGTTGATTTTTGGCTTTTAAAGGTAACACGGGTTGTACTTTATCTTGTTTTAGATTCAACAGAATCACGGATACACTAACACTAAACAAATAATTAGTAATTATAAACGTATACGTTGGCGGAGCCAACTTATTGTGTTGTTGATGCGATGTTGTTTTGATGGTATTTACAACGCAATGCCTGAAGCAGTCAAGAACAAAAAAAAACTAAACATTGGACAAAGCCCTTTAAAGATACTTGAAAAGAGGCAACTGTCGCCAAGGGTGATGCACAGCTTCAATGGAAACGTTAGAGAAAGTTGCCAGCCAGCTGTTGACGTTGGGGAGAATGGGTGTCATGTCAGCGGGAAGAACGCTGTCACTATGGTGACACTTTTCTTGCCTTTTAGATCTCCAACACAAAGGTCTCAAAGTTTCTTCATCACTTTTTTCTTTTTTTAATTAAAAGAATTCTTTTAGTCAACTACTTGTGTTCTGTAGCCTACACGTATTTTCTAAACGCACCCAATATTTAAAGGACTTCATTATCCCCAGGAGACTTATGTCCAAAGTAAAATGAAATCACAAACATAAGAATGAGACAAATAACGACGCAATGCAAATGCGCACTCACTCCCACCAAAATATGAGTACTTTCATAATTCAAACATAATTAAATAAAGACGGATCTCAGAAGAACTATCTCTTCAAGGGAATACCAGTACTTGTGAACTCCAAACGGAATTGTACTTCAGTCGTTGATCACAAACAGCCAAATTTCAACATTACACGGATTTCCACTATCTTGCATGGCTCCCACATTGTCCTGATCTTAATCCTATTGAGAATGTGTGGGGTGTTCTGGGGAGAGCTATTCGGAAACGAACTCCTCTTCCTTCGACTTTGTCGCATCTACGTGATATTTTGCTGGAAGATTGATTGAAGAATTAGACCACAGAAGCACTTATAGAATCCATGCCGCATCGCACAGTTGCTGTTATTCAAACCAAAGGTGGCCCCTTCATTCTTAATAAAGGTTCTTTTATTTTGGCCAGTCTGTGTATATTGTCGGGACATCTTTGATTTCCTAGATAACTGTTGACGAAAGAAAGACAATCCTTTTCTGAATACACAAGCCCTGATATCACTATGAAGGTGGGATATCTGTGATCTCTGTCTTTATTTAAGTCATCTTTAATTATGAAAGTAGCACTCAGACTTTGGTGGGTGTGAGGGTGCTTCTCTTTAGGGGAAGAGTCGTGCTTTTGCACTGCTTAGAGTGGGTGTCGCTTTGTTTTTCTCTTTATGTTTTTATTTTATTTTGAATGTTCTTTGCCCATAACAGTTTTATTTGGAATTACACTGAGAGGTCATTAGAGTTTTCAAGTACCACTGTGTCTCGAGTGTATCGAAATTGGTTCAATAGCCAAATTACATCCAAGATACGGTTATCCCGTGGTCTGAAACAGCTCGTTGATCTTAGAAGCCAACAAGACGCCAGGGTTCAACACATATTTGGACTCTGCTAAGTGGAACTTCCTTTATTGCTTTTGTAACTTTTGATTTAGTAGTGCGATTATTATTTTTGTCTCTGTGATTATGTTGGTGAATTTTTTCGTTCTTTACGAGCGCTTATTTTATTTATTTATTTTTTGAGTTGTTTTAAAATTAAATTTAGAATAAAATCATGCCTCAGACTAGAGCAGCAAAGCAAAGAACTCACAGTAGTGGAAATGCTTTGGTTCAGGCTAAAACTTCCGAGGACAGCACTCCACCGAGGCACGATTAAGTAATGTGTGTTGCTTGTGCCCTCTTTGCAAAGCTACCATTAGAAGGATATGGTATGGCCAGAGGAGGTTCTTTTAATCGTTTTCGTTGCAAAGAACATCAGGAGATTAAAAACAAATTCGGTGTTCTGATGAGATTATATATGGGCTTGAAGAATTCTTACGTTCATGTTTTTATTTTATTTTGAATGTTCTTTGCCCATAACAGTTTTATTCTGGAATTACACTGAGAGGTCATTGGAGATTTCAAGTACCACTGTGCCTTAATAACCTCGAAGGATTAAAAGAGCGGGACCCATCAAGCACCCAACCTCCCATCCCAACGCTTGAGCGCATCCCCCAACGCCAGACAGCATAACGATATTCTCTGTACAGTAGATCGTTGGTCAAACAGGAAGCAAATACAGCTTGTTTACACGACTGTCAGGAAAACAAGAAATATATTGGGCAAAAAGTACAGGTGGAATAGGACCAGGGTATGTCTGCCAGAGGGCAAAGGTAGATGATGTTGTATAGCAGATATCATCTTTTAAGGTCACGAAAAGTGTTATCGTTGAACACGTTAGCACAAATGACATTCAGAGTAGGAGATAGGAGGACTTACTTGGTAGGAGTAGGCCAATGTTGAAAGAAAGTTGCGAGTTAGGAGTAAGTTTAAAAGTATTTTCAGAGCACAATAGGAAGGAGTACATGCTGAGAACCTTATCAGTCAGTTCGGTTCTGGAGAGACACTGTAAGGCACATTCTGTGGAATTTTTCTCAGCGTGGTCTGTGCTTGTTAACAGGGAGAGACCGTCTTTACAAGGATGGGATACACTTAAGTAGAAATGGTGCAAGAATTACCATTGGTGATCTTGTTAAGATTGCTGACAAACTGAACAGGTATTTTGCATCTCCGTTCATACAGGAAGAATTATTTAGGGAAGGGGTGCTAGGAGTTTTCAAACTCTTAACAGGGAGCTAAACGATGTTCTGATAACTGAAACAAAGGGGAAGGGAAATTGTTGAAGCTAAACGTAGAAGAGGCGACTGTGATGGATAGGAGCTGGCCAGTTTTATTAAGGGAGGCAGCAAAGGAAGTAAGCAAACTCTTAGCCATAATTATGAGAGTGTCTTTGAATTTAGCGGAGGAATCTATGGACTGATGATTTGCGAATGTATCCCCAATTGACAAAAGGTAATTAAAATGTGACACAAGTAATTACAGACATGTTAGGTTAACTTCTGTTCCAGTGAAAATAATGGAGTCGGTGGTTAAAGAAGCGATGCAGGACCATATAGACAGGAATGCAATTATACGGTAGTCACTAATGGAATTTATTAAGAGGCAATCTTGTCTGGCTAATCTGATTGGATACTATGTTTCAGTAAACGAAGGAACAGGATGCAAAAGATAATTTTGATATCATATATGTACTTGGATTTCAGGAAAGCTTTTGATACTGTTAAACATAAAAGACTGCTCGACAGATTGAGGGAGTGCGGCATTAAGGGCAAGATAAAGGAATGGTTGAGTAGGAGAAGACATAGAATGGTTATTAATGAATACTGCTCTTTATGGGTTAATGATATTAGTGGAGTACCCCGTGATTCTGCGCTAGGTCCATTGATGTATTCTGTATTATTAATGATATTGATGAAAGCATATCAGGCTGAATATCTCTGCAAATGTTGCAAACAGACACGACAGCTCAGGGGGTATTGTCAGTGATATACAAGAACTTTGCTAGCAGAGATAAAGATGTGGTTATTCTCTTGTACAAGACAATGGTTAAGCTGTATCTTGAGCACTTCATACACGTCTGTAGGCCTCATTTTATGAAAGATGTAGAGCCGGTGGAGCGGAGACAGAAAAAGGCAACGACATTGGTGAAGGGAACGGAAGAGCGATCTTACCAAAACAGGCTTCAGTTCGGAGAATTGTAGCATTTATTGCCTATACACCAAGAGAAGTGACCTTATTGAATTACTTAAGGCTTTGAATTGATTCAGCAAATTCTATGCTGATGACATTCTTCCTCTTGCTCTGAATACACGCATGAGGGGCATAAACTCAAATTGAGGAAGAATGGTTGCAGGATAGATGTGCGAACGGTTTCTTTCAGCCAGCCGGTAGGTGATTGTCGGAACAAATTACGATCTGGTGTTGTGGAATTGGGTAGTTTGAATTAATTCAGAGAATAAGTAAACTATTGGAGAGGATGGAGAGATGGTGTGGAATTTTTTTTTTTTTTTTTTGGCTGATGCTTTATACACTTGCTTATTTGCGTCATATTATATTACTAACATAAAGGCCAGAATGTTACAGAACATAAACTGACCCTAGTGTGGTGGCCTACCCTTAATCATATCTTAGTCCTGTTCAGCCACTGTAGGATGGGGTGGAACGAGCTCTTTGCACTATAGATCTGTAACTATTCAATTTTAACACCTATGGGTAGCACTTGAGTCGACATGGACTGGATTCCTTATAGTACGCTTTTAAAACCTTTCTGCATCTCACCACGTAAATGTGACGACGATTCCAGAATGATCTGTGGGCTATAGTGGGACCTACTCAATTATTAGCTTAGAATACCTAATAAAGTGACCCCTCCATGTATAAGCAATCAAAATACTTTGGTATAATACAAAAGAGGTTAAAATTTTAAAAACTCGGAAACTTTTATTTCCTGTCCAACCAATCTTTAGAAAGGAATCTCAACTAAATTGCGCAGTGCATTTCAATTAGTCTGAACAGGTTAGTCACACAGGTTCTAAACATTCTGAAGATGATTGGGGCATTATATAATTAATTAATTGTTGAAATCAGGAGAAATGCAAAATATATAATTGAGTATTTTTATTTTGTTCCCGAACATTCCAAAAATTATACAAATTTCTTGAATACTAGATGCAATTAAGTCTAAATTTCCAACACATCTTTGTAATTTTATTTTTATAAACGGAAAATAAAAGGAAGAAACAGTGAATTGCCAGCCAAATGTCTTTTCCTGCAAATATCCTCATTCGGCATTTCTTTCCACCCAAATGCAATCGTTTCATACTTGGCTGTCTGACTTCGGTTTTCTTGATGATCTAAACTTGTTTCTTCGATTCCGAAGGGGTTGGATGTTTACCTTGTAATACCTTATAGCTGCATTTTTATTTTTGTCCATTTTTTCTTTTGTGTAAACGCTTTAGCCTTCCTCTGATCGAAATCTTCGATGTATTTTTGTTTTTTCTCTTTTTGCTGGGTTAAGGAAGCAACTTTACAAAAAGAACAAACAGCGAAAACTATTTTCTTACAAAATCTTGTTAGAAGACATTCTCAGAACAAATATACTTTTTTTTCTGAGAAAGAAGTACAAACATTCGAATTGCTAGTGAAGTGTGAATTGAACTGAGCATGAAAGGATTCCTTTGAAAAGCAAATGAATCACAAACTTCTTTCTGAGTCAGAAAATTCAAAGGGGTCAAGCGAAACGAATTCAGAAATAAAAGGCGAAATGTACTTGTTTTAATTAGATCCGTATCTGATACATAACTTCAAAGTACATTTGAAAATATTTGTTGACATTGTAATCTTCATAGCAGCAGCACCAGTTATTTGATTTTTATTTTATAGAGCTGTTGGTTGGTTGGCTTTTTCGTGGTTTTAGGCACATCAGCACCTTCGGCCATATTGCATCGTACACTGCTCTATCATTAATATCCGGACACTTGCCTTTAAACAAAAAAAAAAAAAAGAGCTTTTATTGTGTCATTCCTCAAACTACTCTGGTACGACCCAAGCAGTATGGCCTGGCGCATTGTCCTGCTGACACAGGTTTTCCACATCCTTCCATAAAGATGGGCCTTCCCTGAAGTATTGCCATAATGTTGGAAGTGCATGATTGTCCAGGATGTTCTTGTATTGCATAGCATTCATGGTTTTGTCGATAACGACCAAAGGCAAGCCAAATCACGAAGGGAGCTATATAACATGACACGGACTCTACCACAGTTCATTGTTGAGAGGATACAATCAGGAAGGAACTGTTCCCTTTGCATTCACCACAACCAGGAACGGCCACCACAGTGGTAGAGTGCGAACCTCGACTCGTCTGTCCATAGGATTGTTTTCCACTCCTCTACAGTCCAGGATTCGCCACCATGTTAATCGGCGTCTATCATTTGTTGAGGTGATCAGTTCTGTTGAATGCGTTGTGGGGGGGGGGGGTCTGTGTTTTTGATTTAATTTGAATTTGAACCCTACTGAAGTCTCAAACTGCCCAGAAAACGCAAATCTGACTGCAATTCACAGAAAATTCTAGATTCTAGTGGGTAAAGCGAGTGTTAGCAGAACATTAAAGGCACACATTTATTTACAAAAAATTTACAACTTTTAATGCACATTATATACAGCGTTTACATAAAAAGCAATAATTACATACAAGCATACCAATTTCCATATATTTTAATCATACTATAGTACACTACACTATCTCTCTCTCATCAACAACTATTTTAAATTTACAAATTATTAACATCAGTTGTATCTTACTTAATATGAATCCTCGATGATTGCTGAATCATTCTCTTACATTACCAATTTTTGTATAATTGTTTCTAGCCTTTAACATATGAAGTGTATTACAACTGGTATTCTCTTATCTCAATAATGTTCACTATAAATCCCTCATTCTATTTTTTTTCTACAAATTTATCATGTTCATGGTACATAAGAACCCTAAAGTCTGTACTATCTATACAGTCATAGAAGGTTATCTTCTCATTATTGAGGTCCTCATTTGGTGATATCTCCAGCAACCATAGGTCGCCTGAAGCGCCCTATGTAAGAGCGAGTTAAACCTAATCCTAATAGGAGATTTGCCGAATATTTGCAATATACTCCCCTCTAAGAGAGAGTAATGGTTGAGACAACTGGGCTATTTACTTCTCTCTCTTCAGCTTGTCAACTTCAGTTTCTCTTCAACAAGTCTCTATTTAAATCATTTTTCCTTTGTTTTAGCCTGTTGAGAAGCCTCGAGACCACTGCCCGTCCCACGACTACAACATCCAGAATGTATGTTAGATTGCCTCTAGTGCAAATAATATCTGGCTTTCTTATCCCTTCTTCAGTTGAGAACCTCGGCTCCACAACAGTCCTCCATCCCCTCTGAACTAGCCTGTTATTCACTACAGGTACCACAGCATCATGCCGTCTCACACGCCTGTCATGGGACCTCTGACACCAAAAAATCTACTTCTATTTCAACCCAAACTCACGACTTTTTCTCCTAGACCACACAAAATTCAGATACAGAGTCGGATACAAAAATCAGATACAAAATCAGATACAGACACTTCCTCAATTACACCCCCAAACTTTACTCTTTCCCTCAAGTTTGGAACGGCTCCCCCAATGACTTCAACCAATCTCCATACTGCTTATTTTTTTCATTTCCTTCTTATTTGCTAAAACGACTCACCTCAGCTGTCTCCCTAGCACATAGACCAACCCTTCTCTAAATATTTCTTATTTTTTTCACATGGCAGCTTGACCTTTTCATTTTTGCTGGTCACCTCCAAAACACTCGGTTTCGTGTTCACACTTTCTTTGCTAAATATGGCCAAATTGCCAAAATATGAGCTACCCTGACGCCGTTTTCTTTTGACGTAAACACGACATCGACTCATTTGTAATTTACTTCCTAAAGGTGGCTTAGATCAAAAGAGACGCTTCGTAATCCCATTTCACAGTCCTATTGTTCTTTCCCCCAGCAACCCTTTCTTGCCTGTTCTCAAAGGGCACCCCTTTTCTAATGTTGATCTGTCCCAGTTTGCTCTTTTATATTGCTCGCAATTACTCGTTTCCATTTAGCCGCTATTTAACATATACGTCTATAACTTTTACATCCGCAAATCCAGTGTTTCTTCAAACTTTAACCTTATTTACATTAAAACTAAATATCCAATGTTAATACACTGGTGTGCAAAACTTAAGGATCAACACTATTTCTAAAGGTTACCACTAAAAAACCAAACGAAATAGCCTGTGGCAATTTGTATAACTGTGGCCGTTCAGTAGAAAGCTAGTGCACATGGCAATTTTGAGTTCTGACAAGAGTTGCTCACATAAATAGATAAAAACAGCAATTCAGCCTTATATGTGCAAATTACCGAATAGTGAACACGATTGTTACAGACGTTCGATTGGTTTCATGCAGTGCTACAGACAACGAAATGGCCAGTAGACAACATCTGGATGATTTTATGCGGGGTCCAATAATTGGGAAGCTCGAGGGAGGTCGAAGTGCGAGGAGTGTGGCTGCAGAGTTCGGTTATCGTCGTCTCACGTGCGTGGTCGGCCTTCAGAACGACAGGTACAGCTGTTCGAAGGATTCGAAAAATGATGACCGCTATATACTCCTACAGGCCAAGACAGTGGGATCCATTGCAAACGAGCTGCACGGGAGCACAAGATGCAGGATATCGCAGTTTGCTATGGCCAGGCGGACATAGTAAACCTCCACAAAGGCGGACTAATACGCTGTGTACCTTTAACATCTGCTCATCGTTTACAGTGGTGCATCGAACACAAGGACTGGACAGCAGCGCAATGGGGTAAGGTACCCTTTACTGAAGAGAGTAGACTCCGTCTCAGCAGCGATTCTGGACGTCAGCTAATCTGGCGAGAGGTTGACACACGGTATCACCCTGCAAACATCACTGAAAAGGATCGATATGGCGGTCGAGGCGTTATCTTGGATGGACGTACACAACTCTAGATACTGGAAGAGGGTATTGTAACCTGTGCGAGCCACTCTACTGCATAGTGTTAGGGTCAGGCGCCACCTGTGGTTTCCCACATCTACGCCATATGTACACTGTGAAGAAATATAGAACTACTGTAAATACCAGAAAAGTGTTCTGTGTTGAATACGTAGTTTTTTGTTGGGTTCTGTTGGTTGTTCTGGCATTTAGCCTCAAGGCCCCTGGTGGAACCCCCATGCTAGGAGACGACATCTCCTAGGAGGTAGCCAGACTGCCCATTATTCTCTGGCTAGTCTCTGCAGGGTCACCTAAGCTTCCTGGCAGAGACCAATGTTAAAAAAAAAGAGAGAATTAGAGCGGGGGTGGGTTTTAGAGTCAAGAAAATGGGGGATAGAAATATGGTGGATGATGAAGACGGCATCCCTCAGTTACAATGGAATAAATTCATCAGGCAAAAGTAGGGGATGGGAGAGGGAGAAAAAATTGCCGTGCAAGGGAGCACGAGCATGATCGCCATTTGGCACAATCTTCTTGTTCTTCTCATTCAGGTCCGGTCTTGATATCAGTTTCAGTGGTGATGTCCAGTTTGGTAGTTAAAGTCCTATCCGGTGATCTGTGTCTAAGTCAGTAGGGATATAAATAGGAATGCAGCTGTGATTGTCCTATACTGGATCTTCTCAGATTTGGTGGTGGTGTAGTCTCATTTGCTGGTAGGCCTCTGCTTTGATTCCCAAAATATAGGCGGTTATCTTCTCTTGGATTTGACGATGATCGTAATAGTGACTATATCCATGGTAGGGTCTTCCGTCGTGCGAATAAGTCTTGTGCGGAACGCGTAAAGGCGACATAGTCTTCTCTTTCGAGGATGTGCTGTTCTTGGTTTTTAGGAATGTAATGTATCCTAGTCAGGAGGAGGCATCTCAAATCTTCATATATTTCGCACTCGTACATCAGGTGGTCCCAACTTTCAGAACCACAAAGGTATTGTGGGTTTTCGGTGATCACGAGTGCAGCGAGCTTTCCTTTGATAGATCCATGGACAGTTAACAAAAAAGTGATGCATAGGCCAGGGGAAAACCATGCGGGAGCTTTAGAGTATACTGTTGCTATTGTAGGAATGAATTTTTTTAGTGACTACTCCTTTTGTAGACTGTGTCCACCTAGACTGCCAGACCTGCTCTACTGATGTAATCCTTCCCCATGTGCGTTTGTTCCGAAGTGCCACTGGGCCGAGTTCGTGTTTATGGATGATAATGCCACACCTCATCGCACTGCAGCTGTTGATATGAGGACATTGTTCGTATGGATTGCCCCCGGCCCGTTTCACCGATCTAAATCTCACCGAACACATATGGGACGCTGTGGGGAGACGCCTAGAGGCACGTCCACACCCACCAAAATATTCACGAGCTGAAGATAGTGCTGAGAGAGGAATGGCCGATGTTATCGCAAGAAATTATCAAAAACATTGTTGATAATTTCTTGCGTCTGTCCATACCTACGAAATTTCTTTCTTAGGTATGGACAGACGGTGCAAAGTCTGCATCGACATTAGGGGTAGCCATATCTCCTACTGAGAACCACCTCTTCCCTTTGTTCCATCTTTGGAAGTGATTCATCTGTATCATGGCAGTCAGTGCTATGTTGCCATTTTTGAATAAAGTCCCCCTGTACCATTTTGTTTCCGTTGTTGTATCGGTGTTGTTTCCTTCATCATTTCTGTACCTCATGAGGTTCCTTTGGTATGCTTTTCCCATATCCAGGCCACTCCTATGAGAAACTACAGATGAAAACCTGACTGGTCCCCATGTTTTGCACGCCAGTGTACTTACTATCTTTGACTTAATGGTGGGGCATTAATTCTAATTATCACTTTCCATTGCCCTTCCTGGATTTATTTTAGCAAAACAAATATTTCTATTACATTTTTAAGATCTTCATTTTACAGCGTCATCTTGCAAGTCCACTTTTGCAATTGTATATTTGAAACCCAGTGTGCATATTTATAGCAGGTTCTGTGACGGGTTGCATTCATTGGACTTGTTTCCGCATCCATGGAGGGGCGTCCGGATATTAATGGTAGGGCAGTGCACATAATGTTTGTAAATTGCGTGTGTTCTGTGATTGATTTGTTCTTTTTTGGAAGAAAAAGCACCTGAGTTTTCGGGTGCAAAACCATGCTACCATCGCCAATGACCATTATCTCCACCGCGTTTGGAAAAGAGCCCGTAAAAATTCCTTGCGTTATTTGATGGGACTCGACCTCAGATTTTCCACTTCTTATGGATGGTTCGAGGATTGGGAAGACAGAATAGATTGTTTGTTTGTTTGTTTGTTATTTGGTTTTTAGGAGCATTAGCAACTAAGGCCATATTGTTCCAGGATATGCGGTGATCAATCCCTGACCTTTCCACATCCTCCATATTTGGTTGGTGACGGGCTCGAAACACGGTCTAATTAAGAAGCGTGTGCTACCACTGCTGCTCCTTCCCACCTGGCTACAGAGGCGCCTCAGAATAGATATCATACTTAATGAAAAATAACTTTTTATTTAATGAAATACGAATAGTAATACAGTAAACTCTGTAAAATTCGATCCGTACATTTTAAAGAAAAAAAAAAGTCGGGCACACATTGATGACCTCATTTTTCATTAAGAATCCACGCAACAAGAGTGAAAACGGGTTCCTTATAAAATGGTTGAAGGATTCCTGTTACAATAATCTGTTTTTCCGAACAGTAGGATTTGGACTTCAGAGATAATTTAACGGTGCTAATTCTTACAGTAGAACAAATTTATCTTTACAACGAATTGTTCTGGTATTGCACTGCTTTCAGATGGTCTCTTCAAATGGTTAATTGACCATTTCTTTAAAAGGTGACTGCTATGATAGCCTGTTCCGGAAATAACTGCCCAGTCATTTTGAGGGCTGCCATGAGGTATAAGAAATCCGTTTTCAAAGTTGTAATGATATCCGCTGAAAGTAGCGAGATTTCGTGGCAACAAATTACAATGCCAAGTTTGTTCTTCTGTGAAAATTCAGACCATTGCCTTATCCAAGCAATTTAAATCCTTCTAATCACAAAAGCAGATGAAACGACAAGATATTCACTATAAATGTTTACAAATGAAATATGTTCATTATTTGTGTTTAGTATTAAACAAAGAGGCTCCTCTACAACTGCCCAATTTCCAGGTACAACTAATTAAAATCCAGCACCTTTTAATCCCTGAGGGATGCCAGATTTTAAAGATTTTACTGTAAATTCAATAAACATAGATAATATGTACAAAAGGAAATGTAGGCATCCTAAAATTGCCAATGCAAATCGACTGATACAGAACTGGGATGGTTGACGTTCTTTCTCGCGTACTGGCAGAGTTTGTCTTTTGGTAGGGAAAGCACGTGCCGTCAATATAAGATCTTTCTGCGTCATAACAAGTGTGAGGTGCTACCTTGCTTCTTTTGCGTCTGCATCACGATGAGGTCTAAAAATTGTTCATGTTAATTTAGGTGTCCAATGCATGGTTGTCTCGGTTGGGTAGCACACCTGGTATAATCGCTGTCCTCCCCACACCGGGTGGAAAAAAAACTTGAGTTCAAGGCCTGTCTGGCATGTGAGGAATTTTTATGGGCTTTTTTCCAAACGTGGCTGAGTTAGTCGGTCTCATGGTTTTTCATCCAGAAAACAGAAAATCAACGACAGAACACACGCAATTTACAGACAATATACACAGAGCAATATAGCCTTAGTCGCTGATGCTCCTAAAACCGTATCCTTCTAGCGTCCTTTCATATATCTGTTGAGTTTTGGCAAGCATTTAAATGTTTAAAGTTTCCTTGTAAAATAAATTAGGTGCTCATGCGCGATTAATCTAGCAATTTCAACTAATCTCGGTGAAGAGTAATACGAAGATATCTTGAAGCGATTATTCGCTTTGTACCTCTTCCTTCCACTGGCAAAGTTGCAAAGTTTGTGCAAGAGGACATGAAGGAAGCATTTTAAATAAAGCTCTAACATAAAAACCTGGAAAAGATTTAAAGAAGGGTAAACATTTTATCTAAAAATCGATTTCTTTACTACAGAATGCGCCGTAGACTATACGACTACAGAGGCTTCCATTGACCTCATAAAATGCAACTTTACGATTTCGTATTCCACTACGCAGCTGTAACGTTTATCACCAAACATTTCACTTAACAACGCATTCGTTTTATGGGTTGAATGAAGGTAACTTCTGCACGGTTATTTCCATCAATATAACACGTGAAAACGTTCTTTGCGCGTTGTCAATGAGGCATTACATTTCCTTCTTGGGTTGTAGTGAGCCATTACAGTTTAGACATGTTTGGCATTGTGATGGGAACACAGAAAGAGAGCATTCAGTCGACTAATTTACATTTATTTTCAGCTAAACCGTTGAAAGTTGAAGAGTCAAAAATCTCCCGTAATATCCATGAAATAATTCCATCTAGATGTATATTTTTTATTCAGCGGTTATGTTTAACTTTATGTCCCCAACATCCTGCAATATCTTACTTTTGAGGGCAGTTTTCACCATGGGAAAGAGGAATAAATCCGAAGGTGCTAGATCGGGAGAGAGTAGGGCGGATGGTTGATCTGTACAGTTCCATCTTTCATCAGGTATGTCTTCACAACAAGTGTGGATAGGCGGGGCATTGTCGTGGAACAAGAACCAGCTGCCTTTTTCTAGAAACTGCGGTCTCATCAGGAAAATGCACTTCAATAGTCTTTGAAGCACCTGTACGTTGAACGCAGCATTGACTCGTTCTCCTTCAGATACAAACTCCTTGAAAATCACACCTTGTTTGTCGAGAAACATGAACAGCACCATCTCGATCCTGGACTTCTGTAAACGAAACTTTTTAGGCCTTAGTAAAATGTCTACAAAAATAATTTCACTTTAAAATATCTTGATTAACTGTTTTTAGTGATATCAATATTTCAATGTATCACTCTTGGCATTGTGCCCACTGTTCGCAACAATAGAAATGTAGTTAACGTTTCAAGTTCGGCTGTCTTAGTGCAGCAATAGTGAGGTCACTTGTGTTACGTTATTATATGCGAGGTTCAAACAACCCCTTGCAGCAGTATGTGAATGATAGAACAGAAGCTGTTGATACTTGTTCTACATTTCCAGAAAATAATCGTTGCCTGTCATTTCTAATGCTGAAGATGGAGTAAGCTCTGGATGTCGGGTATGCACTGTCTATTATTATATAGTATATATCCTATGGCTTAGAGGGGAATAGGCATTCTGTGTGTTATCATACACTCAGTCTAAAACACTGATGGATCCAATATATGCCTTGAGTGACCTGGGTTCAAGCCCGTGACTGCTGAATACGGTGCTGTTTCTTGTATTCTGTCTATCTTGTGAACTCCTCTGACCGTTTGGTCGTCCCCGAGTATAAACAGAATTTTTTTTTGTTTTTCTACTGTATTTTAGAAGATTTAGGAGAAGTCCGGTTGGCCTGCCTTTCTAAAATCCACTCATGCACATCTTCTTGATGGTAAGCCCTATTACGTTACTTTGGTGACAACGAACGTGTAGAGTGGTTCTCTTCAAGACACCTGGCCAGCATGAAGAGGAAAACACCAAACCGTCCAGCACATGATTGCTGGAGAGGCCTTCATCCTGCAGTGGATTGAAAGTGGCTGATGATGGCGATGATGATTTATCGTAATCGATTAAAAGTATTATTGAGCAGTTTTTCAATTCTTTTCATGCAATAAGTTATTCAAAAAATGTTTTAGGAGCATAAACGCACCCTAAATTTCAAATTAGAACAGCTGTGAATTCAGGGATTTGATGGACTTGATTTCGTACCAGAACACACTAGTGCACTGCGGAAAAACATTCACGGAGGGCCAGCTGTTCCTAATAATTGTTTGGTACTTTTAAGGAAAACATTAGATCTCTTATCGATAGTTAAAGTTTCAGACATCTCTTGCCCTGGAATAAATCTTTTCTTCTTTCATAATATGACGAAACTTGAACTCCATATTTTTAAAATGTCATCATAATTCTTTACTCACTCAGTAGAATATAAAGCGTGGTAGTTCGAAAATTCAAGTTATAATTCTCGGCAACTAAATGAAGCAACAGAACTCAAAATGTATTGTCACAGGACTTGTTGATCTTAGGAGATTGCTGGCATGCAGGGTTTATGGTATAAGATGGCAGTAAGGCGCGCTATCAGTAATTCTTGATAACCCCAGAGTGTGACTGAATGCAAACCAACCAGGGTTGGTTGAACAGCTGACAACAAGTAATTAAAAAAAGCGAAGAAACCGGGATATGATTGGTGCGAGGAGATGATCAGTTGTTACTGGCACGTGAAAGTGCCATTTTGTTGTATGATGCTTTCCGATAACTCTAGCGAGGACGTATTTTCGTGGAAGAGATTTCTCTGCCCATTTTCCCCTTCGTGCAGCTGTCCAGTAACATAACAAAACGTATTCGAGCAAACTTCGATAAGGTCTGCCCTCCCTCCCCTGTTCTTCTATCAATGTCAAGTCCTCCTCCACCGCAAGACACATAAAACGTTATGGTTGCGTGCGAGAAATGCTGAAAGCTTTCTGCTACGTGAGATACGCCAATCCGCGCTTTCTTAAAATAACAGTGATTTACGTGCAGTTTTTTTTCTGAGTTGACCCAAAGCATCGTTCTATCGACAAGCGAGGTCACACTTTCCCCATGTAATAACACAAAAAACTAATCAGTGCGATGGATAAACGAAATGAACAGTGGCAGTCATTAAAATTTACGCAATAACACTTGAAGAGCAACCAGAGATATCCAAGTGCTTTCGCTTCAACGTCCTTTTGTCCGAGCAGACCCCGGTAAAAAACAGTCCGTGATAAATCATTCTCTTCGAGTACTAATATGATCATTTGCAAACAGGGATCGATATTAACACGCGCCAAAAAGTTGTCTGCTGAATGAATGAACATAAGATCGTAGGTGGTGTCTGCCGATAAGAGATGTGTATTGAAAGTCACAGAAGATTCAACAGAGAATGCAATGGTGTGACATTTCTCGAAGTTGGTTGCCAAAATTTACAGGATAGACACCAGAACACCCTGTTACCTATAGGAGGAATGTGCTTTAGTATCAGTGTTGGCGTATCTGGGAGAAAAAAACATGCTATACTCGCCTGAGCCCGACTAACTCAACCAAGTTGTGAAGCTCAGAATTCCTCGCATCATCAATGAGACTCAAACTCAAGTCTTTTCCACCCGGTGTGTGGAGGACGGCGATTCTACCAACTGTGCACGAGGGCATACGGAGTTGTGCGGCCGCATATGCTACATTAATTATGCTTCGCATATCAGAGGTTGGTTGAAAAATAAAAAGTATTTTGCTGTTCCCATGGTATGAAGATAATTTTTGGTATGGGTTATTCCCATGGCATGTAGGTTAGTTGTTATTTTTGCATAAATAAACTGAAATGAAAATCTCGGTTGCAGAATGTCTCTTCAAATATGCTGCCTCCATTTCAACTTAGAATTTCCCTCTCTATAATCTTAGAAACGTTAATGATGAACACGGAGAATTTTCATAAATATATTGCTGCTATAGAGAAAAGTTACGAAGGAAGGTGGAATCCCTTTTTGCTGGAAACGTTTAATGGATATTGATCAGGGAGGCTCTTGATCTTACCAAAGAGCTGCCGCTGGTAGTACAGTGCATATAATTACTACTCTCCCCATACCGGGTGGAAAGGATACCAATTCGAATCACTGCGAAAACTTTTAGAAGCCTTTTTCACAACATGGCTGAGTTTGTCGTCTCAGGTGAGGGTAGCTGGTTTTGCTCCCGCATACCCGGGTTTTTCATCCATAAAAGAGGCAGATATCGACCACAGAACATGCGGAATTTATCAACAAAGTATTTAAGTCGATCAAAATCTGCATCCCGGCGCTGTACTGTCTGAAGTATGCCATTGATATGTTACTGAGAGAAGAAAGGACCCAAAGGGTTTGATGTAGAATCCTCCAGTGGCAGATATCCTAAAAATAAGAATGCTGGCAGCCTATAATGTAATATAATGCTTCTCCAGCCTTTCATTTTATAGCTGTGGATTTTAAGGCTGCTGTAATAGTATATATTGTTTGTGGGGTTGGGTTATGTCTGTGTGCTAGCCAGCTGATCATCGAATATTCATCTGACTGAATGCTGTGAAATGTTAATGAGAAAGTCAAAACCCAAATTTCTGAAGCATAGAACTGAGGGACGAGAATGAATCATCTTCTAAATGTATTTAGAGGCTGATTCATTATAATGTATTTAGAACTTAAGAAAGGCAGATTACAAATTGCAGTTGCAGCGTCTAGAGACTAGGAACGTACGAAGTGATCTGATTGAGGTGTATATGGCCTTGAATGGGTTGAGCAGGCTCAATTCTGATGGGATTCTTCCTCTTGCTCAGATTAAGAACCTCAGGGGAGCATAAATTCAAATTGAGGAAAGACAGTTGTAGAATAGATGTGAGGAAATTTGCCTTTAGCCAGCGGGTGGTTAATTGCTGGAACAAACTTCAATCTGTCGCTGTGGAAGTTGGTAGCTTAAATAAATTCAAGGTGGGGCTGGACAAACGTTTAGAGGGAATGGATGTGCGAAATATGTTTTTTTTTTTTCAGGGGGGAGGGGGTGATGCTACATAAGCTTGCTTTCTTTCATCGCATGCCTCGATTACTACTACTATTTGATGGAAGTTGCAGACTCTGGAGCTTGAAGTAACCGCTGTTTTTTACCATCTTAAGTAGTTTGAATTCTAAATTATCTACATATTGTCTTCACATTTGAAGACAATGTTAGGGGACCTTTGTAACTCCAATCACACAATCCATGTCTCCAATATTCAAAGTCCTTGTCATTAACATTGTTTCTCCATGCAGTGCGCCTGCAATTTGATTAATAGGACAGGAACCCATCAAACCACGAGACCTTGTTTGGTCTACCAATGCCCAGTACAGACGTTTCTTTCTGTTACTCGAAGAGAGCGTCACTGTTTATTTGCAATCCTCTCTCTGCAATAATTAATCGCCAATTCTAACTGCCATTCCAAGTTGAAAATTGCCTGGGTCGCATCGCTTGACTATATTTTATCCACATCTGTCAGAAATGCGATACACCAAATTACTGCGGACCCGACAAATAATAGCAGACTGCTATGAGGATAAATTGAATATTTAAGGTGTATCATATTGGAAATAAAAGCATTCGTTATTAATAATCTAATGCGGCGCATCCTTATTTTGCCCTTAACTGTTTTACTATTTTTTTTATCAATCGGCAATCAAAAAAAAAATGCAGTTTGTTGTCACGGTGAAGTTAGAATGAAGACAACGTAACATTAAAACTGTAATCGAATACCATAAAGAAAATTATGTTGCGGAAATGGTAAACAACTGTCCGTCCTCTTGAGATTGGTAAAGAAACATTCTGAGAAAACGATGCAGACAAACTAGGATTTTACATCAATTATTGATGGTGCCAATAGAAAAGAAAAAAGGGCAAGCAGAAGCAATTTCGTATTTCAGGAAGATGATGTTATTCACCGGTTCTCGCGCATTCAGAATAAATCCTAATAAACTCTGTGAAATACAGTGAAGCAGTGAATAGAGAAACCTGAATTCGCTATTAAAGTTAAAAATATAAAACAACTATATCCACTACTATCGCGAATCCACTACTACCCTTTCATGAATGGATAGTAGCGAATTCATGTTCAGGGTGTACTGACCTGTGAACGCATGCTACTGATCTATAAGTTTGCATAGTTCTAGTTTACCTAGCATAGCTATCTAAAGTCTGTATGGATCAGGAAAGATTCGCTTGTCAATTAATAATTCCTCCACGGACCCTCTCGTCCAAATCAACTTTATAATTGCCGTTTTTTTATATATTTTTCATCATTCGCTCATGGTCTTCACTTAGCCGTCATTATCACCATAATTCAGTTACTAGAGAACAACTTTTAGAAATAGTCAAGGTTACTGAAGAAGCTTGTTACCTCCATCATCATGTCAGGAAGCTAATTAAAGTAATCTTTTTCTCATTCTACAGATCCTAGTAACTAATAAATGTGGAATACACTATTATAACTCTATGGCTATAGAAAGGTGTCAACAAGTCAACGACTTGTGGGTACTCTTCACTAGTAGTGCTAAATTTGATGTCCATGTCCTTAAAATCACTAGCAGAGAGTTCAAAGCACTGGGGCTCTTCAAAAGGAACAACTGTAAGTCGGAAAACTACAGATATGGTGCAACATTATATAAAACCATCGTACTGCCAATCCTTGAATTCAGTTCACCGATCTGGAACCCTCATAACAAGGATTTACTTATCACAATCTCACTTTCCGTAACCTTTCGTTTTATCATTCACTTTACTGTGAATCCCTGTGCGAGCGGCAGAATAATTACTCCGGCATTACCCTGTTTGCCAAAGTAATTAGTGGAACCTACTAAACAACTGATACCTTATGAAAATCAACTTCCATGCTCCTCCTAGACAAGTCACGAACCTCACGATGTTTCGCCTTGACTCTGCCAACACGAGCAGAGTTCAACGACTTTTACGGGTGAACCAAGAACATTTCGTTTCTACATATGGCCAAATTTTCCATTAAATCCTCCAACCAGCACAAACGTACAAAATATCCAGTGCTTCAGCTGCAATATATGGTGTATGGATGGCCTATGCATTATTTATGAAAAAATAACAATTGCGAGATTTATATTGATGTAACTTTAATGAAATTGGGAAGACTCGATAAATCGTTCTACAAGAGCGATATAAACTTTCATAAAAACCCATCCACTGGAGAGGGGACAGAGAAAGAAATATATTGGTCCGATTTTAATAAAATTTGGAATGGCCCGACAAATCTTTGTAAAAGATTTAAATAGAAAAATTTTCTCAAATTCCATTCACTAGGAGTTGATTCATGCGAACAGACATGGTGTAGACATAAGCCATAACGAAGTTTTATTTTAACTGTTGCTAGGTTACCTCATAAATCGTGCCTTAGCTGTGCTTACAACACCTTCTCTTGTTCAGTGACGCTACGGCGTTGTACGATTTTAGTTGCAGAAGCTATGGGCAAGTAGTAGTAGTACAAATTTGTAGTAGTAGTACAAATTTGTAGTAGTAGTACAAATTTGTAGTAGTAGTAGTAGTGGAACGTCATGCAAGAAAGCAAGTGTATGAGCAAAAAAAAAAAAAAAAAAAAAAATCACACCATTCCCTCCAAATGCCTGTGCAGTTCCTCCTTAAATTTATTCAACTTATCAACTTCCACAACGACAGATGGAAGTTTGTTCCAGCAATTAACCAGCCGCTGGCTGAAGGCAAATTTCCGCACATCTATTCTACATCTGTCTTTTCTTAATTTGAATTTATGCCCCCTTAGGTTCGTAATCTGAACAAGTGGAAGGATCCCATCAGAATTCAGCGTGCTCAACCCATTCAAGGCCTTATACACCTCAATCAGATCACCGCGCAGGTGCCTAGTCTCCAGCCACTGCAATTTGCAGAACTTAAGCCTCTCTTGGTAAGAGGATCCCTTCATTCCCCTCACCAATCTTGTTGCCCTTCTCTGTACACGCTCAATTAAATCTACAACCTTCCTAAAATGACGCCTCCAGACCTGTACGCAGTACTCAAGGCGTGGCCTGACCATGGCCTTATACAGAGGGATAATCACCTCCTTTTCCCTGCTAGCAAAATTCCTATATATCATTGACAAAACCCCATGACCTGCCCTGTCTGCATTGCTCAGAAAACTTCATATCTGACTGCACAATTACTCCCAAGTCTTTTTCATTTTCTACCACCTTAAGTGTAGTACCACACAGTTGGTACGTTTCTCTGGGGTTACTTCTATCCATATGCAGTACTTTGCATTTGTCAAGGTTAAACTTCAGTTGCCACTTCTTAGCCCATCTGCCCAAATTATAAGGCGCCTCCGTAGCCAGGTGGGAAGGAGCAGCAGTGCGTAGCACACGCTTCTTGATTAGACCGGGGTTCGAGCCCGTCACCACCAAATACGGAGGATGCGGAAAGGTCAAGGAATGACCACCGCATATCCCGGAGCAATATAGCCTTAGTTGCTAATGCTCCTAAAAACCAAAATAACAACAACAACAACAATGCCCAAATTATCTAGATCCTGTTGCAGTAGCACACTGCCATTACTGTCATTAACAACCCTGCCAACCTTTGTATCATCTGCAAACTTTGACACTAAGCCTCATATACCTTCATCAATATTATTGATAAATATGCAAAGCAACAGTGGACCCAACACCGAACCCTGTGGGACTCCACTAATAACATTAGTCCAAGAAGAGCAGCACCAATTGATTACCACCCTCTGTCTTCTCGCACTTAACCATACTTTTATCCATTGTAGCAACTTACCCTTAATACCATTCTGCTCCAATTTGTACAATATTCTTCCATGCCCAACAGTGTCAAAAGCTTGCCTGAAATCCAAATATATGATATCAAAATTGTTTTTTGCATCCAGTTCCTTTGTAACCACATCATAATATCCTATCAAATTTGTCAGACAAGACTTTCCCTTAACTAACCCATGCTGTGTCTGAACTATTGCTGCAGTCTTGTCTAGATGGTCATGCAATGTATCTTTAACCAGAACTTCATTATTTTACCCGGAACAGAAGTTAAACTAACTGGTCTGTAATTACTCGTGTCACCCTTCGATCCCTCTTTGTGAATTGGGGATACATTTGCACATATCCGGTCCATGGGGACCTCCCCTGAGTCCAATTGTTTGAAAGTTCCTCTGTCTGGCCCTACAGTGATGCTTCAGAAGTGATTTGGTCATTAATTATATGAGGGGAGTCCTGCTTATGAAGGAAATGGAAACAAAATATTTTTCTTATTTTTCAGTGTGACTCCTTCGAACTTCAATGTACAAGTTCCATTTTGTTGGCAATGAGGAAATTCCAGACAAATAAAATTCTTTGTCCGGTCCATCAAAGAACGTTCATTATCATCAGCAAAGCGGCGCCCATGTACGTTTTTCTTGAATCAAAAAAAAAAAAAAAAAAGAATCAAAAATCCTTTAATGAAAATTTCAAATATTGAAGTATTCCTACGTTCTGATATAATCATTCATGATTATGATGTTATTCGTTATGTAATGATATTCATATTCATGCCGATAACTTCTGGAAAAAAATAATTTAATTATCATAAATGCTAAAAAAAAGATTGTATCATAAAAAAGCAATTGAGTAATCACATGCAAATGTCGGTTTATATCACAAATAATCAAAAATTACAACTCAGCTCTTCCCAACATAAAATTTACGTGCAAAAGTTGCAAAATGCAGAAACAAGTTAATTAAAATCTACAATATTTGTAAGCATCGATTTTCTGTGAGCTCGTACCATTTACTTCTGAATAGTAAGTTCGAAATCAAATCCTCCCTTGCTTCACCACGACAATGCGCCTGCTCACTCGTTGCACCTTGTGCTGAAACCTTTGGCCAAAGGTGCTGCACATCTATCTTCACTTGATATGACCTACGTGACCGAATTCCTCTTTCACTAATAACTAAAGAAATCCTTAAAAGAAGAAATTTGAAGATATTAGTGTTAGTAATGGCCGGATGGTGCAAGAAAGCCTTAAAAAAAAAACGAATAAAACAATGATATCAAAATAATAAAAATTAATAAAAGAAAAGGAAATTAAACATATCATCCTATGCGTTTCCATCACCCAAAGGTACTATCCAGATGACCTTTGAATTTCCCCAAACTGTCGGCCTCTACCACCCATGAAGGCAACTTATTCCAGTAATTTATAACTCGCTGGCTAAAATAAAACTTCCTGCAGTCCAATCTAAACATTTCCCCCCGTAACTTGAATTTATGTCCCCTAGTTCTAGCATCATTTATAATCTTGAAAATTTTGTCCTCATTCATTTTACTGATGCCTCTCAGAGCCTTAAACACCTCAATCAAATCTCCTCTAAGGTGTCTAGTTTCCAAACTCTGCAACCCACATATTCGAAGTCTTTCTTCATAAGGACGCCCTTTTGCCGATCTCACCAGGCGAGTTACCCGTATTTGCACCCTTTCAAGGGGCTCGATATCTTTCTTCAGGTCCGGTCGTGGATCTATAAAAACAAATCAAAGAACTCAAGCCTCAGCCAGATGGTCTAATTGACGATTTATATCTGGGGAGGAGGTTAAAAGTAAAATCGATTTATTTTATACAGATTAATTCAGTTTGTTGTGTATGGACTCTATTTCGTACGTACACTTTGTGTGAGTGTTCGACTGAGCATGCGCGCAGTGATATCAGATATTGCGAAGCATTATTCATGTGGATTCATGATGACAGTTGGAAGAAGAAAAAAATTGACAGTTTGATTGCATTTTAAGGAAGATTAAATTCGCCGGTAAGATTTTGAGAGTTGAGTTGCTTTGCTGGAAGGTGAATGAAGTAAGTGAAAAAGAAAATGTCCATCGTATAACTACGGAATCTCTTCAATTATTGTTATTATTATTATTATTGGGAACAGAAAGTTTTTATATAGTTTCCTCTTTATACATTAAAAAAGTTTTCCTCCTAGTGATATTTATTTTAGCTAATGGGAGAATAGAGCGAGGCAATTATGTCACTACAAATGCAATTAATTATCGACAACTGCCTCCATAACTGGTGCACGTGCTTCACTATATAAATTTTTTTGTGTATTAATGAATATTGTATATTTGTAAATATTTTAAATATGTGTATAATTTTTAAATATTTCAGTTAAATATATTATTCCTGTTCTTTCGGATGCATCAATATTACTCATGCATTATAGAACCCGAAGCAAAAGGCATTTGACTAAAATCTATTATTTCGGTACAACTTGTCTCCACGCAGTGGATGTGGTTGTAAAATCAGAAAACGAGTTCCAGATTTTAAAACAGTGGCATATGGGGGGTTATACCCTTGGCATCCTAGGCATGTCAACCTAGGAGGAAAGGGGGGTGGGGTTAAGCAGTGAGTGACACCTGCCAATCACCGCTTTCTTCCTGACTTTTAGTCGAAGCAAGCTGTGGTACACAAGAGATGAATTTTTACCAGGCCTTTTCCTAAGTGACCTATGTAAACGCAGGCAAATAATTACATAGTGAAATATTTATTCAACCTTGAGAATACTGCGCACTACAAATGTATAGGTAAATAATTACATAGGTCTTTTCCTGATTAGATATCGATCAGTGCGTTTCGACAGGTGTGTGTCTTGACTTACTCCGTCATACCTCTATATATTACGTAGTAAAGAGTGCGTGGGGATCGGCGAGCAAAGCGAGCAGGGGGCAAAGCCCCTAGTAAAGTTTGCAATTTGGATATAATAATTAAAGAATAAACCACTTTATTACACTGGTCGGCAAAAAAAAAAAAACAGAAAAAAAAACATTTTTTTCGCTTCCTGTTAAAATTCAGGTTGATTCTTGTAGATTTCACATTGCCCAATTCAAATATGGCAACCATATTGCTGTAACACCCACAAACTTTAAGGGCGAAGGGATTAAAGTGAAAAACTAAGTTTCTATATTTCGTACATACAGTTCTAAACATAGAAACTTAGTTTTTTTTGTATTTTTTTTCCTTTTTATAATCGTCCATTGATGTCACCCGTACGAGATTCCAACATTGGTCTACTGGACTCCATTTCATATGGGAAGGGGGAAAATATAGACTTGTCAATACGAGGGATGTTTGAAAAGCTCGTGACCTCAATATATGAAAGAGTAGTAGTACAGTGTTAAATTTTTGTAATTAATGGATAACACTTCAAATAGTAACCCACCAAGTTTCATACAGTTTCATTAGAGGGTGTTTTTTTTTTATTATTATTATAGGTCCTGAAGCCAATAAAGTTGTGTGAAGGAGGAAAGATGAACAAAACCAGTCACTTTGCAGTCATCTAATATTTGGGGAAAAAAGAGACTAATGACGAAGCGAATTTATAAGGATATGGCTAAACATTTGAGAATGATGTCCCTCCCTATTCCATGGTTAAGAAGTGGATAGCAGAATTTAAACAGAGGAGGGAGAACCTGAAGAGGATCCACGCTGTCGAAGAACTACAACTTCCAACACTCCAGACGTTTTTGAATCTGATGATGATTCACAGTTCGGTGCATTGCAAGGGTCTTATGCATGCCATCTAAACGTGTATACTGCATAATAGCAGATGTTCTCGCTATGATAAAGGTGTCAGCACGATGGGTCCCAAAGTTGTTAAGAGCAGATTAAAAATGCCCAACAGTTGTCAAGTCCAGCGAACATTAGCATCGTGTTCATGCAGATCCAGCAAAAGTCCTTGCAAGGTTTGTGATCATGGATGAAATGTGAGTCCATCACTTTCAGTCAGAGACAAAGGAGCAGTCAAACAGTGGAAACATTGCTCTTCACTCCATTCGCAGAACGCCTGATGGTTTCCTCCTACTAAGAGGCGATGTCATCTGCTTTTGGGATACTGATGGAGTGTTGCTAGTTGTTGTTATAGGCTTTTAGGAGCATTAGCAACCAGGGCCATATTGCTCCGTGTATACTCTCTGTAAATTGCATGTTCCTTGGTCGATTTTCTGTTTTGCTGGAATAAAAACCCCGAGTTTCCGTGAGGAAAACCATTCCATCCTCGCCTGAGACCGAATAACTCAGCCACGGTTGCTATTGGATTACCTTTTGAAAAACTAGACAGTAACACGGGCATATTACGCAGAAATTGAGGTGTTTGCGTGAAAACATCAAAGACAAACGACGAGAAAAACTCAGCAAAGCAGTTTTGTTCCACCAAGACAACCTGCCTGTTCACAAGCATGTCATTGCCATGGGGGCACTGCAAGAGTACAGCTTTGAAATCTTGGACTCCCTATATTTACTACATCTAGTCTCATCGAACATTTACCTATTTCCTACTTTGAAAAAATACCTGGACATCCATTTTCCTACCGAGTGACGTAATTGCTGCACTGGATGCATTACTGGAGGCTCGAGAGAAAACGTCCTTCAGAGTTGGAATCAACGCTTTGCAGCATCGATGGCAAACATGTAGTGACTCCAAGGTAGACGAAGGTGAAAAGTAACATGTTACCAGACTCCTCAAATAAACTCTCCATTCTCAGGCCACGAACTCTTAAACCCGTTCCTCTTATAACTGACAATTTCTTTGAGTATGTTGAGAACTCAGTAATGCTATAACTGTTTTGACGAATACAAGCAATTGATTACAACAAATTTCAGTCATTGAATTGCCAAAGATTCATAACACGAAAAATCCTTAGATTAACAATATGGTAATTGAAAGCATAAATAAATCTTTAGGTTACAGTAGTGTTCAGGAAAGGAAGATCTCTGAATTCATGGAATTCCATTGATGGTTCACCTATTGTTTGTTTCTCAATGTTTCATGACAGATCCGAACATATCATCAAGAGCGGTTTTCATGGTTAATGAGAGTACGATTGTTCTTTTCTTTTAGAAAAGTAACGAATATAAAAAAATTGGAAGAACAGATCGAAACATGTAAAAGTTTAGAATTTATTTACTAAATAGGAGGCGCACTTAACGAATATATTTAGCTGAATGTTTGTTACAAACTCAAGGACACCCATCCCCGATGCAGCCAAACCCTGTTCTACTACCACTAATGCACTTTCACATATGTGTCAGTTTGAGAAGCAGTTTTGGCCGTATTGTCCACATTGTCTCCACGAACAACGAGAGAAGGTTAGACACGATAGTAGTCGTTCCATGGTCGCATTTTAGGGATTGTTTTCTTCGAAGACAGTGAAAAGAGTAAGGGATTATACAAGTAGGGCAATAAAAGGCCACCTTGCCTGGAACTGAGCAACGAGAAAATATTTCTCTCGAAGCATAAGTGCCTTGTTACAATTTAAAATGTTTCTTATCCTTCGAACAATTCAATTCAATTTATTACCGAGAAATTCTCGAGCAATCAATCCATATCATGCATCTTTCTCATGGTAAACCTGCGTAATACTCTCATGTTCCAGTAATGCAAGTAGTTCTTCGTCCTCTGTATTTGGGAGTGGTATCATTGGAATCACGAGACTGGTTCGTTATCCTGCTACCTACACTGAACAACAAGTGAAACCACTAATGACACTATGAAAAATTAATTGAGTATAGAATTTAGCAAACACTATTAATATTAAGGAAGACTTCAAAGCGAAAGAGAAGTTAGAGACACATGAAAGCAAAAATATTGGAAGAATTTCTTCTTCTACAGGAGAGAATTGCCGTTATTTTTTATCGATAGTTTTGTAAATAATTCTTAGTGAACGTTACCTTCTTTCAACAGGAAACCATTAAATAGTTTAATATTCTGGACAGGCCGCATAGAAAAGTGCCCCACACAGAACAGAAAAATTAAAATTAGCTCAAGAGACACGGATATCAGCAATAGCACTAATAATGTTCCTCTTTCAGAAATGCTCTCCCTAAAAGAATTGCACCCACATACTACTTATAGAAACCAGCAAGAACTACATAAACTATTGTTTTTCAATAACGCTGGAAGAAAAAAACTGAATACAAATATTCCACAGCCAGGGTTGTAAGAACAGAAGTGGTTTCCATGCAGTTAAGTTTGCACCGAAAAATAACAGAAGTGTTTACTTTTCCGGTTGTATTTTTATCGATTTTTTGTGTACTTTCCCCATTGAAATAATATTCGCAGTTTCTTCTCAATATTTGTTGTTAGGAGGTACAAATATCTTGAGAACATGAGGCCTTTTGGTGGAATGGCTTCGGTTAATTTTTGCCATTGTTAATGCATCTACAGAAACAAATTTGTGGAATTTTAAACACAACTGGTAGATGTAAAACAAAGTCGGGAATGTGGAAAAACGAGAAAAACAGAAACTTAAAATAATTATGGTAAAACCGCTTACATTTCTTTATATATTTATTTATTATATTAATTAACGTCAAACGTGGATTGTGGATTTATTTCTTTAAACAATTAGCATCGGAAGAAGGTAGAAGAAAGTCTGATTATGGGGATAACTTTCGAGAAATTTGGAAAAAAAAAACAATATAACCAAGAATGAGACAGTGTGTTAACAGGAAAACCAGAACATCTGATTAAATGTCCTATTTTGCTGCTAAATCTAGCACTGGCACTTGCTGATATTAAAAAACAACCTAAGTGGAATGAAATGTATTTGCAACTGAATAAAAACCATCATTAATGTTATTTAGATCGCTGCGAATTTTCGAGATCCAGTTCGATTTCGAACCAAGATTAAGGATTCGATTTACAGAGGACCGATTCGTAGTGGTCGAATCTGGCTGGTCTTGGCTCAAGGCTGCTTGTCATATAAGACAAAATGTGCCCCAAATAATGTGATAATGAAATTAAATCATTGTTCGAATTACAGAAATATTAAGTGAGTCGACTCGAAATCCAAGGCCGTATTTGTTTTGGAGTCGATTAATTATTGGAAAATAGTTGGTAGGAAGAAGTAGGAATTGCGCTTGGAATTTAAAGAAGTTACAAAATCTGTAATTCAAACGGGCATTTACTTCTAGTTGTAGCAGTCAAAGCTTGTCACGCGAACAGCAGAAAGAAAGATAGATTTTAGAAAAAGTATAGAAGGAACATTGTTATCCATGCCTTTTTATCAGTCTCAGAAGAAGAAAGTCTTTCAACATGGTTTCAGCTCTCTCACTCCGAGAGAATTTCAAAATCTCAACGGGTCACCCTGGTACAGTCAGGTCTCGAAACAAGGAAGCTTCCTGTTTTGAGGGCCCAATGGAGTAATATATAAAAATATGTATCCTTAGAGTGAAAATAAAGTAGTGCTGCCGAATAAAACACCTGCGCATCTATAAATAGGATACCCAACATATTTACAGAACTTTCACACATCAACCATATTCGTATTTCATCCACGCTAGTGGGATCAAAGCTTCCGTGTCTCCTCAAACTCTGTCAAGTTTGAGTGAGCGGATATCCGATTTGGTCAGAAAACTTATTTCATGGTAAACGGGTGGATATACGCTTGGCTGCAGCTGTGACGAACAACTCCTGACAAAATACCTTCCCATTGCATTCGTGTAAAGCTTAAGATGGTATTACGTGTCCGAGAGCACCAGAAAAACTTATATTCAACGGTTACCTAGATGTCCTTGTTACATTTTTTATTTCATCGCTATTTTCAAACTAGATATTTGTGGTTCTTTGAGATCAATCTGTCATTTTTAATATCTTTGAGACGTTTGCTGTTGTGATTTTGTTACATCTTTGAAAACTTCACTGTTTCTTTTTATTCAAATACTTCTTGCGTGATTCTAGGGTACTTAGTTCTGTGTCTGTTTTTATTGCATTGACTGTATATTTTTGAAAAGTTCATCTTTGATTATATTTATAAATAACCCGCCACCTTTAATTTTCATTTTTAAAGTTTTTGAATTGACAGAATTCTGATATTTTTCTTCTTCTTCATCTAGTAAATCCCATGTGCTTTTTATATTTCATAAAATTTTTGAGAACAAAACTTATTTTTGATTTTTACCTTACTTAATCCTTATCTTACTTAATCTAGATCGTTTTCAGGGTTAATTTTCTTAATGAGAACGCCTTTCATTATAGTATAGAGTTTCGTTTCTCTGGATGTCCGCCATGTTGGAACACAGCCAATGTTGACTTATCCACGCAGAAAGGCGAAGGGATAAAGCGGTGGGGGAGGAAATCATTTGCACATTCGATCAGGTTGAGATCCAAACAATGAACCCGACTGCAGCTTTTAATTACAGGACTGAAGAAAGAGCGAATGCTTCAGGCTGTTCACTCCATTTTCCCAGTTCGTTAAACATTGGTGGTGGTGGTCAGTGTGGAGGATCGAGGAAAGCGAATGCCTTTCGGAGAATTAACAAGGGGTGGTCCGTCCTCTGTCATGTCACAACGAAATCCACCGAACCGTTAAAGAGAGCACCGACAGCTGGTTACTTGTCGTTCTCTGCTGAATGCGTGTATCGACTCGTGGCTGACGTCATCCTTTTCATGGCTGACTTATTGAGCGCAGCATCTTTGCTCTCCGGATGTGGTGTCTCCATGCCAGAATAAAGTTTATTTATTTCCAATCGCAACCGGCAAATACTGGTTATAGTTTTATTAACATCGCACACACTTCCCAAAGAAATTCCAACCATGAGCGTCCTTGGTCTTCATAAAAGTTCTGTTACAATTCGAAAATTGATAGTTTAAACTTAATTTTAAAATTTATATATTTAAAGGCGGTCCGAGGACATATTTGAAGAAAGATATAGAGCTTCTAGAAGGGGTTCAAAGAACGAAAAACAGGCTGATGAGGCGGGTAGCAAATTAATTTCCATATGTAGACTAGCTATAAGGGTGCGGACTGCAGAACTCAGCAACTACACCTCTTAGAATGATCCTGATATATATATTATGAACACCCCACACCCGAAAGGTAATAGAACTTGTAGTATTTAGTACCTTGTGCGCGTTGAAGGTTGAGAAGAGAGAAGAATGTAATTGTTGATATTAGACTGAATATCTGTAGATTTTAATTATCAGGAAACACTTTTTGAAGAAGGGGTGAATGAGAAAGAGAAAAGTTGGATCTGTGATTCTGAAGTTGGACAGTAAAAGGATGCTAACCAGTTGTGGTACGTATTCGGGGAGACTATAGAATGCAATTTAGAAATATAAACAGTGCCGATTTAGGTATCTATACAAAAAGGCATGCAACAGAGACAGAACGCCTATGAGACAGAGTGGAGAGATTTTGTAAAAGATGGGTCCTTAATTAACTAGGCTGCCCTCTTTTACATGGAGTCTTGGAGCCTGAGAGAGGTTTTGGGGGAAAAAAAAGAAAAATTGTTATAATAGTGCCACCAAATAGCTGTCTTATCTTCTATATCTATTATGTCCATGAATTGCGTGTGTTATGTAGCCGATTTGCCTGTTTTTCTGTTCGACTTGCTGTCCATGCCTGAGACCGACTGACTAAGCCATGAAGTGAGCGAAAAAAGCCCATACGTTTCTCGTTTATTGATGGGATTCAAATCCAAGCCTTTTCCATCGGGTGAGGGGGATACGGTGATTATAACCAGTGTACTACCCTCGCAGACAGATTTTGGGGACACTGCCCCATATGCGGGAACAAAAATCCATGACAGGGCGAATTTGTACAGCGTAAGTAGCTGTTTAGAAGAAAACTAATGCCGAGAGCGAAAGATAAAACCCAGAGGAAGCAATATGAGGGGATTATCCCGAAAACATGGAAGAGATATTACGTAAAACCAGTTCCAAAAATAAACAATCCTAAAACCAGTAAAGATTTCAGGCCCATCGCAATCGGATGCTCTCTGCAAAAAATATTTGAGAAAGCAATCCTCAACACAAATCAGCACTGCTTTGGGGACAGGCCAGAATACTTACATTCTGTGCTTCCTCGAAGGTCGACTATTACAAATTTAATGGAGACTCTACTCCGAATACAGCTAGCTTTAAATAATAAACAACAGTTGGACATCGTTTTCCTGGATGTAGCAGCAGCCTTCGACAACGTCTCAATTCCAGCTATAACAGTAATCCTCAAGGAGTATTTCCTCATTTCAGGAAGAACTTTAAGCATTCTGGCTAATACCCTTCAAGAAAGACAAATTATCGCAATAAACGGGAAACAAACAGCAACTTACTGTATCTCTAGGAGAGTACCTCAAGGGGGCGTATTGTCTGCCACCTTCTTCGCAATAGCACTAGCCCCATTTTTAGCTCAAAACTCTGAAAAATGTATTACATATGCTGACGATTTGAAATTTTTTGTAATCTCTAAAGAACAAGAAACTACACCCCATCTATCAGAGGAAGCAAACAAGGCAATCAGGAAACAAGAAGAATATCTGCACTACATTGGCCTGAAACTTAATGAAAAGAAAACTGCCCAAATGACCTTCATCAACAAAAAGAAGAAAAATGAAATTACGATTTTAGTGAATAATACCAGAGTCCAAAAATCCCCCGCAAATGTTGACCTTGGCCTTAAGTGGGATGAAGGATTAAACTTCATACCTCACTTCGAACACTTAGGAAAAAGACATACGCAGCACTCTGGAGCACTAGACAAGAACTCACTGGTCTCCGAAGCCCTCATCTCATGATTCAATACATCCTTAAATGCGTTACACCAATTCCGTTGTACGCATCGACTATCTGGTCATCGGCCCCCGAGAACAACATCAAGGCCTTCTTAGGAGTAGAATACTGGCTCCTGAGATGGCTAAACAAGATCACCGGGAAACCGTTTACCATCTCAAGAGCGGTCTTTTCTGCCATAGTGGCATAGTGTTTTGTGAAAGGCGCCACCTGTGGTTTCCCACATCTGCACCATGGTACTTTGTGAAGAAGTAAAGAATCTCTGTAAAAGCCAGAAAAAGTGTAATGTCTGGTTTCTGTCAGAGTAGTGTTATGTTTTGTTGTTGTGTCTCTGGCTGCTTGGTCGCAGAGCCCCTATTGGGACCCCACGTTGCCCGCCACCACCACTGGGAGGTGAGCCAGGCTGCCCATTATACTCTGGCTGGCCTTTGCCAGGGTTGCCTGAGCTTCCTGACAAAGGTCAAGTAAAAAAAAAAAAAATCGTCATAAAAAAAAATAATAAATAATAAAAAAAAATAATAATAAATAATTATTATTATTTATTATTATTTTTTATTTATTATTTATTAATTTATTATTTTATTTATTATTAAATAATAAGTAAAAATAATAAATAAAAAAATTTAATAAAGTGGGGGGGGGAAACAGAGCAGGAGTACAAGTTAGAAGGAACAGAAAGAGGGAAAGGAGAACGGACTGAAGTTAAGGAGCAGTCCGCTCTTTGTTAGGTGAAAATAGGGGTCTGGGAGTGGGAGTTAAAGTAGCAGGGGACAGGTGCCCCTGCATGATCACCAGAGGCCAATGGACTCTGTATCTCGCACTCAGAAGTTTTCCAGAGTGCCACCAATCCCGCACCAGAACGGTGCCGGCTGATCCTACCCTATAAGGGGTTTGCAGCAGTCCCGCACCAGAATGGTACCAGCAGTGTTCCTACCCATAAAGGATTAGCAAGTTGTCAAGGCAGTGTCCTCTAGCGGAGAAGGAACTAACCCACGCCAGTCTGATTCAGGCCTTGGGCAGCATGATCCAATGTTGTTCTCATTTCAGCAATCTTAGCTAGCCTCAGTGCGAAGATTTCCTGCGCATACACAGTTAGTGTCCTGTATGTGTTTGCATCGAGCAGCAGCGAGGACTCTTGGTTACATGGATTCCTTTGAATTGCGGCAGCAAACTTGATTCTACTGTTATCATAGGCAGGGCACTCATACATGAGATGCCCCCAGGACTCTTCTTCTCCACAATGGCACCGCGGGTCTCTTTCAATCCCCATAGCTGTGAGTTTCTGACGGAAAGGGCCGTGTCCAGTGATAATAAACGTCATGTGCAGAACAGGTGAGAACCAGGGAGGGGGCTCTGGGTGAATATGGTTTATAGTTGGGAGGAATCGCCTCGTGATGTCTCCTTTCTGCGTGGTTTCCCAGCTCTGTTGCCATATCGCTTGTAGGTGTTGGGTGATTCTTCTCTTCTCTATCTTGGGGTAATTTGCAAGATCCAGGTGGAGATTTACTATTACAGCTGGTGTTCCTTTCCTAAGGTGGTAATATAGGCCTCGCCTGACTACTTCTAGGTAGAGTGGCTGACAACCTGTTAGAACTTGCAAGGCAGGGGTGCTAACAGTGCGGCACGCCCTACTAATTGAAAGCAGCATGAACCTTTGAATTGTATCCAGCTTCTGTTTGTTTTTTGTTAGTGTAGCTTGTCTATACCAGGTGGAGGCACCATAGCAAACAATCGGGACATATACTGCTTTGTATATAAGGGTCAGAGCTTTGTGCTTCAGGCCCCAGTCGGCTCTGCTCACCCTCCTGCTCATGGCGGCATACTTCCGGATTTTGGTGGCTAGATATTTCAGGTGGTTATAGAAAGTAAGACCCGAGTCAATGTAAATACCTCAGTATTTAACCTCTGTGTACAGTCGGATGGGGGTGAAGTTTAATTTCATCGTAGGTGGTCTTCTAATTTGTAGTTTGCCCTTGAGGAGAATGGATTTTGTTTTTTCTGCCGAGATGATAAGGTTGTGCAAGGCTGCCCAGTTCTGGAGCTTCACAAGCTCCGCATTTGCAATAATTTCTAAGGACGACCTAGTGTCCGCACGCACCAACAGGACAAGGTCGTCGGCAAAGGCCAAGGGCTCAGCCCCCCCCAAGATCCAACCCCAGGAACTCGTCCAAGACAATAGACCAGAGGAACGGGCCAAGCACAGAGCCCTGCGGACATATCCGGTGGATGAATCTGCTAACTGTCTGATATTTGTTAGTAACTCGTACTTTTCTGTTGGTTAGATAAGACTTCAAACTGTTATATAGATTTTTAGAAACATTTGAGTGCCGAAGTCTCCGAAGAACGCTGGGCCACCACAGGCGGTCGAAAGCTCCAGCAAAGTCCACCAATATAGCAAGAGAGTACTTGAAAGCTGAGTGCGTTGCTTGGGTGATTAGATTGTTGATAGCGTCTTCAGTGCTGCAGCCTTTTTTTAAAGCCATATTGTTTTTCTGAGGAGAATTGGTGTTCCTCGTAGCAGGCAGAAAGTCGAAACAAGAGTAGACCCTCCAGTAGTTTGGCCATCATGGAGAGTAAGGCAATCGGGCGATATGAGGCTGGGTTCTGTGGTGACTTGTCCGAGTTTTTCAGAATTAGTTTTAAGGTTGCAGTCTTCCATGAAGCTGGGAAGGTGCCCTCTGCCAGGCACTGATTCTGTAGGCTTAGAAGTATAGTTGGGTAGGCCTCAGCGAATTTTTTGAGAACTTCTACTTCCAGCAGGTCTGAACCTGGTGTTTTTCCATCTTTCACCTTGTTAATTGCCAGGTCCATCTCAAAGCCGGTGAATGGGGGCTCCACAGTTGCTGTGTGGTATTTTAAATTCTGGTTGATAATTTCTTGTTGCTGTTGCGTCAAGGGTGCCTCTTCAACAGGGTAAATGATATCAAGAATGTTATTTATAGTGTCCTCCCAGGTATAGGTGGAAGTACCGTCTATTTTCAGTGTTGTATCAAGCACCTCACCACGTGGTGATTTATTAGTTACAATTTTGAAAACGATGCCCCAGGGGTTCTCATTTCCGGAGATAGACACCAGAGTTTGCCACGATTGCTTTTTTTTTTTGCGAATTTCTTTAGTATATTCATTTCTGACTGTGCGGTAAGCTTCCCTGGCTGCCGTAATCTCTTTGGAGGACATGGTCGCCCTAGCCCGCTGGAACATTTTCCTAACATGGTGGACCCTTCTTCTTAGATCGTCTAGCTGGTGGTTCCACCAAGGGACAGCATACCTGTAGGGCCTTCTGCGTCGGATCGAAAGGTCGCAGACGCTTCTGATAATAGCGGTAATGCTTTTTACACAGTCATCCGGAGTTAGTGTGTCAAAGAGTGGAATATCTTCAGGGAGTCTCGTTAACAATTCAGTTCGAAAGCGCTCCCAGTCAGCCTTCTTGACGTTATAACGTATCACATCTCTGGGGACTGGAGGGGTACGTTCCAGAGAGCGAACCAGGGAGAATGAAATCGCTCTGTGGTCCGACGTAGTCCAGGATTCTTGAACAGTCCATCTGGTGAGCTTGACAGCAATATCTGGAGTCGCCGCTGTAACGTCAATGTTGCTTTCCCAGAGGGGGTCGCTGTAGGTGTGGAGATGACCAGGGCGGTTTATAACTTGAAGTCCTGTTGCGAGGAAGAAATCTTCAAGTCGTGCACCATTCCTATGAGCAGACCTGTCAGGTGTGTGACTGCCAAAGCACAGATCGGCAGTTTGCGTCCATGGCTAGCAGCAACCGCCCCCCTGAAAGAAGTTGGAGAGCTGTCTGGATAGTTGAGATTGCTGGGGCAATATCTTCTCCAGGATGGGTATATAAGGACAACAAGAAGAGCGGGCCCAGCGGAGTTATAATTTGTGCGCAGGCACTGTTTGCAGTACAGAGTGGCGTTATCTTGGTGGTAGTGATATCTGGATTTCTGACTATTATTGCAGCCCAAGGGTTCTCTGTTGTGCAATAAACTGTTTTGTATGTTGCAGGATACCCTGTAACCACTCCCGACCGGACATAGGGTTCTTGAAGTAAGACCACATCTATTTGATTTTCCTCTATTTTTACTTTTAGCTGGTCGGCTACCCCCCTAGCTCTCTGTGCATTTTGTTGGACAATTCTTATTTCTTTGTAGTTATTGGTTAAAGGGGCTCTATCCATAGTTGATTCTCATTTGGTACAGACTTTTAGCTTTTAGGTATACTGGACAGTTTCCATCCCTGATTGAGTGCTGGTGGGGCGCCTTGGCCACCTTACAGTTGGCGCAGGTTGGTGGTTGATCTTTTGCTGGACAGTCCCTGTATCCATGCCCTTTTTGGGCACAGTGGCCACACTTCGACTCTCGCTGGTTGCATGTGTGCGAAGTGTGGCCAAAGCGAAGACATTTATAGCATTTGGGGACAGGAATATGTTCTTTAAATCTGTGGCTTCCCCAGCCAATGAAAATACGGCTCTGCGTTCCTAGGATTTGCCACGCTCTAGTAGAGAGATGGATTACCCAGTTTACGTTAGAGTGAGTTTTTGATTTAGTCTTATATTTTGGAGTGACGTCATCTTCTTCTGTGTTTTCATGTAAGTGCAGGCTGAGGTTTTTACTGTAAATATTTTCTGCAAGTTCTTCAGGAGTGACGTCCTGATCTACGTCAAACACTACGATTGAAGGCCCTTCTTTCTTGGGAACTTCTGCCCTTAGTCCAAACTTGGTCATATTGGCATTGTTAAGGATAGTTTGTGCCTTCTCCCTGGTGTCTGTTTCTATCACCACACCTGGGTGCCTGGTCTTCCGGATACTCCTAATCTTGACAGTCTTCATTTGCTCCTTTAGATTAGCTGTCAGGGTCTCTTTGACGGCTTCACTAGTGTCAAGCTGCGCATCCTCTACCGGTTTGATCAAAACGATGTGCGATTCTGGCTTTCGTGTTGTCCTCTTGGTCTGGGAAATGTCAGGTTTGTTAGGCGCAACAGGCGCGCCATTTCTCAAAGCCTCTGCAAAGGTTGGGGGGGGGGGGCGTTGTTGCATTTTATTTCCCCTTTCCTGCGAAAGAACTTCCAGTTTGGATTGTAGTCGTTCATGTTCAATATGGAGATTTAGGATTACCGTCTCCATTTTGCTGATGACGGTGAGAATGTCAGTGCGGATAGCAGCAGTGACTCTGTTGGATTTCTTGCCCAAATATTCATCAAGTGTCCCTCTAATAGCAATGACTTGGTCCACAGGGGTTCCTGATAGTGGGGGACTCTGAGTAAGGGGAAAGGCTCAGGTATTATTATCCTCGTGGTCGGAATCACTTGTCGATTCGTTTTCTCCGTCGTCTGGATTTTCCTTTGCTGGTTGCGAGTCTGTCGCAGATTTTCTTCTACACCTCTTCTTTAGTTTTAATTTTGAAGATCTGGACATCACACCCTGGAAGTATATCATCACAACCAGAAACATCTTAACTCTGGCAAAGCTACTAACGGAGAGAATAGATGCGCCGAAAGTGGGAAACGTGATCACTCGCCCTCGGATGATACGACCGAGGACTCTCTGGGGAGATTTTTCCCAGCAAATACTGTGAATTATTTTAATAATTTAAATATAGATCCAGAGAAACTATGTACAGACAAAATGTATAGGACAGAAATATTTGGTAATGTGTACCGGCAGGTACAAATATAATAAGAAGACTAATTTAATAATTTATATAATAATATTTAGCATTTAACAACCATTCGCAATTCATTAAACCAACTTAACAATTAATTCATTAACCACATACTCTGTGTTTTTTCACCTCCAAATATTGTAAATAAGTTCATGTAAATATGCTTGTAAATACTGATATAATGTAACCACACCCTCTAGCCACGTGCTGTCTATGGGTGTCTCGTAAGAGAAATAGACAGATAATAATAATAATAATATCTGTGATGTGCTTATGACAAGAAAGATTTTAAGTCAAGGTAATCAAAAGAGATGTGTGATCTTGTCTAGAAATCTGAGTGTCATCGCATATAAGCAGAGGAACAGAAGAATCCTTTCTGCGAGACATAAGACAGAACTGAGTTTCACAAGGATTGAAATCAACTAAGTTGTTTTTGTCCTACTGGAGAATTACCCTCTATCAGAATTTAAGGAATTGGTAGTGGATATTCGAGAAGTTGAAACTGTTTGTGCAGGGCAAGGTTTCTCAAAGTGAAAGGTGGAGTGCAATATGCTATCCTCAGGAAAACTATGGATAGAATTTCCAGTCAATGGAAGAAGGTCATTAACATACAAGCAGAAGAGAGTGGGGGAAAGAACTGAATCTTTCGGTATACCAGAATTAGTGGACAACTTAGAAGACAAATAGCTGTCTACCGACCTTCGCAGCAACCGGTCAGAGAGAAAATTTGATACCCAATTACAAAAATCAGCTGGCAAACCATAAATAAGATGGTAGCTTATTTTTAGATGCATAATTTTAATGCTAAAGTTTAATGCTTCTAAATATTTTATTTAGAACCATTAAACTTTAGATGGAATTGTTAAACCATATGTGCAGCCGATCCAAGTCTTTTTGAAGCATCATGAACTGGCCCAAATTGTTAGCCATTCTTCTCAACTACAAATCTTCAGCAAATTTAATAACATACCCCGAATATTCCGTCCTAGCGGGCACAGTTTGTATAATCAACTAAAGGGATCAGAGGACATTGGAACCGACAGACTCTGCTCAATTTTGACTCAAAACGTCAGGTGCATCTCCAATAAGCTCCACTACCTACAATCACTCTTGTTTCCCTTGAGGAATTTGGGATTATTTGCCTTACAAAGAACTGGATGTCATCCAATAAACAGCTCGACTGTTCAGAAACTCGTCTTATCACGCAGCTACTACTGATCGTATGGGAAGAAAAGGGGGAGGCGTTGTGATTATTTACTATCATTTGATGCCCACAATACGGGTCTTCACTTTTAATACGGACCACAAAACGCTCACATTTGCTTTTACGTTCCCTTCGATGCATCCTAAGGACGATGAATCCTAATCAAAACCATTTTTTCAGTTAATTTCATCAAGCAAAATGTCATAATGAGTTTTTTCACCTCAACTAACTGAGCAGCACTTTCCACCTTGCCGATCGAAGAAGCCACTGATGGTCTTGCTTCCCTCCTGACGGCAAGGACAATTCAAGAAGCTTCAAAAACCATCCGAATCTCTAAATGGAGAGAACCATGGTTCTCAAGAGATCTGTAGCCCATATTTCTGGACAAGCAACGTGCCTTCAGGAAATGGAAGAATACTGGACCCACAGGTGATTTCATTAGCTTTAAAAAAGAAACGTGCATTTTTCCAGCAAAAACAACACGCCAACAATAGATACATAGCTAATAGGTTAATATGCTCAGAGCGGCCTTTCGCAAAGCATTACAAAGATATTAATTGGATGAAAGCCTTTTCATTGAGCGGGTCAATAATACTTTTTGTAAGAGTCACGTAAAGAAAGAATCGAATCCTCCCATCTCCATCCCATTACGTGATTTGATTACCCTGTATACACTTAACATCACTAAGGAGAATCTGATGAAAGTAATAAACGAGTTACCGAACAAAGCTACCGTCGGGCCTGGTGGATTTCCCTTGTTTATCAATAAAATATCCTGCGTCTTCATTGTGGATGCTCTTTTACACTTCTTTAATGAAATTTTACGAACCTTGTCGGTGCCTCAGATTTCGACGCATTGCTGCGTCAAACAAATTCCGAAGAATCCGAGGCCAAAATCTGCGAAGGATTTTCCTCCGATCTCAGTGGGCCCTTCGCTCCTTAAAGTTTACGAAAAAGCAATCCTAACTCAACTTATTGAACACTCTATCCATCACAGACCTCACCACCTTCACACAGTGTTCCCCGGAAGATCTACTACCATCAATCTCCTTTAAACTCTCTTTCTCATACAGGAAGCTTTGAATTCTCGACATAATTTTTCTTCACGTTAAATCTGCATATCGTAGGATTTCCATCACATCTTTATTTAACTTCCTGAAGAACTACTTTAGGATCTCCGATAACCTCCTCACTGTAATCAATAAAATTTTGCAGGAAAGACGGCTTCTTGTAGAGCACAATGGTCTTTTCCGTTACATCACTGTCTGGAGAAGGGTTTCACAGGGTGGCGTTTTTTCAGCAGCCTTGGGACCTCTGCTGGCAAATTTCAAAACATGATCTCGTACGCCGATCATCTGAAGCTCTTCATTCATTCGGATCTGCCAGAACAAGCGCTCTCAGTCCAAAGAGCAAATATCTCATAAGATAAACACCTTTCTGTTAGCCATCCTGATCAAACGCTTACCAATTTAGCTAACTTGTTAAAAGACATCGCCCGTGAAGGGGCTTCTAAATCCGTCCGCCTGTGTTCCAGGACCAAGAACTGGTTTACCAGCTAGGCAAAACTCGCCTTCATCATGAAACAGAACTATACAGGAAATGGCAAAGGACACGGGATCCAGCTGACTACCAGCTCTATAAAAAAACAGCGGAAACGCTTCCTACGCATTCGGAGGAAGGCACAGAATGACTAGATTGCACACAGAATGAAACTTGGGAAAAGAATCTACACCAACAAGAACCAACAGTCCCCCGAGGTAGCCCACTGTCATCTTCCTCGCGTGGGCTACTTCGCTCGAAACTAAGCCCCTACCTGCACCAAACCCCTTTATTCGGGTTAATCCACCAGCTGTCCAAACATCACTGGATAAAATAGCCATCACAAAGGAACACCTTACTGAGGTCATCAACAGTCTTCCCAACAAGTCTACCACTGGCCGGGATGGATTCCCTGTTTTCATGATTAAACTATGCAGTGTATATATCATAGACCTCTTGCTTGACGCATTCAACTCCATCCGCCATCTGGAACACATATTATGTTTCTCCTGTTCCAAAAAAGTCTAACCCAAAATCGCCTAATGACTACAGACCAATTTCCGTAGGATGAAACTTCCTCAAAATCTTGGAAAAATCCATACTCCCTCTCACCCATCACAAGTTCGGCCACAAACCTCCATACCTGCATAGTGTACTACCTGGACGATCCACGATCACCAACCTCATGGGCACACTGTTTAGAATTGAAGGTACCTTAAGCAACAAAGAACAACTGGATATTGTGTTCCTCGACATTAAGGTGGCCTTTGACAATTTATCCACCTATGCATTATGTGCCATACTGTGCAACTACTTCAAAATCGCTGGCCACATCCTAGTTATTCTTAGGAAACTACTTCAGTCCAGGACCCTATGCATCAGAAATCAGAACCATAATCACCGCATTCTCTGCTCCAGATGGCTCCCCCAAGGGGGCGTTCTCTCTGCCGCCCTCTTCGCCGCATCTTTAGAACTCTTCCTAGCAAACCATACTAATTTTACCACTTGCAGATTATTTTAAATTAAATAAATAAATAAAACTTTATTGTGAAGTAGAGTTACAGCACAATATCCCATCACGGCGACGAGCGCCAGGGGTTCACATATAGCAGTTAGAGAAAAGCAGAATAAATACAGCGTACAAATACAAAAGGCTACAAAATACCGATCACAAACGCAAAATAAATACAAATACAGCATAAAAACACAGAGCTAGACACAAATACAGAAATAAATACAACTTTGCAGTATATCAGGGTTCAAGGGCTTTGATAAAGTTGTGTCTGTCCTTCTTGTTACTCATTATGCTGTCGATGTCGGCGTCCACACGGTTGAGGGCGGGGAGCATCTGCTTGGGAAGAAATCTCTCAGTGAGTACAAGCCTGTTGTGGTGAGCCACGAGTACTGGTACCGACCTTAGGCTTGGCTGTGGAATCCTCCAAGAGCAAGCGTTCCAAATATTTGGAGATGATATCTGGCCTGTGATGAGTTTGGCTGTGAAGACCAGCCTCTTTTCCCCGATCAGGAACTTCATCCTCGGGATGTCGAGTGCTTGTGCCATCATGGTGGTTGTGGTAGCGGGAGGTAGCCGAAGCTTGTTATTGGCCCATTTCAGTAACCAATATTCAGCGGTGTACACCGGCTTCAGGTTTGAATGTGCAGCAGAGGCCCATATTTCTGCACGATAGAGAATGGCGGGGTAGACGGTGGAGGTGATGAACCTTTTAACAGTGGCAGGATGTCGGACGTGTAGCAGCTGCTGCTTTGAGATCCACCGTAGACGAGAGAATTTGGTACTGATTTTGTTGATCTGGTTGACAAAGGACATCTTTTGGTCAAACAGAACGCCAAGGTCTGTGTGCGAGGGTACGTTTGATATTCGTACCCCTGCGAGTGAAACGTTGAGTACTTTCGGCATGGATTTAAGGGAGAATATAACCTGGGCAGACTTCACTGGGTTGATTTTTAGATTGAAGTTTGCCAGGTACAATTCTAGATGCTTAAGTTGGGAATTGATCCTGTTGCTGAGCTGAACGGGGTTGTCGCCAGGGTTAATTTGATTCAGCAGTTTGAGGTCATCCGCATAGCATAGGAAACCATTCGTTGAGGCAATAATGGGCACGATGATAGCTGTGAACAGGACACCAGATAGGACACCCCCTGCGGTACTCCAGCAGTAATGTCACAGGATAGGGTGTGTTGTTACCGATGGAGAATAAGTACCCTGTGACAGAGAAGAGATTCTAAAAAGCGCAGCATATCACCTCGAATGTGAAATTTCTCCTTAAGTAGGAGGAGCAAGGCCGGGATCAACACGGCATCAAAGGCTGCGCTTATGTCGAGATACGTGGTTGCTCCGTCAGCTCTTTGTTCGAATGCTGAGAGGATGCGTTCTGTGGTGGCTGCCAAGTTAGTGATTGATGATTTTCCTGCGATGGCATAGTGGATTTCAGGTGGTTTCGTCTGGAGGATTTGTTGAGTGATTGTGGGTAGCAAAGCCTTTTCAAGAGTTTTTAACAGACAAGAGGCAACTGATATGGGTCTGAACTGGCTGACGTTTGTGGCAAATTGATTTTAAGGGATGGGGTACACTCTGTACTTATTCCACTGGGGTGGGAAATAATGCTCAGTGAGGCATCTGTTGTAAATCGAGAGAACAGGTTCTATGATGAATGTGCTCAAGCATTTGATCATAAATTGCGGAATTCCATCCTTCCCAACAGTGGCTGTTGTGGGAAGGGAATTGATGGCACGTATGAGCTCCTGTTTCGTTATCTGGATAGTCCCTAGGACATCTGAAGGGTTTTTATAGTCAGGCTGGACAACTGTAGATGGGACTGTGGTTGTATTTGAAAACCTGGCGATGTATTTGAACCATTCTTGAGGATCAAGCATATGACTGAATCCACTATGTGGGCAGCATAGAATGGCTTTCCTTTCCTCAGAGTGCGGTTAAGATTTACTTGGACTGCAGCAACTTTCTTTCGATTAAAGTGGGTCCTGGTGCGGGAAAAGGCGATTCTGTCTTGACTGCCATTCATAAGCTTCCATTTCTTAATCTTCATCATCTTCATCATCTTCGAAATTCTTCATCATCACAAAATGCCACCAGTCTTTCCAGTCTATTACTGCGAGCTCCAACCGACAGCTACCTCAACTGGAAAATTACCTTCATGCGATTGGGCTCTCCATTAACAAAGAGAAAACTTCACAACTCTCTATCACCAAGAAGAAAAATACCAACGATGTGAACATCATTATAGTGAACTCCCCAGTTAAAAAAGTCACCCAACATAAGGATTTGGGTGACACCTGGGACAAAGACCTCATCTTCTTGCCTCACTTTAATGCTACTCGAATGAAAACATATGAGGCTTTATGGGTAGTAAAACAGGAGAGTTCCAACTTCCATAACCCGGACCTTATCATCAAATACATTCTTCGATGCATAATCCCAATTTCTTTGTATGCCTGGACTATATGGTCCTCATCGCCCTCATCATACCAAGCTAGGTTCCTTTCCCTGGAATTCTGGCTTTTGAAATGGCTTAATAGGGCAGCCGGGCTAACACCTACAATCACAAAATCTGTTCTGGTCACCAATCTTAATATGCTTCCTTGGAGGTATCGCATCATCTCTAGGAACTTCTAATCCTCCCTCAGCTTCTATCCGGAAAACGGAGCTCACTTGATATATGGGATATCATCGCCACACCTTCAGACAGGAGAAGATGCCAGACTAACACATCTCCATACAGATCGAAGCTGCGTAGCATGTCCTTCCTGGACAATATGTTTCCACAACTCTTTCCAAATATTGAAAAGATTAGCCATAGACGTTGAGAAGCTCTGCAAGGACAGAACCTACAGATCTTCCATTCTTGTAGACATGTATGCCCTCGTCATGCTCTAGGTGGACGCTCTGAGTTGCCGCACTATCCACGCCCTGTTGTATCTGTATGTATGTATGTACGTTTATCTGTTCTATCTTTATGTTTATGTATCTTCACCAGAGGCTGATTAAGACCGTGTATTGTTTCTGGGCTCTGTACACAACGCATTTGTCTGTCATTTATATTTAATCTCTGTATGTAACTCATGTCCTCTAGCTGTATAGCTGTAAAGGGACATTTCTTCGGAAATAAATTGATATTAATAATAATTTGACTCGAGCTATATGCCGAAATATTTGCCCGTATAACGGTCACAAAGAGGAAAAGAATAAACCCAATACATCTATCTATAAATGGACATCAAATCAAACTTGTCAACTCCCACAGGGATCTCGTTTTTGTCTGGGATTCGAACCTGTCATTTCTGGAGAACTTCAAGGAAATAAGAAACAAATTCTTCACAGCCCTTTGGTCTGCTCGACAGGAACTGGTTTGTTACGGCTATAACAAGCTAATACTTTGTCCAAAGTTCTGTTGGACAAATCTAGTTATTGTACACGTCGGAAATCTTGTCCTTCTCTCTTTTAACCTATCTGCAGCAGTTCTTGGGGCTTGAATGTTGGCTGCTGAGATACCTCAATAGGGGGCTATACTGCATTCACTGCATGGAAGGACCCCTTAGAAACAAATAATCACTACTCGCAATATAATTACCCTCTCCAGGCTGATTTCAGGTAGACCAGATGCTCCCATCATCGGGCTCACCATTCTACCAAAGATAATAGAAGAACAACTAATCACCAAACATCTAAGATCCCACCTTCTCTCAACCAAATCGGCTTACTCAGTCATATGTTTCGAGTAAGCACGATTGGACTCTTGAACTACCTAAATATTAACCCCGAGGCGATTTGCATGGACAAGATCTATAGGTCCAAAGTCTTTGTGCAAAGTTGCAAATTTAGATGCTTCAAGTGTCCTACGCTCTCCGTAGGCTTCTGTGTTTAATTGCACTCCCCTCCACTGTTCCGGACAGCCATCTACAACTTGCCGACACTCCCGCAGCAAGCTTCGAGGGATGCTGAATTTATTTAGAACATTGTCTTATTCTGATGCAATTAATTTGATCTGTATCTTGTATATTACTAGGACTGGATGTAACTTTTCCTTTTTCTTTACTTGAATGAATAAATAAATAAATATATAATCACCGTCCTCCCCACACTGGGGGGAGGATGGGAGAAGACCTAAGTTGAATCTCGTTAATGGCAAGAGGAATTTGAATGGGTATTTTTCTCCAAGTGGCTGAGTTAATCGGTCTCAGCCGATAGATGGTTTTCCCCGAAAACTCGGGTTTTTCGTCCAGAAAACAGCAAATAGATCACAAAACACACACAGTTTCAAATGAAAAATATATATAAATAAATACAAACCCTACAGCAATCACAGCAGGAAAACTTTTCTTTCCAGGCTGCTGCATGTTCAAAACAAGCGGTACAAGAATCAATTTCACTTATACCTACCCTTACTGTTAAATTGTTAAGATGTGAATCATCCGCCCCAAGCTAGCAGTTTTCGAACTCACCTAACACTGTCTCGATAGCATCAGCATATATCCTTGCTCCTCTTCTATTTAAGTGTATCCCATTCCTGTAAAATTAGTCTCCCCTGTTAAGAGCAGCACAGACCACGCTGCGGAAAATTCTAACCCATGAGCCTTGCGGAATCTGTCCAGGACCGAATCGATTGACAAGGCCCTCATTCTGCATTCCTTCCTCTGGTGTCTCGGCAGAATTGCGGACATTTTAAGTTTCAGTCATAGCTCGCTACTTTTTCTTAACATTGCTCTGCTTGTGTTAATTAAATGCTCAGATATCATACTCTTAATATCACTAGCACTAACGTGTACAACGATATCAACTTCTGTGCTCTTAAAAGGTGACAAAGCCATTCACTTTAGTTACTGGCAGACATACCCTAGTGATAATCCACCTGTCCATTTTGCACAATATATTTCCCATTGCCCTGACAATACAGTCATCAATTATGACAATAGCTTCATCATGTGGGACATTTCACTTGAAAGACCATAACGAGAAGCTCTAGCAATCTTAATATTAATAATAAAAAGAGATGGATGTACAAATGACAGTTCAGAAGAACATTGCGTTGAAAATATCTTTAGAAAACCACGTAGCAAAAACATCTGTGTGAGAAGGTCTAAAGAGAGATTCCAAGAGGACTCACTGATTTAATGAATTTTTATTGTTAAGGTCGACGGGTTTTTATTGTAATTTTGTAGAATCCGCCACAGATGGAGCTTGTTTGGGCTGTTTAGTACACTGAAAGGACAGAAATCATGGGACACCTGGATCCTGGGCAACGCGAAATCATGGGACAACTGGATCCTGGGCCCCTCTCGCAAAAGGACGTATCCCGCTTGGCAGGTATATAGATAAACTGCATTGACGTAGACGATAATTCGGTGTCAATATGGATAAAAGTCGTGAGTTAACCGACTTTGAAAGGGGAATGATAGTGGGTGTCCGACGCATGGGTCAATTTGTCGCGGAGGTGGTACAGAAATTGCACTATCCCCGTTCGACAGTATCAGGATTGTATCGGGAATACGCCATTTCCGGAATAACATCTCATCGTGGACAGCGCTGTGGGCGGCCGGAGAAAGGTGGCGGATAAACGTGGTCGTCGATGTCTGTCTCGCATTGTTTCAGCCAACCGGAGAGCGAGAGTAGCACAAATCACCACCGGCTTCAACAAGGGAGGTGCCAGAAACGTCTCCACCAAGACCATCAGGCGATCATATACTGCAATAGGTTATGGGAGCCGCCGACTCATCAGAGTCCCATTGCTAACACCACGACCCAGGACTCTACGCTTCAACTGATCGAAAGAACATCGGCACTGGACTTGGATGATTGGAGACGGGTCTCCTGGTCCAGTGATTCCCGTTTCCAGTTATTTCTAGCTGAGGGGAGAATGCATATCTGGCAGAAACTGCACGATGCTATGTACCCGTCATGTCAACAATGTTCAGGCAGATGACGGTCAGTAATGGTCTGGGGCGTGTTCAATTCGCATACGTTGGGACCTCTGGTACGTCTAGATGAATCTGTGCACGGTCCAGGTTTCTTGTCCATCCTTGCAAACCATCTGCATCCCTTCGTGGTCATCGTGCACTCACAGGGAAATGTGCTTCCCACAGAGCCGTGGTGACTAGAATATGATTCGAATAGCATTCCGTAGATTTTACCACCATGGAATGGCCTGCCCGTTCATCGGACATGAACCCTGTCGAGCATCTTTGGGATGATGTGAAAGGTCCGATCGAGCTTTAGATTCTCCACCCAGGAATGCGACGAAATTATGGACAGCGGTGCAGCCAGCTGGATGAAAATACCTGTGGAATGCTTTAGTTTACTAGTGGACTTAATCTCTTGCCGTGTGACTGCCCTTATCCGGGTGAAAGGTGGGCCTACCCGTTACTAGGTAGGTATCCCACGATTTCTGTCCTCTCAGTGTATATTTTCCAAGGTAATTAAGGTCAAGGCGTCAGTAAATTGCTGTTTACTGGGTTGAAAAACCAATAACCTCTTAATTAAACAATGAAATCCATATTCATGACCATCAACAGACTAGGGATAATTGAAAAACTTGCCAAGAAATATATTTCTTGATAACCTTGGATCTCGATGTTGGATTGACATATTGGCAATACGCGATAATTGGATTCGACGTATTCGTCTTTCTTTTTGAGGAACGTTTCTCTTATTATATCCTCCGTATGGGTCCATTTAATTGAGATTAACTCTCTAAAACGTCGCATTACATTGGTCATAAAATCACAATTTACCATCCATGGTAAATAATATTCTTCAACCTTCTTCATTATTTAATAATTTTCTAACTGTGAAATAACGAGGTGTGTTTCACGATGGAATGATTAGCGGTTGTTTTTCATCATTAGGTTTTAAGCAAATTTCCAACTCTAACTAATTAACAATTTAATAAATGCACTTAATATTATTGATATATATTAATGAATTAAAGAACTGTAAATGCACCTTGCGATGTACAGTCTGTTCAAATCTAATTGGACACCACTCAGAAAAGGTTCAAGGTCCCCTCATACCACAAATGACATTGTATTAATACGCCCTGCTTCTATCCGTAGTTACGTCACACTCTTTTTTTTTTTTTTTTTGTTTTTTGCCAATATAACAGAAATATAAATTTAAAAATATTTATCAATATATATTTAAAAAAAAAATAATAATAAATATTAATTTAAGTTGTAACTTCAAATTTTGATTGATACGAAATAAAATATAAAAAACAACAACAACAAAAAAAAAAGAATTCGGAGGTCGTTTTATACTCAGTGGTGCTGAATTCTATCCCAAGATCAAATCGAAAGCAACCTTCATGGAAGTGACGCCATTTTCATATAAGGACGCACATATAATAAAGTTAATAGGAAAAAAAGACTAATGTTACGACACCGAATTACTAATATCATGAATCCGAGTTCGAATCCCTCGAAAAAAAAAAAAAAAAAGCGGGAAAGAAAAATATCATGTGAAAGTCGTTCAATCAGACTTACTTCCCCAAGGTATAATTGATGGCTGAAGCAGAAAGTGGCACCATCTAGTGTCCCTTGCAATAACTACCACCCACCTGGATGCAAAAGCCAAAGATGAAACAGGTCCACCTGCACAGCTGGATGAAAATGAGAAGCAGAAATATTGAACATACTCCATTGAGTGTGGCACTGGATAAAGTCACTTGTGTTCCGGCCTTAGGCAGAGGCCTCGGTTCTAAAAGTAGGGTGCAGTTTCTCGTGGATGACAGTGGAGCAAATAGTGCTGTCTCCCATTCGTATGGCTACCACAAAGGAAGGGCAAGACAATCCAGCCCAACCAATTGGAAGTGCTTTCTGCACCAAAACGACCACCCAGGAAGGAAGTCAACGCATAAAGTGGGACTTCGATTAATTCTGATGTGCGCTCGTGGCCTTCGGCTGTGGCTGGACAGTTGCAACTTTATTTATTTATCTATATTGTATTCATCTAGCTGCAATAAAGATGTTCTCTCTCTAACGAAGCTAGAAACCGACATGACCGCGTACAAAACGAAACTACACGCCAAGTGGTTATAACCGGTCCCGACTGTTCAGTTACCAAATAGCAGACCAGAGACAAACCATTGTCACGAAAAACCTGATAGCTCCTGCAATCTTGGAAAAAATCAAACAGGATGTGAGCGATCAACCAGAAAGAGCGACGAATGTGGACACAATCGAACCAGAACTGGAGGATAAACAAACGAGGTCCCGATATCCAGAACAGAAGAAGAGTGAAAGAAGGCCCTATCAGAAGTTGAGAGAATGAATCCTACAATGACCCCAACCATACCGAGGCAGAGACTCAACAGAATTCTATGGCAAGTCAGTGACCACCTGAATTACCGAATAATACCATATTACCTCAACAACAACGAAGTGACACTAGACAACATCCGCACAGCCGCATACCATGCCGCTGTAGCATCCACCAAGGTGAACGGAAGAGTAACCAAAGACTAACAGAAAACAAAAAAAAAACAAAGAGAAGAAACCAAAGTCGGAGCTTACCAATAACTCCAACTTCTTCCAGTTCACATCGGGTTCCCTTCACTGCAAGTCATTTCACACCATTCTGACATCACATAGATTCAACATCCATGTTATCTAGATTTGTCTCAGAGAAGATTCTTGCCAACTTCAGGCAGGTTTTTTTTTTTTTTTTTTTTGCCCTCGTGTGTAGCACAGTTAGTAGCTATTTAATCCACTACTCAAGATATAAAAATTGCCGTTGACTATCACTTACTTCCTTTATGGAATAATTATAAGGAAATGTATACACTGATACTCATTAATATCCGGACACTCCTCCTTTAACAGCTGGCTGGTCACGTCCTACCCAAAAACCAGGTGTCAGACATAGCCATGAACATGATCGCAAGCCTTTGAGAAGACAGTAGCACTCTTGTGAATACAAGATACTACAATCAACAGAGCTAACAGTCTTCCAGCAAGGAATGAGAACAGGGTACTACATGAGCAATGAGCTTGCACGTGGCGTTTCAAAGACACTGAATAGCTCTGGGTGGACGATTAGTGATGTTAACTCATATGGAAGCGGACTAAACGATCCAGAAACACCTACGAAGTTAACTGAACGTGACAAGACAGCCCTACAACGAATCGCCAGCTCAGAGCGCAGTGGTCATTGTCGCATCACACACAGGCCCTCAGTGAGACGATTTGTACACATACCACCATCAGTTGAGTGCGCAGAACGCTGTCATGATATGGGTAACATGCCTCAAACAATCCAAAACCCAGTAATCACCCAACTAATGCCAGACGACGTTCTTGGACAGTAGATCAACGGAAAGGTGCGCTTTGGAGTGACGAGTCACAGTTCGTAGTGTAATAGTTGTGATTGGATGTGGCGGATGTCCAGAGAAGGCCAGTACCAAACTGAATTGTGTTGACAATGATGTTTTTGGATGTTTTCACGGTTTGGCCGGGAACCATTGGTTGATTTGGACAAAACCATGAATGCTGAGCTTTGTCTGGACATCCGGACATTAATGAGTTAACTAAGTTCTAATTGCTCTTTGGGGAAGGCCCATGCCTGCATTATCAGAACAAAGCTCCGTTGTTAGGGACTCGTGGAACACTCTTCAGTTTTTTATATATATATAAAAAACTCTGGAGTGTTTCTTGGAGATTTTAATAATAAGACGGTGTGTGTGTGTGCAACAATCGATTCGTAAAGAGTTGAAATAATAATGGGATCTCCTTTTAGTGACGAACTCAATGCGCAATTGTTAATTAAATTTTGTTGCAAACTACGCACTTTTTTTTATAAATCTTCCCCCTCGTACAAGAAAGGGAGAATAGCCATCCCTAAAACAACAAAAACATTAGTATTCGAAGATATTTTGTTCGTATAAGCCACCACAATAGTTTTATTGTGCCAGTGCCCATTTCTTTCTGAATTATCAGCCTCGTGCCAAAATGACGACTCCACCGAATGTAAAACAGATGATATTGATGCGTTCACTTCCATTTCTTTATAGACCGTCAAACTCGTGCACATCCTCACAGCAAATATGTCAGTTTTGAATCTTTGTTCACCTTTGGCGTTTGGGCTAAACCCAAGGCTAAAGAAAGTTTAGCCTTGGGCTAAACTTTCTTTATAGCGTCCCTCGCGCATCAAACAGACCTCTCGACTGTAATTTATAGAAGCTTGTAAAATCAGTGTTCCTGACGTAACACGGTACAACTGCAACTGAGTGGTAATGCTTTATCTTTTTGCGCGGTTGGCACGAAAGTCTTCGGAGTCTTTATTAAATCTGTTTAGTGAAGATGCACTGTCTGTGAAAATGCACCATGTCCTGATATTACCGTGCCATTCAAACAAAACGAATTGAAAGAGATAATATTTAATTCGAAGTACTACTCTGATAGCAATATAGAACTATTTTGTTTACTCTTTGAATGTTTTTCACAAGTCATAAATGGGTAAGATCTGAAAATGATGTACACTAAGTGACCAATAACTTGCAAAACTAAAACAATTTTTAGTACTCATTCAAAAGGTCTTTAGAAAACATTGGTTTTGACATAAAAATCATTCTATATTATGATACAAATCAATATCTATTTTATCAATATCTATTACAATCGCCTTTTGCCCGAATTAGAGCCGTACGCGTCTTGGCAGAGATTTCACAAGGCGTCTGAGAAAAGCTAGCTCCAGATTTGAAAATTCTACCATCACGATATTTGTCAGCCGCTGTTGTGGTCGTCAGAGAACTGCAAAGCCAAACTGCTCTTTCCTACACATCCCAGGCATTCCCAAATGGATTCAGATCTGAAAAATTACGGGGCCAGAATAGATGTTGGAAATCTTTGGAATGTTCCTTGAACCCATCAGATAAAATTTTTACACGGTGGATAGTTTCATTTTCATCTTAGTAACAGTAAGAGCCATACATTGGAAGGAAGCGACAGGAATCCAGTTGACCTTTGAATTTATTTGATCTGTGAGCCTCAATTTCCTGTGAGCTCAACCTGAACCAGCAAACAACGACTCGCTGGTCAAAAGGAAATTTCGTACCATCTAGTCCAAACCTCTACCCCTGTAATTTAAATTTATGTCCCCGAGTTCTGGAACTCTCTATAGCAGTGAAAAGTTTACCTTTATTTATTCTACTAATCCTCTCAGAGCCTTTTATACCTGAATCTGATCACCTCTGAAGTGCTTGGTTGCCAAGCTCTCTAGCCGACATATACAGTCTTTCTTCATATGGTCCCTCCTTTTGCCGATCTCACCATGCAAACTGCCCATCTTAATGTCTTTTTTGGATGAGGCCTCCATACTTGAACGGAGTATTCCAAAGTAGTCTGACAATTGCTTTATACCGTGCGACTATTACCTCCATATCTCTAGAGGATAACGTTCGATAAATAAATCATTGATAGGACACCATGGATTTTCCTGGCTGCCTGCTTATATTGCTCAGAAAACTTCATATCTGCTAGTATTATAACTCCCAAATCAGTTTCTTCCGCTACTGTTTTAATTGAACTCACCAAGTATATGATTTATTTTGGGTTGCTGTTCCCCAAGTGTAAGATTTTGCATTTTACTGCATTGAAACAGCTGCCACTTTACTGACCATTCTTGCAGTCAGTTAAAATCATCCTGAAGGAGTGCCGCTTGGTAGTGATCATTAACTACTCTACCAATCTTTACGTCGTCTGCAAATTTTGATATCAACCCTCTGTAACCCATCGTCGACGTCGTTTATGAAAATCAGAAACAGTAGTGGTCAAAGGCGCGTAAGGCTTAATTTCCTGAACGATTTTCAATCCCTTGAGAACCATCTCGTGCAATCTTGATCGCGGAATCTGCAGCTGCACCTTTGCTCGCGAGTAAATTTTGTTGAACATCGGGTAAACACTTCTGTCACAAAAGTGTGACAATGACCACTATGGTTTTGTGACACTATGTATAAGCAGGTTCACGGTGCAGCTATGGGCTCCCCCATTAGTGCGATTACAGCTAATCTGTCTATGGAGGAGCTTGAGGTTATACTATTTAGTGACATGACATGGTTCTCCCTATGCGTCCGTGGAAGAGATACGTGGATGATACGTTCTCAATTATTCGAAAGGGGAGGGAAGATGAGGTGTTAAATTTTCTTAATGTCTTCTCCCCGTTCATACAACTCACCTCGGAGGTAGAAGGAGGGGCTTTGCCGTTCTTGGATGTGTTGGTCTACAGAGAAGGTCCGTGTCTAAAGACCAAAGTTTATAGAAAAACCCATGTGTAAAGGCCAATATTCGCATTATAATTCAGCTCAGGACAACCATCACAAGAATAGTGTGATTAGAGCACTAATAGACAGGGCAAAGTCACATTATAGTACCTCCGAGGATAGAAAGAAAGAAAGAGTATGAGCGCGTCACGGCGGATCTCCTGAAGTGTGGCTACCCCCAGAGGATCATAAAGAAATATATCAGAGGAGGACAGAGGAGAGGCGAGTCTTTTTCGCCGATAGCCACCGCATACATTCCCTATTATCCGGGTTTAACCGAGCTCGGGTATTACGAAACTACCAGACGCGCTGTGTGCAGCTTCCAGGTCGGGAGCTGCACACAGTCGTGTCACAGGTGAAAGACCCCATTTCAAACGAAAATACAAGTGGGGTCGTCTATAGCATTAAGTGCCCGGATTGTGGGGAATGTTATGTGGGGGAAACAAAGCGGCGTCTCAGGGATCGTCTCTGGGAGCACACAAAGGCGATAAGGAATGCGGACTACGGAAAATCCTCCGTGGCCAAACACTTTTGGGAGAAGCAGCACCACATCTCCCCGGACGAAGCAGTTATCATTGACCGGGCGCATAGGTTTTGTGACCGCAAGTGGCTCGAGAGCTTGCGGATTAGTTCCATTGAGAACCATATTAATAGAGACAGGGGTATGCGTATTCATCCCCTCTGTAAGGCAGTGATCCTTATAGGGGATAAACGATTCCACCTGACGCGCTCCCGAGCCACTTCCGGTTCCGACACACACGAGAACAGTGCACGTGCCATATCTCGTGAACCTGCGGGTATTTAAAGTTGAACTGTAAAGTAAAAAACGTACAGTTGAGAAAGAAGGTGGAGCTTTCGAAAGCTTCAGATGTTTTATCGCTTTTAACCTGGTTTATTTTATGATATATTATTTGTTTTATATCCACTGTAAATAGTAATTTATTGTGAGCTTAACTATAAAGTTATCAACATTTTGGCTTTCGTTTTATTTTGTCATTTCAATATACGGTTGGTGAAAAATACTTAAAATTATATCATGAACATACCCAAGCCCAGAGGCCTATTTAGAGCATCGTCTTATTAATTGTTCCGTAGGTGAATCTTTCTGGAATTTTCAAAGTTCTCTTTGCAGTCACTGGATATCTGGTATCCCACAGCCACAACACGCACATCGCTTTCTTCTACACTTGTCACCAGTTTAATGCTGTTCTTTCGCAGTGCCTGCTGGGATCAAGGCTGCCAACTGCATGAGGGGGAAAAGCGTATGAATTACCTATTACAGTAAAATTTAATTGAACTTCCTAAGCAGGTAAATAATTTATAGACAACCTGTATATTATGCTCTTTCTCTCTCTCTCTAATAAAAGTGAAGTCATGAAGCGAAGTTGGTTTAATCTATTTACACTGTATTTCCAGAAACAGAATACAATTCCTAAAGGAAGGCACTACTATAAGAGCATATTCAAAGAAGTATATTTAGAATATTGCATACACGGAGTGGTCGCTTCAGGAGAACCTAGATTATTGGAGCATGACCTCGGTGAGGTGTAGAGATCATGCCAAACGTATGGTGCTCCATGTAGATTCAAATTCTTCTCACGGTTATTGCAAATGGAACGATTGCGAATCTCAACTGCGAAATGCTCCTTCTACCAGTTTTCAATTGGTAGCTAGGGAAGCCACCGAACTAGTCAGAATTCGTTCTGATATTCTGGAACCAGTTCTGTATAATTCTCGCCCCCGTGACATGGCGTATTATTCTGTAGAAAGAATCTATTCACAGACGGATACAATTCAATACGAACTGGCATGGATACATCTTCGTTGTGCCCATGCCAATATCAATCCAGGCTGATCCGAGGAAGAACTTTCTTTGGGCTAATCTAGCGAAGTGGCCACTCAGTATATGGTACTAATTGTGTCGTCTGAGGGAGATTGCAATGGTTTCCATAATCTGTGGTCCAGTGATGCGACCATCCTCAAGTATGCTTATAGTTACGAAAAATTTCATTGATTTAAATAAACAAGAACATTACCAAATGAACAGATTATTGGAGAAGGCTCGCTCGCTCTCTCTCCGTATTTCCTTTTTATATCTCAAGTGGTTTCATTTCTTATTTTTGTTAAAAATCGTATTCATCGTTACTATGTGCTTTACTGTACCCAATTACATAGTCAGTCAAGATGATTGTTCACCTTGTTATAAAGAAGAGGTGACTTTAAATGGATGAAAAACATTTCCAGTTTCCATGACAAGTGATCCAGCTCTTTACATCTGAGGCCGTGTTTGCGTTTAAGCTCTGCTAGCTGTTTTCAGGCGGAGTGTTATCACAGAACATTGTCTTGTAAAGAACTCCATTAATCGAAGTAAACAGCGGATTAGTAAGAAACGCGTCCCAGATGCCTCGCCTTTACAGATAGAATATGACTGCACTGACGCATTCATTGATTTCTGTTGCATCTTCACGGCCCTGGTGCTCTGCTGAAATCCCATCCCCATTGAACTAAAATATTCATAACTAAAACAAATCACTGCAAGTTATAACGCAGTGTTCCCATTTGTATCGAAAAACGTGAAAACTCTCAAAAGCAAACATAATGAATAGAAGTTACGTCCCGGGTTACAATTTTATAGTTATGAATACGCTATGCTTTATACACTACCTTACCATTAATATCCGGACACCCCTCCATGTATGCGGAAACATGTCCTATGGATGCAACACGTCACAGAACCTGATATATAAATATGCACACTGGACTTCAAACAAACAATTGCAAAAGTGGGCATGCAAGATGACACGTTCAACAGAATTACCTCAACAATTCAACAGAATTGATCACCTCAACAAATGCTAGACGCCAATTAACATGGTGTAAGGAGCGCGAATCCTGGACTGTAGAAAACAGTTTTATGGACAGATGAGCAGAGGTTCGCACTCTACCAGTCTGATGGCCGTTCCTGGGTATGGCGAATGTCAGGGGAACAGTTCCTTCCTGATTGTATCCTCCCAACAATGAAGTTTGGTGGAGGCAGTGTCATGGTATGGGGCTCCTTTCATGTTTTGGCTTGGGCCCATTAGTCGCTATCGACAAAACCACGAATTCTGTGCAATACCAGAACATACTGGTCATTTTTGGACTTCCAACATTATGGCAATAATTCGGGGGAGACTCATACCTGTATCAGCAAGACAACGCGCCATGCCATACTACTCGTGTCGTAACAGAGTGGTTTGAGGATATGGGTGTGTAAAAGTTGGATTGGCCAGCCCAGAGTGCTGATCTGAACCGTAAAGAGCATCTTTGGGATGTATTGGATCGTCGGGTACGTGCACGTCCAGATCGCCCAATGAACCAGGCCGAGCTTATGGCTGCATTAAAGGCAGAGTGGAGGAACATATCACCTTACAATTGTAAAAAGGTGGTTGAGAGCATGCCGCCAAGGTTTATGGCCGTCATAAAAGCAAAGGTTTCAGCGCAAAATATTAAATGACAAAATAAAAGCTATTTTTTTTTTGTCTAAAGGCGGTGCCGGATATAAATGGTAGGGCAGAGTAGTTGATAAAAATATATACACCATATTCAACAAATGTTGTAAAGATTTGTTGGGTCATTAGGTGAATGTTGTTGAAGATAACTAAAAATAGTAGTTTTATTTGCCATGATGTTGTTGTTGTTTGGTTTTTAGGAGCATTAGCAACTAAGGCCATATTGCTCCGGGAATATGCGGTGGTTATTCCCTTGACCTTTCCGCATCCTCCGTATTTGGTGGTGATGGGCTCGAACCCCGGTCTAATCAATAAGCATGTGCTACGCACTGCTGCTCCTTCCCACCTGGCTACGGAGGCGCCTTATTTGCCATGAGGGCTTGCCAAAGGCGACTTTGTGGGTAACACAGTTGGCAGCATCGCTATCTTCCCTGTACCAGGTGGAAAAGAGCTAAGTTCAAGTCCAATCGATAACGTGAGAAGTTTTATAAGCCTCTTTGACAACATGGTTGAGTTAGTCGATCTCAGGCAAGTTGGAACTGATTTTTCTCTCGGAAAATTGGGTTTTTCATGCAGTAAACTGAAAATTGATCACAGAACACAAGCAATTTACAGACAGTTTATAGGGAATAATGCGTCCTTAGTTACTCATGCTGCTAAAACCATACTGCAACTTGCCAACGGGTCTGAAATCTTGCAGGCTGATTGATATTTTCAGTTTTGGGAACTTGTATGACTGTGTAGAAATCGTACTCGGATAGAAAGTATCTAGGGAAAACATGGTTAGAAATTCTAAGGAGGTCGTTCATGACATATATAGTCTAGCATATCTGCTATATGCAGAGTTGCACTAGCAAGTTTATATTTGGATGACAGCTACAACAAAAATGTCCATCAACAATCTGCTTCACATCATCATCGAAATTGAACTGTTGTCTTTCTTGAGCGGACAAAGATGCGAAAGTCACAAGGCAAAGCCTGGAATAGTCAAGATTATTGGAAGGGATGTTCCAGTTTGTTTCCTACTAGAGATGGGGGTGTAGTTTGGTTATTCCTAATGCCCCTATCAATTTTTACAAAACTCAACGAGTTTAAATTTTTAAATGCATTTCATGAAAGGTGTAAAAAGGACTCCTTTATAATCCTCTGCACATCCACAATCTTCATATCAGCACGGATACGCAGTTTCTTTTTCCCAAGCCAAAGAAGTTAAAGAACACATAAAAGCTCAGGTTTACGAGTTCGCCAGGAATAACTTCTCGCAAATGGCCCTCGGAGATATTTATCCGGAGAAAATCGTTCTGTTTACGAGTCCATAAAGTGCACGAAAAGGAATGCAAGTTTTGCATGGTGGAACGAGAATGGGCGATCACTTAAATAATTGGCCCTTTGCCACACACCACCAAGTTTCGCCGTTCCTTTAATATTCCAATTTTTTTTCCAGCCCCACAAAGAACGTTACTGGTACGAAAGAGATTTTAACGGCATGGGGACTGTTTAGAGTGATGGTGGTCATGTAACATAAATGGTATTATATCTGTTCAGGTGTTCGGGGAATTGAAATTCCCTATAATAAACATCGCTCGTTTACTCCAAATAACAAGGGGAATTCAATCTGAAACGTGAAAATTTGTTTTCCATCTGAGCCGGCACATTTCAGTGTAAATGTTATCTCTGAGTTTATAAAACATCGAATAAAGCTTGGGCTTTATTTGATGTTTTCCCCAAAGTTTACAAAAGGATTTTTTTTATAAACCGCGATTTTATTTCATAAAGACATATTTCTTTCACACGAAAGAAGACTTCCTCCTTATCAAGTGTTTACTTTGGTTGTCCTGATCAGGGTGAAATATAAAATTGTTTAGGATTTCAGAATGCGAATGCCATTTTCTCTTTAAAGCGGTTTTTAATGCACTCGTGTAGAGAATATTTATTAAACGTTATTACCAGAAAGAGCAGTTTTCAAGAGCATTTCCACCATAAAGAGGTGGAACAAATGTCGATGACTGTTGATAGCACACATGTGTCAATTTATAATGCAGAAAATTAATTTAAAATTAATAAAGAACCTGTCATATTTGCAAGTTGAGTTAGTCTGTCTCAGGCAAAAAAAAGAATTTTCTTTTTCCTCACGAAAACTAGGGATATTCATCCAGTAAAACAGGCAAACCAACCAAATTACACTTGCAGTTTTTAGACATGCACACGGGTGGATACTGTTGTTCTTGGGTAAATCTAAATGAGATTTTTTATGCGAGATTAAATCTTTCATTTCGCCATAAAATCTTGTAAATTATGCAAGTCTTCATTTTCCAGAAAAAAAAGCGCTAAGGCTATTCAAAACAAGGACATAGCATATCGCAACTGGCTTGTATCCAGTTATCCAGCCTGGTTTTCTACCTGCACTAAAGCTCTAATCTCTAAACGGTCCAAGTTACGTGTCCCTCCTTGCAGACTATCTGCATCCCTTCATGGTCATCGTGCACCCATAGGGCAATGGACTCTTCCAACAGGACAAAGCCCACAGGGCCGTGGTGACTAGAACATAGTTCGAAGAGCATTCCGCAGATTGTACTACCATGGAATGGCCTCCCCGTTCACCGGACATGAACCCCGTGGAGTATCTTTGGGATGCTATGGAAAGGTCCGTTCGAGCTTTGTATCCGCCACCTAGGAATGCAACAGCGATGCAGCAAGCATGGATGGAATACCTGTGGAAAGCTTTCGTGAACTAGTAGACTCATTGCCTCGCCGTGTGACTGCCCTTATTTGGACGAAAGGTGGACCTACCTATTATTAGGTAGGTATCCCATGATTTCTGTCCACTCACCGTACTCCCAACTCTGTAACAACTTTATGGTACTATTGCATCCTCAGCTGAAATAAAGCTGGCTTATGCTCACCCTACTTTATTTACAAATCTTCTATCGGTGATCTTGGTTAATCATTTCCAGCCATACCAAGTATATTCTACTCAATGCCTTCTGGGGTCTTCCGACAAACGGACGTAAGAATTCTGAACATTTTTGATGAATTGCATTTTTAATAAGATACTTCTCCAGGTCCTTATGGCATTTCTCCACTTGTTCTCAAAACTTGGCTGCTTGAGATTGCTCCTATTTTGTTTCTCCCTTTTTATACTTTCTAATTTTTATTTTTAATTCTATCTTTCCGGTTATCGTGTCGTAGTACTTACCCCTATTCTTTCCAATGTAACAGAGAAATCCAACATTCGCCCATTCATTGTCTCGAACTGTTTCGAAACCTTCCATCTGATCAAAGATCTTCAATATGCATTCCATCAGAGGCAATTCACTGGTGGTATGCTGGCTTTTGTTACTAATCGTTGGACAAATTCTAAGGATAAGTTTGATGAAATCAAACAGTTGATTTTAATGTTTCTCAGGCTTTAGAACGTGATTGGCATAAAGGTCTTCTGAACAAGCTTCCATCTAATAGACTGCCATTACCGAATGTTTCTCTTGCAATTGGGTATCCGGTTTCGATTATAGAGTAATCGCTCGCTGAGAGTGATTCTGCACGATTCTGTGTTCTCAACGAATGGTGGTTTCCTTAAGGATTAACTCTTTCTCTTACTTTTTCCTTATTAATGACCTTCCTTCTCTGATGCTGTCGTGGGTAGCACAGTTGGTAGGATCGCCTTTCTCACCACACCGGATGGAAAAAGCCTGACTTCGAATACCGTCAATGCCAGGAGGAATTATTATGAGCCTTTTTCATAACGTGGCTGAATTAGTCGATCTCAGGCGAGGTTGCATGTTTTTTCCATCGGAAACCCTGGATTTTCATCCAGGAAACAGAAAATCGACTTTAGATAGACCACACCATTTACAAACAGTATATATGACCATATGGCCTTAATTGCTGATGCTCCTAAAACCCTCAAGCACAACAACCCGCACTGGGATGGTACCCAAAGAGGCTTTTTTCAAGCTAGACTACTCTCTTTGAAGGACTTCAGTCAGGTTAATTAATGACCCGGCTCTAATGAAGTCTCTCTCTACTACATTACATACAGGTTTAGTTTCTGTCTTTTCAATAGTTACTGCCATGGGTACTCTTCTTCGTATTTCCACCTTCATCTTCCAAACTAGCCCAAACGCGTGTCACAACTCGTTAGCATCTGACCACTGTCCAATACTAAACTCAGAACCAGATTTCTTTTCTCTAGAACAACATTCCTTCACGTGCATTTCGCGAAAGTTAAAATCTGCAGAACTTGAAGTCGTGTCAACAAGAATCTTCAGTTTCCTCAGTCGTGGTAGGGTTTTAGACGTTTCAGTAACTTCGACTTTATTGCGCCGTATGTATTAGGTCCGGAAATTGCGTGTGTATTCTGTGGTCGATTTGATGTTTGCTGGACGAAAAACCAGAATTTCCGGGAAGAATAACTGTTCTAGCTTGGTCTCAAATCGAGTAATTCAGCTATGTTGTGAAAAATACCCATAAAAATTCCTCACATCATTAATAGGATTGAACTCAGCTCTTTTTCATGTGGTACGAGGAGGACTCTGATTATACGAACTGTGCTATCTATGTGGGCTTCAAAAACTTTTCATGGAACTATAGGTAGCTACATTTTCACTTCTAAGGGAGGATATTAAAATCTGCACATACACATTTCATTTCAAAGCCACTAATCGAAAAAAGAACCCGTTGATTTTGCTGTGAAAAAGAAGCAATTTCTTTATTAATTTTTTATATCTCTATAAGCTCCTAAGATTATAGAAAATAAAATGATCTTTATGACGGGAAGATCGATATTGACTTCAGAATTTGCTGTCTTTGTTCTTTCTACACTAAGAGGGAGAGTTCTTTTTTTTTTTTTTTTTTTTGTTATTTCTTATAAAGCATCCGCTCTCCTTTTATCCGTTGAATACAAAATAATTGAGATACAAAGTTGTAATCAATAGCGGCATCTTGCAAGTTCTTCAGTTCATTTTTCCATTGTGATGTCTTCCAGGTCATAATGTGCTACACGTGTAATACATTTCTTCTAGGTAATATCTATTCTTATTTTTTCCTTATCTCAAACTGCTGACATCTATGATTAAACGTAAAATTGTTCGCACACAGAAAGTGAAGGAAGATTTTCTTTTTATCCTGGATCGATTATGGCATTTTAAGTTTTTTTCGTTTTTGCCAACTTAAATTCGAGGCTTTAGAATTATCTGATGCAAACGAGTAGCACAAAGAGACAGACTTGAAACTAGTACATTCAGATGGAGATGACGATGGACTGTTATTTTTGTAAGGAAATACATTTGGGTGATGAGAAAAATATCTCCATTCACACGAACATCGATTATTTACCAGTGGTAAAACTAGAAAACATTCCACGAGGATTCCAAGTTGACTGGCCAAAAAATCAGAAACATTTTTTTCTCCTAATTACAGCCCGTAAATCCCTTGACATAGATTACATTAGGTATCTGAGAGAGGCTAGCTCCAGATTTGACAACTCTTCTTATGAGAAAATTTCTCAGCTGCTGTGGTCCGTATAAAACTGCAAACTCAAATTTCTCTTTCCAACACATCCCAGACATCAGGAGAATTAGGCTGCCAGAGTAGATGTTGAACATTTTGGCAATGTTACTCGAATTTGGTCCAATACCACAGAACGCTTTTCATTGGAGGTAACATTTATTTCTAAAGGCATGAGCATACCCAGTCTGTACCAACAAAACATACCTTATACCACATGTATCCACTTGAGTGGATAGGAGATCGAATGAATGCATGGTTCCATTGGGTTTACGCCATACTCCACCTTACCATTGGTGCAAAAAGGTGTAAATATAATCTTTTTCCACTGTTGCACATTCCAGTCTTTGCGTTGATGGCACCACTCCAGTCGAATCTTTCAATATTTTTCAGAATAAAGTGGCTCTCACACGACTGCCAAATTACAGTTCTCAAGTTCCCACCGCATAGTTAAGTTTAAATTGGGCTTTCTTTTTCTAAATTGAAATTTTCTGTCCTTTGGTCTACATCACACAATTTGTTTGAAATTCCTGCCGTCTCCTACTTGGAAGGGCGACTTTCTACCGTATTTCTTACTTCTAGAGCTGCATTCTCTTTTCGCCCTCCGTTCATTGTGCATCCAACTAACGGTTTTCTGAAAATTTTAAAATATCATCTATCTTTCTCAGGACCGGATCGATTAAGAGGAAAACGTAGAATCTAATGTAAGTTCCTATAGCCATTATATAGGAATTTTTAATCACACCATGCGACAATTTCTATTTGCACACCGTACATTTAATTATCTGTTGATGCCAATTGCAAATGGTTTCTGATTGTTTCGGCAGTGAGTGCAGTTTATTGAAAACAAGTTCTTGGAAACTGGATTAAGATGTTCGAATATTAAGAAAGTGTAAATTGACCTTGGGGTTTGTCACGCCTACCAACTCCTGCCTTTTCGACTACATTACATCGCACACAGATTGTATGTGAAAAGTGTTCGTTTAATGTTATTCTTTTGTCCCGTGTCCTCTGTAGTAGCAGCTGTTTCGCCAATGGTTTCAAGGGGTTTGGGTTTGAATCTCCTAGGAAAGAGAAACAATTCTTAAAGACCTCTTCAACACGGGCTACAGTTAGCCGATCTCAGAATAGTTGTGCGCATTTGTTTGTTCACTTTATGTTATGTAATTGGAAGTTGGTGAGGTTCTTTTGATGGTATGGTAAACTCTCTCGATTTTAAATACCTCAATTTAAACGGACGTAAAAAGTGACTAGTAACAGACTGTTGCTGAGGAGTTCAAAATAGGGTTCCAGTCGTATGGGATAAGGCCGCTGTCCTGTTTTTATTTGCTGATCTGTGCCTCGTTTCGTTTCGTTATTATAATTTTACTTGAGTGCATCATCGTGGCCTCAAGAAAAGTGGGAAAAAGAGAGAATGCGCATCCAAGTGTCGCGCAGATGTTAAAGCTGTTAGAAAAGTTATACTTTGGTTTATATGTTTTGCGCATCTGTGAGTAATATGGCATGATAGTAAAAACGTATCAGATATTGCAAAAAGCAAGGTTAAGCTTTAACGAATACAGGAAGCTGATTCTAATTTGCTTTATGCTCATAGTAGAACAAACTTTGCCTGCCTTCACAACGAGTTGCACTGGGGCAGCACTACTGACAAATAAATGATATCTTCTATTTATTAAATAACCAGTCTAGAAGCATATAATAATTGAATTACTAATAAAAAATGCTAATAAAAATGATATTAGTATGCTTCCAACTTTTCTTAAAATTTACACAAAGTATAAATATTAACAAATTATGACATAAGAATGATTATAGCTCTGAAAGTCCTCCACGTATGCCAAAAACAAACTTATAGCTGCAATCATAGTGTCTTCACTTCTATATACCTAGTGGAGCTCTGAACATGAAAATCAATACAAGATTAGAGTGGTCGAAAAAGAAAGGGACAAACGCATTAAAGTAGTTAGACGAATTCCATTAAGATGCATTAAGTCCAAGTAAACTAATTCCACTAGCATTAGCCAAAGGCCAGAAACTGTATGCCAAGTAAACGTTAATGCATGAAGGAAATCACTAAGTGTAATTCCCATTATTGTCTAAAAGGTGCAGATCTCTTGGAAAAAAATAAGTTTCATTTCTAGTGAGAATTACAGAAAAAAAACTACAAAGAAAGGTGTCTAAATATATTTATAAACTGGTAAGAAAAATTAGCTCGTCGAAAAAGAGAATAACTTAAATTTCACTTTACGCAATTTTTTTAGAAAAAAATAATCTCTTATTTAATGCGAGAGTAATTCTGATATTTTTCTCAGGAGCACAACTTGCAGAGCACGAATCATAAATCCATGTAAAGGGGAATTCATTAAAATTTCCGCTTCCTCAACGAATTCGAGAATCTTATAAAAGGGTGAGTTATCTTTATGAGGTTTAAAACTGGGGTTTCTATTCAATATTTCTTAAAGGTGAACTTGGTACTTCTTTATAGGTGCATAAAAAGAATTGACTCGCCTAATATATTCCAAATAATTCTTCCATCATCCCAAAGGGCAAGAAGTAATGCCAATCTACCATTTCCATCAAGACTCGATCTATATAATCTGCCAAGCATAGAATCTCGTTTTCTGCGCTAATACCATACCATATACAGCTATTTCGGATTCGATCCAGAGTAACTCTGTGCAGACACAGCACGTAGGAGTACTGTAGCTTAAACGTAAAAACCAGAATCAAAGATCAATAATTGCCATTTTAAATACAGCTCATTGAAAAGCTATAGAATCATTCGGTAAATCGTTTTCGCTCTCCCCCTCTCTCTGGATGAGTGAATTTCTCGCACCTTTTCAATAAATAAAGGCTCTTTGAGTTCTTTTCTTAGGGTGATTTACGATGTAGACTGCACCTAGATCTCAGAAGGCGTTATAATAGATCTTGTAAGTGCTCTACTACGCACGTGGGACATCAAATGTCATCTACTTGATCGTGTTTCCGAAGGCAATTTTCTAAGAGAGTAATACATACTGTGCCACCGAAAAGATATTCTCTTGAAGTACTTCAGTACAGCAGATTTTATTTCCCTTCTCAACATGTTCAGTTGCTCGTAATTCTTTTAGAACTCCAATGTTTTGGAGTTCTAAAATAATGTTAATTTAAAAAAAAATAAGAACGAAAAAAAATGTTAATGTTTTGTTTTCATGAAAAAAAATCTCAACTGATTTTGACAAACTGTTATATAGGATATTTTCCTGAGGATCTTCAAAGTATGGAATAATCTTTCTATAATTGTGTGTAGAATTGTTATTATGATCATGATATTATGACATCATAAACCATAATCTACATGCGTTACTTTAAATTATTTTTTTATTAATACAGTAACCTTTCTCGTTATTTCTAAATACAGCAACCCCCGCATAACACGGTACTTCTACAACACGGTTAGAGAATTTTGGTAAACCTCGTACCAGGGTATTTTTCAGCTTTTGTGCGGGGAAAAACCCTGTTATTATGTTGGGTGGAATTTTTCAACATTTCCACTCTTTTTGAATCCCCGCTTTCAACACGCTAAATATTTATTCCGAATCCATTGAAGTAATGGAAGCATGGAAACATTTCTCAATTGTGGACTGTAAAACCGTGTTGAAAAATGTACGGCCAGAGTCAGTTCATTCAAGAAATATGAAAGAACGGGCAGAAAACGGAATCTGTGCGATAGTAGAACTTGCTACGTCGGTAGAGGGGAAGGTTTTGATGATATGACTACTGAAGCCCCCGTGCGTAGCACAGTTCATGTAATCATCCTCCTCCCTGCACCGGCTGGAAAAAACCGAATCCCGTCGATGAAGGAGGAATTTTTATCGGTCTTTTTCATAAGGTGGCTGAGTTAGTCGGGCTCGGGAGGGGTAGCGTGGTTTTTCTCCTGGAAACTCGGGTTTTTCTTCCAGCAAAACAGAAATTCGATCTCTGGACACACTAAATTTATAGACAACATACACAGATGCCTTAGTCGCCGATGCTCCTAAAAAAATAAAGAAAGAAACTGGCCTTCACACCATGCTTACATGCTTCTGTTATGAGGATTTGAGAGCAAGGCTGGAGCGAGCGTCCAGCTCGCTCCAGCTGGACGCTCGCTCCATAAAGCCTCCGATAAATAAAGGCCCCAGCCTTTATTTATTAAAGCCGGTAACAGCCAGCTTTCCTGACACCCCACCATCTATTGCAATGCTGTGCAGGTAATTTCTAGCATAACATATACTGCTACCACTAGTTGGTTATCATTCCTGGCACATGGACACGTCCAGGTATCGTCTACCGGTGTACGCATGATATCAAATACAGAATCAATCGTCGTCTATAGTAATAATAACATAATGCAGTCCATAAATCAATACACTACCTCCAATTTGTGGGATATGTCAGTCATATATCAATGAAACTTTTGGTAACACATAGTAGATAACAATATCGCAATTCCCAAACTGTGTCGTATAAGACATGTTTTGTATTCAAACTGTTTTTGCGTGATCGTTTAGTAATAAGTCATGAGCTGGATTTAGGGAATAAATTTCGACATTGTTTATTTAGATATCAGCAAAGTGTTTGACTCAGTCCCACATGAGCGGTTACGTTATAAGCTAGAAGAGGTTGGAATCACAGGGAAAATCCTTCGATGGATAGGAGCTTCGGGGCAGAAGGCAGACCATTGCCCAGCAGAGGGTCTTCAGGGTGACCTAGTTAGACTTCAGGGATGGTCAGAAAAGTGACAGCTATGGTTTAATTCAGCAATATGCAAGTCTTACATCTGCGGAGTTTAACTGAAGTCAGTAGCAAAAGAAAGGGACTTGGGAGTTACAATATGGTCAGATATGAAGTTCTCTGATCATTGTAGACAAGTTGCAAGGAAGGCCCATCGTGTCCTTTCAATGATTTATCGAACAATTACTAGTAGAGCTAAGGACGTCATTATTCCATTATATAAGGCTATTGTTAAACCACACTTAGAATACCGTATTGAAGTGTGAAAACCGCACTTAAAGAAAGACATTGAGCTTCTTGAAAGGGTCCAAAGACGGATAAATCGCCTGGCGAGATCGGCAAAAAGGGGGGGTGCTTATGAGGAAAGACTGCGAATATGTAGGCTGCACAGCTTGGAAACTAGACATCTCGGAGGAGACTTGATTGAGTTGTTTAAGGTTCTGAGAGGCATAAGCAAAATGAATGAGGACGAAATTTTCACGGTTATAAGTGATCCAAGAACAAGGGGCCATAAATTCAAGTAACAGGGGAAGATGTTTAGACTGGATTGCAAGAAGTTTTATTTTAGTCAGCGAGTTACAAATTACAGGAATAAGTTACCTACATAGGTGGTAGAGGCTGACAGTTTAGGGAAATTGAAAGGTCAGCTGGATAGGTTGTCTTTAATTATTATCTGCGTGGGTAGAAAAGTGGTATCGTCACCATCTTCCCCACATCGGGTGAAAAAGGCCCTGTTTCGAATCCCGTCGATGACGCGATGACCTTTAATGGGCTTTTTTCACTCCGTGGCTGAGTTAGTCGGTCTCAGGCGTAGATAGCAGGGTTTTTCGTCCAGCAAACAGACAAATCGACCATAGAATACGCGCAATTTATAGACATTACATAAACGGGTATATGGAAGAAATTACGAATGGCCCTAAAATAATAATTAGAATTTTTTTTTGTCTTTAATTATTATTTATTAATTTTATTATTATTTTACTTTTTTTGCTGGTGCAGGATTAGCTTTCTTGCACCATATGGACATTAGTAATAATAATATGGGAAATAACTTAAACATTTCATTCGCAAATTTCATTGCACGTTGCTTAATTTTGTAAATAATTAAATAGAACTAATTAATAAATCCATAAATATTAAATAATTTATGATAGATAACTGTACACGTTGGGCATACCGTTTTCTGTACACCTCTATGAACAAACTAGATTTGCCTTATGCATCCATCTCATATTCTGGAGGAACTTCGCCAAAAGTTGCCTTGGTATTGGACAATAATTCCATATAGTTTTCACAGCTTGAGGTTTTAACCTCATTCAGCTGTCTATTTTATGATGTTATTTATTTTTCAAAATGTTCTATTCATATTACAGTATTATTGCAATACAGGAAGTCCAAGTTTTTCATCGCCCCATTATTCAATGCTTCATCATTTCATCGCTATTTGGCTGCTTATGTCAGTTATTGCTCAAAAGTGAAGTCGTCAGCATTTCTCAAAATTCTTATAAATTTCAATTGTAGACTTAATATTTCTTTATTATTTTTTTAAATTTAACACTAATTTAAAAAAAATAATAAAAATATCTTCAGATGTTTTAGTACACTTCTTATTTATTTTCAACGAAAATTGTATACATTTTCTAATTGAGTTAAGTTAAAATAGGGGACTGCGACGCCCTTCCTCTCACCGCTTAAACTTTAGTTAAAATTGTTAATTTTTTTTTTTTTAAATAATCGGTGTAATCTTAGAGAACGTCTGTGTTCGCGCGCATAAATAATTTCTTTTTCTTTGGAAGATCTTCCGTGAGTTGCATTCATCCATGTCAATACACACGGAGATTGATCGGCCTCGACATTCGTCGCGGGGGTCGTCTAGGAACGCAACTACGACGAACAAACGATTCTGCCTTTAGCAAATATTTGCTTCAAAATGTCTCCTTGGTTTGTTTAGAAAGTGTTCTCCTTCCGATTATTATTTTAAGGCAGGTTGTTGGAAACAATACACTCTGAATAAATATCCTCTGGGGGATGGCGAGGGGTGGTTTCACTTTCAGCTTACAGTTTAAATTGCTTTGGGAGTTCAGTCCTTTACGGGCTACTGGATGAGATGCTCCATTTCTCTGTCTGTGTCGTGAGCGAAACACCAGTAAGATGTAGGAGCCATTCGTCTTAGAAGACCATCATTGGAACAATAAGTGTCACCTAGCAACGGTTGCCACCTCCATCTAGTAGAACGACAGCATTAAACTGCTGTGTACCAATTTATTTCTTTGTCCAAAAGCAGTGTCATTGGAATTTTTCTTAATTCAAAGTCTACTCGTGCGAAACAGTGGTTAAACCAACTGTGCTTAGGATTTAAAAATAAATAAATAAAAATATTAAGATGAATTTTAAAGCAGTGTTATTCAATTCAAGTTCTACAGTAAAAGAAATCAAAGGATTATTTTCACTCTTTTAGATGAAGACTACACAACTCACGTTATGTCAGAGGATCAAGTACCTAAATTGGTTATGCTCAAAAAGTTTTGTTTTCTTTTAATTTTCGATCCGCAATCTTGAAACCAGATGGCTGCCATTCAAATTATAAGCGCCATCTATTTATAGAATTCTTGTGTGTTGGTTCATATAAATAACTTTTATTTTCAAACTTCTGTTTAAAATTTTGCAATTTTTTTTAATAGAAACTATCAAAATTACTATTAATTTGATAATATCTAAATGTACAAAAGGTAGGTCTATAAACACGCATTATCTGATAAGTAAAATTTTGTTGGGAAAATGTATCAGTACGTGCTTTGAGTGACCAGGATTCAAACTTGTGACTGCTGAATGCTGTGCTATTCTGTTTCTTGTATGCTCTCTATCTTGTGAGATCATCTGACCGTGTGGTCGTCCCGGAGTATTAACAGCAAGTTTATTTATTAAATATCGGTATTTTCTCAACTACATGTAATCTGTTCTCCTCCAACAAGAACTAACTCAATTACGAAATTTAGAGTTTCTCTTAAGAATTAATGAAAATAACAGCATAATGTTATCAACAAGACGCAGGATAGATTTTCCTGTGATTTCCTGTGACGCAGTGTCACAGGATAGATTGTCTCAGTCGAACTACTTTTGCAATTTAAGCATTTTCTTGTATCTGCTTAAACTCTTCGAGCGATATTGAATTTTAATCATTGGCACAGCTATGTTAAAGCTACAGTCAGTTATTTAAGTGAAATAAAATTTTATTTAAAATTTTTAGTTCTTTAAAAGAATTTCTATGGAACTTGAGCGTGGTACCACATAGGCAGTATGCTATTCTGGGATTACTGCTGCTCACATGCAGTACCTTGCATTTGTCAAGGTTAAACTTCGATTGCCATTTCGCAACTCATCTGCTTAATTTTTCTAGACCTTATTGTAGTAGCATATCCTGATTTCTATCATTGACCACCCTACTATCGATTGTATCGTCTACAAACTTAGACATTAAGCCCGATGTGCCTTCATCGATAAATATTGAAAACAACACTGGGCCCAGCACTAAACCCTATCGGTTTTGTTTGTGGATTTTGGTTTTAATGGCGCATCAGCTTCTGGGGCTACAGTGAACCAGTGTCAATGGTGTTGTCTTTACTCTTCTGATCTGTTGGAGAAATGTATTACAGAACACTAGGGAAACCTCACTAATAAAATCTGGTCCATTGATAAACACTCTCTCTCCTTCCACTCCAGTCCATAGGGACGTACCCTGAATCAAGGAATGCTGTCATAATAATGGGTCTAGGTTTTCTTGCCTCTTTTGCTACAACTAGGTGGCTCCCATCCGCCAGGAGAACAGTTATTTCTTTTGAGGGCACAGTTTTGTGACTATACGATTTTCTCAATGGAAATATTGTTCATGAAGAAGTAAAGAGGAGAGCAATAGCTGCTAGTCATCTATCTATTATCTGGACTAACTAACACTTCGTTTTTAGCTCAATTCCGCTTTAAAAAAAAAAAAAAAGGTGTTTTATAATAATTTCAGTATAAATAGTTTTTAATATTCTTACTATTTATATCTTTTATAAAACTTTTTGCATAAATTCTACACAAAATATTTCAGCTGTGTTGTTCAATATAGGACTATTTGCTCAATATGTATTTGTCTATTTATTTTACTAGAGCAAAAAACATGCAAACATGGTTACCAGGAATTCTAGCATTTCAAACAGCATACACATTTATAACCACAAACTATGTGATCAACCCAATTCAATATCGCGCAAACTTATCAGACAAAACTATCACCTAGTTTTAATGTTGGGGTGTACAATAAAGTTTTTAAGAGTAGTGGCTAGTTAAATTTGTCTTTGCTCTTCCTTAATATGACATGAACAGTATCCATTGCACATATATGCAAGTTACAGCTATACGTTAAGGTTCCCTCGTATGTAACATGAGAATTTTATTCGTGGAGACATCGAGACGGTCTTTATTGCATAAGAGGATTTTTCGCCTGATATGTTAGACATACCTGCATTACATTGAAACTTTACAAAAGTATTTAAATTATATTGAACTACTTTAACGAGCAACTTATATTATCATAAAAATGTCGACTGTTTAAAGTATAGTGAAAGCAAGTTGCTCAAAATCACCACTGGGCTCTAGTCCGTACAAACGCTATGGAAAAGAAGGTCAGCTAAAGTCGCCTGTTGTTTATCTCCCTGCAATAACTCGTATTTTTTTGATAGTTCAAATGAATAATTCTTGCACTGTATCTCGTGAAGGAACGTTCAAGTTTATATACCGCAATTTTTGTATGATATGCACTAGACATGAGGGGCAAAAAACAACACGACTAACAAGGTCTACACCAGTAAGTACCGAAAGCAGAAACGAAATGTGTTTAAGGCTACTTTCCAGGCAGCCAGAATCATACTCAATTTCAGAATGGATTTGTGATTCAGTCTTGATAGACATTTAAAACGCTTTTAATGATTTTGACCAGAGAGAACAAATGTTTGTTTTTAAAATTTTAAGTCTTCATTGACGGGTTTGACAACGCATACAGCAAATAGGGCAGAACCAGACCATACGAAACTGCATTTCAGGTTACTGAAATGCAGTTTTACCGCGTGCCCCATTTTGCTTTTTCCCCGTGTAATTACCAGAAAAATTTGAACATATGAAGTATTTGAAATTAAAAAACTTTTCCTTTTTCCTTCTAAAATCTTGATGTGTTTTATATTCCAGTGTTTCATGCTCCAAATAATTGGAGATTTAATATAAGTAAATTCAGCTTTTAATTTCAATTGATGAGGCTACTGTTCATTTTATGAATTCTTCAATTTTATGAATTGTTTTTATTTGTTCTAAAAATATTTCTTAATTTCCCTAATAATTCTGCATTTTCCTTCAAATATTCTTGAGCAATCTCATCAGATTTCGTGAAAATGTTGGGAAATCTGTGATTTATCGCTGAAATAATTGAATTCCTGTCCTAATTTCCTTTTACTCTATTCTCAATATAAAACACCCAAATTTGCATATAAATTTGGAAATTTAATTATTTATTTCCAGCAGACTAAAAAGAAGTTTATATCTATGTCCTACATGAGTAAAGAATCCTTATAATTAATCCCTATAATTGTAAAGAATCCTTATAATTAAAGTGTACCAGGACTGGCGTCAAAATGGTCAAACAACGACCCGACGGCAAAACTGCAAAGGTCAGCGAAAGGTTGATGTTATGGATGAGCGCCGGGTCCGACGACTTGTACAGGCGAACAGGCGCAGCACTGTTGAAGAGTTGACTACCCAATACAACATGAGCCAACCCGGAACAATATCTGGCATGACCATGCGTCGCACGCTCGCACGTATGGGCTACACCAGTAGACGACCCTTACAGCATCCTCTCCTAACCAAGGTTCATCGGCGTAAAAGACTCGCCTGGTGCAAAAAGCATACAAGTTGGACGTTAGAAGACTGGACGAATGTGTGCTGGTCGGATGAGTCACGTTATTTACTCCACACCGTGGATGGTTGTGGGCGGATTTGGCGTCAACAACATGAGGCCCTTCATCCATCATGCATTGTACCAAAAGTGCAAACCGGTGGAGCCGGTTGTATGGTGTGAGGCATGTTTCACTGACTGAAACTTGGACCCCTCATGCATGTGGAACAACGTATCAGTGGTCTCCGCTATCGTCAACTGCTTGCTGAGTGTGTACACTCCGCTATGTTACACTTTTTCCAGAATGGCGATGGTGTCTTCCAAGATGACAATCCGCCGAGCCATTGGGCACTTGTTGTGCAGGAATGGTTTGAGGGACACAGTTCTGAATTCCAGCATAATGACTGGCCTCCGAACTCCCCCGATATGGGTGGCATAGAGCACTTGTGGGACACTATGGAAATGCATATCAGGAGTCTAGATACACCAATCATCTCCATACCTGCATTGCTGACCACATTACACACAGCTCGCTGGCTATACCTCCCGCATGGTTCCGACATCGTGTTGAATCAATGCCACGTCTGATAGCTGCTGTACTGAGGGCAAAAGGAGGACCTACGAAGTATTAGGTAGGTGGTCATAATTCAGTGATCACTCAGCGTGTGTGTATCCTTAAATTCAGTCCAGCTCAGCCTTAAATTTAATTAGGTATCAACTTCCGCAACAAAAGATGGATGTCTGTTTCACCAGTCAACCACCCGCTGGCTAAAGACAAATTTAAGCACGTCTATTCTACAACTATCTTTGCTCAATTTGAATCTATGCCCGCTCAGGTTCTTAATCTGAGCAAGAGGAAGAATCCCATCAGAATTCAACGTGCTCAACCCATCCAAGGCCTTATACACCTCAATCAGATCATCTCGCAGGTGCTTACTCTCCAGGCACTGCAATTTGCAGAACTTAAGCCTTTCTTGGTAAGAGCACCCCTTTGTTCCCCTCACCAATCTTGTTGCCTTGCTTTGTACTCGTTTTAGCAACTCTACATCCTTCCTAAAATGAAGCTTCCAGGCCTGTACACAGTACTCTAGGTGTGGCCTAACCATTGCCTTGTACAACGGGTTAATCACCTCCCTGCCCCTGCTAGCAAAATTACTATATATCATTGACAAGACTCCATGACCTGCCCTGTCAGCCCGTCTGCACTGCTCAGCAAACTTCATATTTGACTGCACAATTACCCGCAGGTCTTTTTCACTTTCCACTTCCCTGAGTGTAGTACCACACCGTTGCCTTGTACAACGGGTTAATCACCTCCCTGCCCCTGCTAGCAAAATTACTATATATCATTGACAAGACTCCATGACCTGCCCTGTCAGCCCGTCTGCACTGCTCAGCAAACTTCATATTTGACTGCACAATTACCCGCAGGTCTTTTTCACTTTCCACTTCCCTGAGTGTAGTACCACACACTTGGTACTTTTCTCTTGGGTTATTGCTACCCATATGCAATATTTTGCATTTCTCAATGTTAAACTTCAGTTGCCACTTCTCAGCCCATTTGCCCAACTTGTCTAGATCCAGTTGGAGTAGCATGCTGTCTTTACTTCGTTAACAACCCTGCCAACCTTTGTATCATCTCCAAACTTGGACATTAATGCTGATATACCTTCATCAATATCACTGATGAATACAGAAAACAACAATGGGCCCAGCACCGAACCCTGGGGACTCCACTAATAACATTAGTCCACGAAGAGCAGCGTCTATTGATTACACTCTACGTCGTCTGTCAATCAGCTATCCATTTATCCATTGTATCACCTTACCCTTAATGCCATACCTCTCCAATTTGTACAGCAGTCTTCCATGTGCAACAGTATCAAAAGCTTTCCTGAAATCAAAATATATGATATCAAAATTATTTTTTACATTCAGTTGCTTTGTGACCACATCATAGTATCTAATCAAATTTGTCAGACAAGATCTCCCTTAAACAAACCCATGCTTTGTCTTAACTATTACTGCGGTCTTGTCTAGATGATATGCTTCTTTAACCAGTGACTCCATAAGGTGTATAAACTAACAGGTGTATAATTACTTGTGTCACCTTTTGAAAACCCTTTGTGAATTTGTGATACATTTGCATACCTCAAGTCCATGGGGACCTCCCCTGAGTCCAAGGAAGTCTCATAATTATGGCTAATGGTTTGTTTCCTCCCTTCCTGTGTCCTTTGATATAACTGGATAGATCCCGTCTACCCCATATTCAAAGGAACCATCTCAAAGGAATACGATGCTGGAAGACGAAAGGCGAATGCAGCTCTAAGAGGAAGAAATGCGACAGATTCGGTAGAGTGAGAACAAGACCAAAGGAATTTAAAGCGAATTGTGTCAGAATAGAAGGTGCAGTGTGCAGCTAATGACTGAAGTTCAGTTTAGGCAAAGAAAGGCCAGTTTCCAACCGAACTGTGTGGCGAGAGTTGAAGAATCTGATTAGGTGGTAGTGTGTATATATACAAATGCCACTTTTTTATGGAAAAAAATGAAAGATTTGACTAGAATGGGGTTGCCTTTTTTAGGGAATTTTTCTCTGGAAGGTAGCTTTAATCAAAATTATTCACAAGCCTAACAAAAAAAAAGATCTGATCCCAAAGCATATAGACCCATCTCTCTTTTGGAGAACCTTGGCAAACTATTTGAAGAGTGTTAGCACCCAGAATAAAAGATTTAATTGACGGTTGTATGAGTAACAGGAGTGGAAATGGAGCTTTACACGAACTCTTGCGACAGTTTCCATTGAAGTCTCTGGGGCAACCACTATGAAAGAATTTGTAGTTAATCTTTCAGGAGTCAGTTCCGCATTTAGTATTACCATTATATAGTTCTTACAGAGGTTACTTTATGACTCCTGAATTCTTTTAAAAAGAAAAGTCATGATTGTATCACTGAAAGCTGTTTTTTTAAAAGAGATACTTTTCGTGATATCTGCTAGACTTAAGCACTAATACACTTTCCAGTTCAATAAATGAGGGATATTTCTGCATCTTCTTGGGAAATTAATGGATCTATCGTAGCTGGCTTTCTTACTGTATTTCTGTATCTGAGAGCAGGTAATCAACTTTGCTTGATTCACTCAAACAGCATATATTGAGGCTTTGCTGATTGTCCCTTCACCTCACGTTGCAAAATTGGAATATTTCTTCTATGAGAAGCTTCTAAGAGTTTAGATTTCTTTCTCTAGGGACCGCCACGTAATGCGAGAGTGAAGTCTTAATTTTCAGTAATTGCAATAGATTGTGATTATGGTAATTAACTTGAACTTTTTAACTGATTGGTTAAATAAAATGAATAATAACTTACATTGGTAATTTTATTATTTGATTAAATTAATTAACTTGAAATTTACTGAGCCTACAACAAGTTTTAAGGTAAAATATGATTTAAAGTAAATGCAAGAAAAGAAACATATATTTATCCACGATGATCTGGTTATTAGTTGGTCATTAAAATGTAAAATTTTCTTGCTAATTTTAAAAATTAGTTAACGATTGCCCTGCCTAATTGCATACTTCTTAACAGCATCCAAGTGGAAGACTATTGTTTCTGCACATACTGAGTAAAGAAGTAATTGGTAACTCTTTTGTATGTGAAAATTGATGTATTATAAAATAAAGCTCGTATTCTTAAAATTAAGTTGAAATACAAGTGAAATCTGTCTAAATTCTTGTAAAGAAAATTTTAAAAATTCTTATTTTGAAAGCAAGATCTGTTAACAGTTGCATAAATATTCTCAATTATGATGTTAGCGCGATATTAGGCTTTCTAACCGTTTAAATTTAGGTACTTTTTAATAAAATGTACACTGGTGAGCAAAACCTACGGATCAACACTATTTCTAAAGGTTACAACCACAAAATCTTTACTTAAGGTAATCTTTACTGATGAGAGTAGATTCAGTCTCAGCAGCTATTCTGGACCTCAGCTAATCTGGCGAGAGGTTGGCACACGGTATCACCCCACAAACATCATTGAAAGGGATCGATATGGCGGTCGAGGTGTTCTCGTCTAGGGAAGAGTTATCTTGGATGGACGTACACAACTCCAGATACTGGAAGCCGGTACTATAACCGGTGCACGCTATTGTACTGAGGTAATCCTTCCCCATGTGCGTCTGTTCCGAGGTGCCATTGGCCCCGAGTTCTTGTTTATGGATGATAACGCCACACCCTATCACACTGCTGCTGTGATATGCTTTTGGAAAGTGAAGACATTGTTCGTGTGGATTGGACTGCCCTTTCCACCAATCTAAATCCCATCGAACACATACGGGACGCTCTGGAGAGACGCCTAGCGGTACGTCCACACCCACTAGAAAATATTCACCAGCTGAAGATGGCGCTGACAGAGCAATGGACAATATTACCCCAGAAACTTATCAACAACATTGTTCAAAGTATGGACAGGCGGTGCAAAGACTACATCGACATTAGGGATGGTCATATCTCCTACTGAGGACCACCTCCTCCCTTTGTTCCATCTTTGGCAGTGATGCATTCGTATCATGGCAACCAATGCTATGTTGTCATTTTTGAATAAATGTCCCTCTGTACAGTTTTGTATCCGTTGTGTCGGTGTTGATTCCTTCATCATTTCTGTACCTTACGAGGTTCGTTTGGTATGCTTTTCCCAAATCCAGGGCAACAAGGGCAACAAGATTAGTGAATGGAACAAAGGGGTGCTCTTACGAAGAAAGGCTTAAGTTTTGCAAATTACAGTGTCTGGAGACTAGGCACCAGCGAGGTGCTCTGATAGAGGTGTATAAAGCCTTGAATGGTTTGAGCATGCTCAATGCTGATGGGATTCTTCCTCTAGCTCAGAATAATCACCTGAGAGGGCATAAATTCAAATTGAGGAATGACAGATGTAGGATAGACGTGCGGAAATTTGCCTTTAGCCAGCGGGTGGTTGGTTGGTGGAACAGACTTCCATCCCTTGTGGTGGAGGTTGATAGCCTAAATAAGTTTAAGGCTCAGCTGGACAGGTATTTTGAACGAACAGAGGGGTGAAGTGGAAGTGGGTTTTTTTTTTTTTTTTTGGCTGATGCTGCATAAGCTTGCTTTCTTGCATCAAATGCCTCTACTAATGCTAATGCTAATCCAGGTTACTCCTATGAGAAATCAGGTGAAAATTTGACTGGTCCTTAAATTTTTCATTTGTAATTATCATTTGGTTTGAGAATCTTCTTTTACATTTGTAATTATCATTTGGTTTGAGAATCTTTAGTATAGTCACTGTCATCCCATAAATTTTGTATTGTGGTGTGGGTAGCTAGACGATAGAAATTACACTAAAATTATATTATGCATTATCAATATATTGAAACTTTTCCATCAAGTCTTGGATTGAACTTCTTATATCTGCAAGTGAAGTGTATAAATGAGTAAGACTTCATATATCGACAGAAAATGATAAATTACGTTTATGGGTTGGAAACAAAATTCCCAAAGAACCCCTCTTAAAGAAACCCCCTGTAATGATCTGTCGATAATTTGGGATATTTTTTTCCCACAAATTTCTACCCAATAAACCGCTGTTTAAATCAACAGCTGTCTTTATGAGAGTAGTAATTAATCCTACAGCTCCCTTTCAGCAGAAGCAGTTTCAGAGAAATGAAGAGATGAAGACCAGATTAGAGAGAAACGGTTATCAGACAATGCTTGCCTTGGCGCATATACTGCAATAGCAGCGATCCATATAATGGTTGTGTTCTGTTCTTCATTTTCCCATCCGTGCGTGTGAAACGACGCGTGAGTTCATTCAATACATACATCTAGTTTGAATGTGCCTGTGGTTCTGTCGACATGCAGATAAACGACATTTCCCTCTGTTATCCGTAATCCTGGAAAGATACGTCCCCTCTATCGTTATGCCCGCTTTCAGTTTCTTTATCGGTGAAAGGGTACTGAATACATTCTGCTAACATTTTCGTTTGCATGGAATAGTCTTATTTTTTAAATTATTTGTTTATTTGTTAAAATATACATTTTTAAACTTCTTTTAAAACTCTTGAAAATTTTAGCAGTTCATTTACTGAAAACTAACTTAATGGCACAATTACTTTCAACATCTAGAGCACATTCTAAATATTTAATAAAAGCTCAGCTATATGTATATACGATATAAATCCAAATGGTAATCAAAATGATAACTCTTATAAGTTGATTATGGCCTCTGATTAGCCAATACTGTATTCTTTATCTTCCTCGCTATTCCAACCCAGGGTTGGATCAGGTGAATCAAAGCGTTCCATCTTTTTCTATCTTCTCAGATCTTATCTCCTGTTGTTCTTTCCCACTCAATTCCTTTCGTTCCCGCATCTTCCCTAATTTGATCTCTCCATTATTCCGGGGTTTTCCTCTCGGCCTCTTCTTTCTAATTTTGTCTCTTCTAGTTTTGGCTAGCATAGTCCTTAACACCTTCATTTAAATTGCTTGGATTCTGCTGGTATCATTTTCATTCATCCTCCACGTCTCAGCAGCACAGGTTAAAATAGAGGAAAAATATGCCCTTATTTATCCACTTTTTACACTTCATTCTAAGTTCTCTAGCCCATAATAGGCTGTTAACATTACAGAAGAAACTCTGACTAGCCCTATTCTCCTTGTTATTTCAATATCTAGGCTGCCATCCTTTGCTAATATACTCCCTAAGTACTCAAAATAAAATTGTCCACTGCTTCCAACATTTCATTCCCTAATTTTATCCCTTTTACACTCACTTCTTCCCCCTGTCCATCAACATCTTTGCTTTTTTGGCTACTTATCTTTAGACCATACTCGCAGACTCCACTTTCCCAATTGGTTAGTTTCTCTTGAAGTTCTTCCTCCTTGCTTGCTCAGAGGACATCATCTGCAAACACAGCTGTTCCACCATTTTTATCATCCACCGCTACAAGGATATTATTCATGGCAATAATAAATAGTAGTGGTTAGAATACACTGTGGTGACTTTTACAAAGAACTTGTAAAATATAAGTTCTTTTATTAAGACAGTGATCGGAATTAGCAACGCTGTATGCTAGGCGATTACTACCACCACAGTTAATACGCTATACGAGTTTTTTGATGGGGCAGAATTTTATTTCGCAACCATAGTCAATTACGCTAACCGATGATCATAACAGCTTCTAAGAGAGAGAGAGAGAGGTATTTTTTCCTTTTTTGTAATTAAAAACCCAAACACGAGAGGTATTGAAACCTATAGTATTTAGTACCGTGCATGGGCTGAAGGTTGAGAAGATGAAGAAGGTACTTATTGACATTACACTTAAACTTCTGTAAATTGCAATTTTCAGGAAATACGTATGAAGGAAGGTTGTTCCGGAAAACGGAAGTTGAATGAATAAATAAAGAAGAAACATTGGTTCAGTGAGTTTGAAATTGGACAGTAAAAGAATGTTGACTGGTTTGGAAGAGAGTTTTGTAATTACAGAAGCCAATACAGAAGAACAGTGTCCATGGAAGTATCTATAGAAAAGCCACGAAGCAGAAACAGAACTTCTATGAGACAGAGTGCAGAGACTCTGTTAGAGATGAGTCATTAATTAACCTAACTGCCCTCCTTTGAATGGAATCCAGAAGATTGAGAGGTTTTGAGGGGGCACTGCCCCAGATGTGGGAACAATATTCCATGGTAGGGCGGATTCGCGATTTGTACAGAGCGAACAGCTGTTTGGAAGAAAAGTAACGCCGAGAGCGAAAGAGAAAACCAAGTTTTTTAGATGCAGAGGAAGCAATATTTGTAATGTGCCAAGAGAGATCAGAAGTCAAGGTAATCCCCAAAGGAGATATCATCTTGCCTAGAAATAAGAGTGTCACCAAAGATAAGCACAGAAGCAGAAGAATCCTTTTTGCGAGATATAAGACAAGATTGATTTTTAGAAGGATTGAAGTCAACTAAGTTGTCTTTGCCCCACTGGAGAATTACCTGGAGATCAGCATTTAGTGAATATTCGAGTTGAAGTTATCATTTTGTATCGCATATGGATTAATATCTCATATACATATATCTGGAAAATGTTATAGCATTATATAATAACATAACTTACACTTTGTAAGAGGAATTGATTTTAGGAAAAAAAAAACTATTAGCAATTTAAACTCTTCAACAAACAAATAATACTGTGTGGGTGTAATAAGTAAACATAATATTTTCCCAGGTTTTGAGGAGTGTACTATTTTGGCAAAGTCGAAATACAACAGAACATCAATTATCCGAACTAACTGGGACCAAGGTTGGTTGATTAACCAATTAAATAGTTGGGATAACAGAACATACATGAGATTATCTAGTTTAAATGAACAAAGTGTAATTATAGGCCTAAAATCAAATTATTGTACGCAAAGTATTTTGAAATATGAAGTATTATAAAAATATAATTGATTTTGGAAATGGTTTATAAATAATAACAGTGAATATTATATTTATTTTGAACTTCCGTTTGTTTTTCAGGTTTCAATTATAAATTAAACTCTTTTTTTTTTTTTTTACATAAACAGAAATAAAATTTAAAAACAAGTCAAGCAATTACCCACAAAAAAGAGTTTAATGAATCTCGGGAAGGGTTTATTTTTAAAATATATAATCTTGAATTTTATTTTGAACCAAGCAAGATTATCCTTTTTTTCGCTGCGAGATCTCTCATCCTCTCTAATAGCAATGTCGCTTTAGAACTTCATTCAGACTGTTGCTCACGCCATGTCACTGCAGTTTCTAGCGCAGTGAAGGCCCGCTCTCGCTTCCTCTTCTTTGTAATCAGAATCACCTTGGTGAAAGTCAGCACGTTCTTCAATCCTGGACTAATGCAACAATTTCTTCTTCGGTTAAAATATGATCATCAGCATCGTTGTTTAACCATGCCTCTGCATCATCTTGCTCACACTCGGAAAACCGGGAATCCCTTGAAATAAAGTTACAATTTCACCTACGTCTTCATTCAAATCTTGCATATACGTTTGACCGTCTCTTCGGAAGCACCCCAAAGTTTACGCCACGCCTTTTTCAGATGTCCCTCTGAGAATACGTTCTAGGCAACTGCTAATACTTAGCAAAAATCCTTAATGTTGAGCTTCTTCGAAAACTCAACCACACTTTATTCACCTTTCTTTGGTAACAGCAACCAACCCAAGACTTGTTTTTTGACTGCAGCAAGGCTGTAACGTTTGGTGGTAAAAACCTGACAATGAAGTTCGTCAATTGAATTTAGCTTTTCAAGAGGAGGGTGGGATGTTGCATTATCAATAATAAGCAACACTTTACCAGCTTTACCAGCAATGCCTCTTCACACTTGCAATAAAATCTTGGCTAAAACAATCCAATAAAATGTTTAAATTCATCCAAGCATTTTTCTGTGCTTTATATCGTACTGGCAGGCAAGTTACACCTTTAAAGCATCTTGGATTTTCCAATCACCAACAATAGTAAAACATGCTGTCCACTTGCATTTACACACACAATAATTTTAAGACGCTGTTTGTTAGTTTTGAAATCAGGAGCAGCCATTTCGCGTCTGGGGTGGAGACGCCACCGGTGGTTTCCCACAACTGCGCAATTAGTACTCTTGTGAAGCATGCATTACTCTGTAAAAGCCAGACAAAAGTATTGTTTGTTGTTTATGAGAAGTATTATGTTTGGTTCTGTTGTTGTGGTCTGGATTTTGGTCGCAGAACCCCTAATGGGACCCCACGTTGCCCGTACACACACAGCTTACAGGTAAGCCAGACTGCCCATCGTTCTCTGGAAGGTCCTGCCATCTAACCTGAGAATTCAGTGACAGGACCTATATGAAAGTGAAGTGTGTGGGGGAGGGGGATAGTAAGAAATATTCAGGCGTAGAGAAAGGAGTCCTGAAAATTATTCTGTGGAGTAAACTCCACTGGCAAATGGGGGAAGGTAATGGGAGTTAAAAGATACCAGACAAGAGAGTCTGGTATTGATCGCCATTTGACACACAAATCATAGTCAAGAGGCAAGGTCCTTTCCTCTGACTGAACCATGTTCAAGTAACTATTACAATTGAAGATGTGCAGGTCCCGGTTGGGAGACCAAGTCCCCTCAGTGGTTTAGTCATGTTCATGTGGACATGTGTTGTGCCTTACGTAAGGCGGCGCATAGACGTTAGTTCATCTCCGCCATGGTTCTCTGTGATGGTATACAGAATTCTGTACACCGGCCAGAAATGAGTATAGTGGTATGTTTGCATAGTGTGTGTTCTGGCCGTTTTGCTACCAGTAATCAACGATCACCAGGAATACTGCTTCCCAGTACCTGTCCACGTCACGAGGAGGCGGGCCCAATTATACACGTACTAAACTAAATGTAATATTTCCAGCACCCATAGGAAGAAGCGCAACTCCTATGGGTACAACAGTCTCCTATAATCACGTACGGTGGTGAATACCACAGAATCCCCCAATTTCATCCACCGGAGAAAGTGTAATAGCAATGGATGCCAGACACATCCCGTACCCAGGAAGCCCAAACCAGTTTAAAATCCCGTCTCTAATAAAATGGAGACCAGCAAATCCTGCCCCCTAAAGGTATAGCATAAAAAATGTTCCCAAAGGGACTAGCATAATTAACAATTTTAGAAAAAAAAATGGACAAAATATTATTACGCTTCAAAAATAATAATAATAATAAAATAAATAATAATACATTTAATTAGATAAAATGTTTAAAAAATAATTATTATTATTAAAAAAAGAAATAAAATAACTAAGGAAAGAAAAAAAAATATGTGCAAGTGATTTAAGAAGGAATGACTTCCAATTAAGACCAAGTGTCCTCTGCATTGTAAACGTCATCCTCAGAAAAAACTTTCTTCCTCGGCCATTTTCAGAAAAGACTTAAGCTTTTTAATTCATGTATTTATAAGATTTTTAACTCCTGTAATGACAAATTAGGACTGTTTTTATTCTGTATCGAATATAACTTCGAATAAATAATCAAAATCGAATGCATTAAGCAGCAGGAGAAATATTTCAGAATAACAACCAGTGCACTAAAAGTAGATACTGTACTTCGGGAGGGGAGGGCAGTTATTCGGATAATTGACGTTTTACTGTATTAGCCAACTACTGAAATACTTGTAGCGTAGGGGTTGAGCATATATGTTTGGAAGCTGGTTGTATAGCAGAAACAAAAAAAATGAAATGTCTTGAAGCAAGTATAAATCAACATGATGATTTTAGCATTTTATTAACAAATTGCAATTAAAAATAATTTAAGTATAAAGTGCTATGCAAATCATACAATTTTCATATAAAAAATATGACATCTAATTTGAGAAAAGAAAACACTATCTGTAAATTGGATGTGTTCTGTGGACGATTTTCTGTTTTCAAGACAAAAAAATCTGAGTTTCGGAGAGAAAGTCCATGCTACTCTTGCCTGAGACCGACTAACTCGGCCACGTTGTGACAAAGGTCCATAAAAATTCCTCTCGTCATCGACGAGACCCGATCCCAGGTCTTTTCCAGCCGGTTTGGGGAAGATGGCGATTCTACCAATTGTGGGAGATGAATGAAAGCTATATTAACGGCAAATCCAGGAAATGTTTAAAAAAATAATAATGAAACATTTATCGCATACAGTTATTATTCATTTTACAGGGCTATTTATCACGATTGGGACACCTTTCACTTCTGGAAGAAGTGCAGAACCAATGATCTTCTTTTATATAAAATGATTAATGCAAAGCCATCTGTTGCATGTCACTAAAACTTCTGTAGAATTCAAAGCCTTCTTTATGGAAAAACGTTGCTTGCTTATGTTCAGCCTTGATTAAAAAACTGTTCACAGCTACTGAAATCAAGGCTACTCAGAGGGGGGGGGGGGTCCTCAAAGTGCATGCGTAGCAGAATGGGATGTTATAAGCGTAGGATGATTACTACAGATGTTCAAGTCACAGCTGGAGGCTCCTTCTCCAAACCATTACTGGCCGTGCAACATCTAATTATTGCTTAGTAATTGATTTAATATTAATGACCCGAGACAGAAGCATCCCGGTACTTCAATGGAAATCAACTCTGCGTATATGCAACTAATAACGGGCAGGTAAAAATGAAGACAAGTCCATCTTTATTAGTAGTCTTAGATAACAGGTTGACACGATGTGCATTTTATTAAACAAAACATTAAAACTTTGCATCCCATGGGAATGAAATTATCACATACTCTCACTGGTCAAAATATTAGAAACCCTTATTCAATATCTAGTGCAGCCAATTTTGCCGAATTACAGCAGGTACACGTCGTGAAAATGATGCCACTGCTGTATTGCGGTGTCAACCTCCAGATTTGATCAATCTCAATGCTAAACTGTGATAGGTAGAGAACTCCAAAGCAAAAGCCAAACTGCTCTTTCCCAAAAATTCTCAATTGGATTCAGATCTGAAGAATTAGGAGGCTAAGGTTATATGCTGGAAATCTTCCTAATGTTCCTTGAACCATTCGAATAAAATTTTTGCACGGTGGAAAGTTGCGTTGCTGTCTAGAAACAATCCATCGCAATCCGTTAAAAATGAATCATTTTTGGGTTAAGCTGGTCCGATTCGGCAGAAAAATATTCATTGAAAGTAATACGACCTTCTAATGGTGAAAGGATCCAGTGCGTTCCGACAAAACAACCATATCATCTCCAGCAGATTGAGTGGTGTCCAGCAGACTGGCCAGAGTCGTAGCTATCCATCACCCTACCACTGGTGAAAATTGCAAATCGAGACTCGTCAGACCACATTATGTTTTTCCACTCTTCCGCACTTCGTGTTGGCGAAACTACTACATAGTGTAGTGGCATAGTGTTTTGTGAAAAGCGCCACCTGTGGTTTCCCACATCTGCACCATGGTACTTTGGGAAGAAGTAGAGAATCTCTGTAAAAGCCAGAAAAAGTGTAATGTCTGGTTTCTGTCAGAGTAGTGTTATGTTTTGTTGTTGTGTCTCTGGATGCTTGGCCGCAGAGCCCCTAGTGGGACCTCACGTTGCCCGCCATCACCACTGGGAGGTGAGCCAGGCTGCCCATTATACTCTGGCTGGCCTTTGCCAGGGTTGTCTGAGCTTCAAAACAAAGGCCAAGTGAAAAAAAAGGGGGGGAGGGAGGAAACATAGAACAGAGGTACGAATTAGAAGGAACAGAAAGAGGGAAAAGGAGGACGGATTGAAGTTGACAAGCAGTCCGCTCTTTATGAGGTGAAAATAGGGTTCTGGGAGTGGGAGTTAAAGCAGCAGGGGACAGATGCCCTTACATGATCACCAGAGGCCAGTGGACTCTGTATCCCGCACTCAGGAGTTCTCCAGAGTGCCAGAAATCCCGCACCAGAATGGTGCCAGCGGTGTTCCTACCCTTAAAGGATTAGCAAGTTGTCAAGGCAAGTGTCCTCTAGCAGAGAAGGAGCTAACCCACACCAGTCTGATTCAGGCCTTGCGCAGCATGATCCAATGTTGTTCTCATTTCGGCAATATTGGCTCGCCTCAGTGCGAAGATTTCTTGCGCATACACAGTTAGTGCCCTATATGTGTTTTCATTGAGCAGCAGCGAGGACTCTTGATTACGTGGATTCCTTTGAATTGTGGCAATAAACTAGATTCTACTGTTATCATAGGCAGGGCACTCATACATGAGATGCCCCCAGGACTCTATTTCTCCACAATGGCATCGCGGATCTCTTTCAATCCCCATAGCTGTGAGTTTCTGACGGAAAGGGCCGTGTCCAGTAATAATAAATGTCATGTGCAGACCAGGCGAGAACCAGGGAGAGGGCTCTGGGTGAGTATGGTTTATAGTTGGAAGGAATCGCCTCGTGATGTCTCCTTTCTGCGTGGTTTCCCAGTTCTGTTGCCATATCGCTTGTAAGTGTTGGGTGATTCTCCTCTTCTCTATCTTGGGGTCATTTGCAAGATCCAGCTGGAGATTTACTATTTCAGCTGGTGTTCCTTTCCTAAGGTGATAACATAGGCCTCGACTGACTACTTCTAGATAGCGTGGCTGACAAACTGTTAGAACTTCAAGGCAGGGGTGCTAACAGTGCGCCACGTCCTACTAATTGATAGCAGCATTAACCTTTGAATTGTATCCAGCTTCTGTTTGTTTTTTGCTAGTGTAGCTTGTCTGTACCAAGTGGAGGCACCGTAGCAAACTATCGGGACATATACTGTTTTGTATATGAGGGTCAGAGCTTTGTGCTTGGGGCCCCAGTCGGCTCTGCTCACCCTCCTGATCATGGCGGCATACTTCCGGATTTTGGTGGCTAGATATTTCAGGTGGTTATGGAAAGTAAGACCCGAGTCAATGTAAATACCTAAGTATTTAACCTCTATGTACAGTCGGACGGGAGTGAAGTTTAATTTCATCGTAGGTGGTCTTCTAATTTGTAGTCTGCCCTTGAGGAGAATGGATTTCGTTTTTTCTGCCGAGATGGTAAGGTTGTGCAAGGCTGCCCAGTTTTGGAGCTTCACAAGCGCCGCATTTGCAATAATTTTCAAGGACGACCTAGGGTCCGCACGCACCAATAGGATAAGGTCGTCCGCAAAGGCCAAGGGTTCAGCCGCCCCAAGGTCCAAGCCCAGTCCAAGACTCGTCCAAGACAATAGACCAGAGGAACGGGCCAAGCACAGAGCCCTGCGGACATCCCCGGTGGATGAATCTGCTAACTGTCTGATATTTGTTAGTAACTCGTACTTTTCTGTTGGTTAGGTAAGACTTCAAAATATTATATAGATATTTAGAAACATTTGATTGACGAAGTCTCCGAAGAACGCTGGGCCACCACAGGCGGTCGAAAGCTCCAGCAAAGTCCACCAATATAGCAAGAGAGTACTTGAAAGCTGAGTGCGTTGCTTTGGTGATTAGATTGTTGATAGCTTCTTCAGTGCTGCAGCCTGTTTTAAAGCCATATTGTTTTTCTGAGGAGATTTGGTGTTCCTCGTAGCAGGCAGAAAGTCGAAACAAGAGTAGACGCTCCAATAGTTTGGCCATCACGGAGAATAAGGCAATCGGGCGATATGAGCCTGGGCTCTGTGGTGACTTGTCCGACTTTTTCAGAATTAGTTTTAAGGTTGCAGTCTTCCATGAAGTTGGGAAGGTGCACTCTGCCAGGCACTTATTCAGTATTCTTAGAAGTATAGCTGGGCAGACTACAGTAGAATCTTTCACTTTATCAAAAAAAGAGACTTTCGTAGATGTACAGGACAACTGGAATCTGCTCCCCAGTTTCTTCAATTCGGCACGATTTTGTGCCGCATTTCTTCCTTTCTTCCTCCACTCACTGCATACTTTTGAGATGGTTGATTTCAATACACGAGGGATTTCCTGTTTTCTCAACTGTGACTCTGCTAAACGTTCTCCAGCAATAACACCTTTCTGAAAGCTGGAACGATCACCTGTCATTCCCATGATCGCATCGACTAAGAGCACCAGGAAAGCGTACAGTAGTTGAACGACACCAAGAACCCTGTGATCAGCACACGTGACAACTTAGATTTGCACACCGTACGCTTAATTATCTTTTGACACCAATTTAAAAAGGTTATTTATTTTTGGATATCGAGTGTATATTGCATACATAACAAGCCTCTGTATGCATCTGATTGGCAATCAGACAGTGAAAGCGAGTTAACTAGTTCCATCGGAGAAATATTGGCTTAAGAATTTTATAAACAATTTTTCCCTTACTTTGTTAAAAATCTGTAAATATAATTTCGGTAGTTTTCTGAAGTTATTTTCTGTAATGTTTTGAAATTTAGGTTTACAGCCTTTTCAACATCTTTAGTCTGCTAATTTTCGATATCTTGTACTAAATTCTTTAATTCAGTAATGGATAACGTTTTTTCAATGCTTAATTACGATAATATATTTTTAATTTAAATTCTGTAAAGCTAATTCTGTATGATTTTGTCAGATTAATGATTCTTTAATAATGTTTGGACATAATACACTTCAAACACTTCATTTACAAGTTGATCCCTTGGAACTATGGCATGTGCTCCAAGGCCCGGTGAAATTGATAATCCTATCTCAATTAATGATCCTTTTCTTCATTCCATGTGAATCCCAAATTAAAACTTGCTACGTTAATCTGTAAATTGAGTCACTGAAGAAACCGAGAGTTGACTCAAAGACAAATAAAACTGGAAATTCTCAGAGACTCGATAATCACGCATAAAACTAGAAATAAATTTTCCATCTTCTGAAAGAAAGGCCTAATTTGGTTTCTCGCTGAAGGAAAAGAGACTTAAAAATGAGACGAGATAAACAAATTTCTTTCTAATATCCTTAATAATTACACAAGCGATTTCACTCCTGTTTGCTCATTACCGAAAAGTACGTTGCGATTGAAAAATCACCTTCACACACGCTCTCTTGCAAAGGAACTCAGTGCATAGCGTCTTAGTGGAGAATTTAATCTCCTTTAGAATGCAATCAGCTCCTTCACACTTCACTTTTGACGACTAATGCGAAACAGTTTCGCACATTATATTAAAGGAGGCGGCAAAGGAACTAAGCAAACCCATAGCCATAATTATGAGAGCATCTTTGGACTCAGGGGAGGTCCCCACGGACTGGAGACGTGCCAATGTATTCCCAATTCACAAAGGGGGGGGGGGGATCGAAGGGTGACACGAGTAATTACAGACCAGTTAGTTTAACTCCTGTTCCGGATAAAATAATGGAGTCATTGAATAAAGATGCGTTGCAGGATCATCTAGAAAAGACTGCAGCAATAATTCACTCACAGCATGGGTTTAAGGGAAATTCTTGTCTGTCAAATTTGATTGGATACTACGATGTGGTTACAAAGGAACTGAATGCAAAAAGTAATTTTGAGATCATATACTTGGATTTCAGGAAAACTTTTAACAATGTTGCACATGGAAGACTACTGTACAAATTAGAGAAGAATGGTATTATGGATAAGTTGCTACAATGGATAAAAGGATGGTTGAGAGGGAGAAGACAGAGGGTGGTAACCAATGGACGCTGCTCTTCGTGGACTAATGTTATTAGTGGAGTGCCACAAGGTTCGGTATTGGGCCCACTGTTGTTTTGTATATTTATAAATGATATTGATGAAGGTATATCAGGTTTAATGTCCAAGTTTGCAGATGATACAAAGGTTGGCAGTGTTGTTAGTGACAGTGTGCTACTGCAACAGGATCTAGATTCGTTGGGCAAATGGGCTGAAAAGCTGCAACTGAAGTTTAACATTGACAAATGCAAAGTACTGCATATGGGTAGAAGTAACCCCAGAGGAACGTACCAACTGTGTGGTACTACACTTAGGTTGGTAGAAAATGAAAAAAGACCGGGGAGTAATTTTTTTTAATGAGATATGAAGTTTTCTGAGCAATGCAGACAGGCTGCTAGAGCAGGTCATGAGGTTTTGTCAATGATATACGATATACAGGAATTTTGCTATCAGGGAAAATGAGGCTGTTATTCCTTTATATAAGGCAATGGTCAGGCTACGCCTAGAGTGCTGTGTACAGGTCTGGCAGGCTCATTTTAGTAAGGATGTAGATTTGCTTCAGCGTGTTCAGAGAAGGGCAACAAGATTGGTGAGGGGAACGAATTGGTCCTCTTACCAAGAGAGGCTTAAGTTCTCCAAATTGCAGCGGCTGGAGGCCAGGCACCTGCAGTGTCATCTGATTGAGGTGTATAAGGTATTGAATGGGTTGAGCACGCTGAAATCTGATGGGATTTTTCCACTTGCTCAGATTACGAACCTAAGGGGGCATAAATTCAAATTGAGGAAAGACAGTTGTGGAATAGAAGTGCGGAAATTTGCCTTTAACCAGAGAGTGGTTAATTGGTGGAACAAACTTCCATCTGTTGTTGTGGAAGTTTATAGCTTAAATAAATTCAAGGAGGAACTGGACAAACATTTAGAGGGAATGGTTGTGTGATTTTGTTTTTTGTTTTTTTTGGCTGATGCCACATAATCTCATTTACTTGCTTTCTTGTATCACATACCTCTATTACTATATGCCAGGATATACACAGCAATAAACACTTTTCTGAGAGTAAATAAATTATCGCTGCAGTCCAACCCCGAATAAGACGCGTTCAAATAACAGAAACCATCTTCACCATTCCATAAATAATTGAAATGCGCGTTTTACAATCACGACTTCACAGTAAACCCACTAAAGCAGCAAATTACAGATTTAAAGGTTTTATTGAATAAAAAATAGCATGACTCAGACGGACATCCCTAAATGACTCGCATTTCCGGTGCAAGTCATGCGTTCTTTGCTTTTATAACCTGCGGCATTTATTCTAAGGTTAGTCTCGCAGAAAAACAAGCTCAACTGAAGATTTTTTGTTTGCATCCAATGTAAAGAATCTACCAATCCCAAATGAAAATTTGGTGCGCTACGAGAAGGATTTGCGTCACCGGCAAATAAATGTAATGATCAACTCTTCGAACACTGAAGTATCTCTTGTTGATCAGTCCAGTGATGCACAACAGAATAGTCAAGTGCATACTGCTCTGGGTGATGGAAATAGTTTTATCACCATGGCAGCACCTGTAAGTAGAAGGAATATATTTTTTTACAGATATTATTCATTTGCACATAGGTGGTGCAAGGTTTTTGCCATTATCACTGAGGATACCTTAAAGGTTCAAGGACACTGTTAGTTAGGGAATAGAAGGTTAATGAAAACACGCGTTAATCTGATGATACAGATCAAAGCAATGCTTGCACACATCCCAAGAATTCTTTTATATTGCCACAGCAGTCGATGTTGATTACATGTTCTGAGGGGGGCAATGTTTCAAATGGTTGGGAAGATAAAGTTAGGAAAACAATGGAAAAGAACTTAAAAGTGTGTGCTACCCTAGTACACCCTTTTAGAGAAAATGCTGGAGGTGAGAATATTATTGACCTCATCATTATTTAAGAATTAGATGACATCACTGGGCATGCGGTTTAGAAACAATTGGCAAGTTGTGATCGCGGAATCGTTAGTTGGAAGATGAAGAAAGATGTCGCAGTAGTTAAGGGTAAAGGCACGGGTTTTAATTTCAGAAAAAGGGACTATGGCAGTTTAAGGCTCTACATGGAATGTATTAATTGGGTGGATTGCAGAAGGAGGACGAATATATTAGAATTATTGAACACCTTTAACGCAATAATTTAAGAAAATATAGCACGAAGAGAATGCAGTCTTACACGAATACAGAGCTGGTCATTCAAACAGCGCAGATAAAGATAGAATGGGAAAGTTACAGAGCGAGAAAAAGTATTGAGTCCACAACAGCTACAAGTCGATCTGCAATAGGATCATATATAATATTAGGGAGACCAAGGCTCAGTATGAGAAAGTAACGGATGTGGAAAAGTCTTAGAAAATCCAGTAAATGAACTGAACAGGTAATTCGCATTGGTATTGACTGACCAAAGTCGTTTTATGCTATGCGAGTGAGGTTGAGTTATATGAAATTAATGGTTTCAAAATTAACAGATGGCTTTTTTTTAGAAAGCCTATCACCCTAAAGACAAGTGAGGCTCCTGAATGTGATGGCATATACCAAGTAATTTTGAAAGATGAGGCCAGAGAGCGTGTTGAACCATTGAGGTTAATTATGAAGTTATCATCGCACTCGGAAGAAATTACTTTTATTTAAAGAAGTGCCAACGTATCATCAACACATAAAGGCAGTTCCATGAGTTAAGCTGGTAACTACAGACCAGGTTAGTCTGACTTCAGTGGTAGGGGTACGGAAGGATCTTGAGGCAATGATTCAGAGTGCAATCGTTTACATTGAAAAGGCATTCTAAAGGACACGTAGATTGGTTTTGTTAAGGGAAAATCATGTTTAACAAAACTGGCAAGAAATTTTACCATGAATACTCATGAGCTGGATGTAGGGAACAATTTCGAAATTGCTTATTTGGATTTTATCAAGGTATATGACTAAGTTCCTCATGAGAGGTTACTGTATAAGCTGGAACATATTGAGATTACTGGAAATATTCTATGATGGATTACCGGGTAGTTGCAGAGCAGATGGTTGTGATTAATGGATATTCTTCAGATTGGTGTAACGCCATATGTGGAATCCCAAGGATTGATTTTTGGATTTTTGGACTACTATTATTTCTGATTTTCTTAAACGACATTATCGAATGGATAGAGGGAGTTATGTCAAAATTTGCTGATGATTCAAAGATTGGGAGTGTCGTTAATAGTCAGTGCCAAGCAGGGCTCTTCAGGATGACTTGAGCAAGCATCAAAGCTGGTGAGAACAGCGTCAGTTACGTTTTAATTATGCAACATGCAAAGCCTTACTATACAAGGCAAACTTACACTCGGGGAACAGTAACTCCAAATTAATTTATGCACTTGGTGTGGCAGAATTAAAAGCGTAGAGGAAGAAATATATGGCGTTCTTTGAGCAGCATAAACAGGCGGCCAGGAAAGGTCCATGGTGCCTGTAGATGATTTATCGAACAATATCCTGCGGAGAAAGGGCCATAATCCTACCGAATAAGGCGACTGTAAGATCGCATTTGGAACACTGTGAAGTATGGAGCCTTCGTCGTAAAAGACGTTGAGCTTCTTGAAAGGGTACAAAGACGGACAACTCTAATGGTGAGATCCGCTGCAGAGACTGGTAACCACACACCTTATATGGTGTCCTGATTAAGATTTACAAGGCTCCAAGATAAATAAAAGGTTAGATAAAAGGAATGTGGCGGATTTTATACTGTTATAAAAAAATCCAGAACTAGGAACCATAAATTAAAATCACTTGGGAAGAAGTTTAGACTGGATTTTAGACTGGATTATAGGAAGTTTAGGTTTAGCCATCCAGTTGTTGATTACTGGAACAAGTTTCCTCCGCAGTTAGCTGAAGCCGACAATTCAATGAATTCGCTAGTCAACTGATGGTTATCCAGGTGAGGACTGAAGCGCATAATTTGTATTTTGTTTTTTACTTATTTTTTTCTTTTGGCCGCTGGAAAAACATAAAGCCTCAGGCACCCGTATATTGGCTGTGACCCAATTATTTGGTCTCGGACAAGCGATCATGTTTGCCTGTGGTTTCCTTGTGCTATGGAAATAGCACTTTTATTACTCTGCGAAAATGTTAAAACAAGCTAATGATCGAATACAGCTATGTGCTCTGCTTCTCTCGAAGTCAGAAATGAATTGAGGACAAAGAAAACCATGCCAAAACTTGCCTGTTATGCGATTACGTTTAGCAGTATTTTGCATGATGAATCTATCCACATCAGGCAGGATAAAGTGAGATTTAAATGAATTTCACATTCAAGATGACTACACAGATACAAAGTAAGTTAAATCTACGATACTGTATTTACGAGAACACTTTTCAGGTTTCTTGCAAAAGACACGTCAATCGATGTGCATTATTGAAGTTACTGTTTTCTTTAAAAAATAGAATGAATAAATTATTCGAGGGAACAGCGTTAGATTAAACGATCTAGAATAAACACAGAAGAAGCAAAGGTAATTAGTTTGTTTGTTCAATGCCCGGCTTGTTTTGCTGGAAGGAAAACCGGACTTTTCGGGAGGAAACATGATCGCTTGCCCGAGAACAAATAATTGGGCCATGGCCGATATAGAGGTGGCTGAGGCTTTATGCTGTGTATGAGCTCTGTAGTATCATTATTATTTGCTATAAACCGACATAAAAATCGTTCAAGCAATGTTGCGTGGCGGAACTATTTTTAAATGAATGTCGACACATTTGAGAGATGCATTAAGTTAGAAAAGAGGTGGTTCAGAAAGGGAATGCCAGCAATTGAGGAATTCCAGAAGATTAGGTAATTCTCGGGTCTCGTGGCGAAGAAAATTCTCTCTCTTCGATGTGAACAGAGAACGCCAGTAATAATCTCGACTGAGGCTTTCTTAGGTGTTTCGCAGCGAGATGGAGTCATTTTCGAATATAGCCGGAGAGCAATTTCAGTCGCTAGCAATGGTTCCACATTTTGGTCCATTACCAGAATGCTCTTCTGCTTCATTGGAGTGCGCAAATCCAGAACTTTCTTTCCGTTATGGGGACTAATTTTGTCTCCGCATTTTCATGCGAAACTCGATCTTCGACCTCCCAATGTTAGGCAGGTATTGTGTACATCGCCATGTGTTATCTCCATTGAACCTTTTTCTTTTCGTTTATTGCTCCCATACGATAACGTCGACAACATTCCTGTAAGAAAAGTAACTTCAAAAACGGGGGAAAATCCGATGGAAGAAGAAACACCACATTCTAAGTATATTCTACGCAAAAAACAAACTTTAAATTAGTCATAATTCCAGTCTCTCTGCTCTGTACAACATTAAACAGTTGTTCTATTTTAAACAACGTTTAAGGGGGATTTAATCATTGGAAGGAAGCTGCTCATAGCAGTCAGAAATAAAAGACAGTTCTGTCACCTTCTGAAGGAAATGTCACTAGAAAGCCTGAATCATTTTAAGCTCATTAGCTTTCTTGTCTCCACACCGGAAGTTCACATGACATGACGAATCAACAGTTTCCGTTCAGCAGTCTCTTGCTGTCACTCACGTTTAAGTTACGAAGACTTCAGAAGTGCATGGAATTGCCCGTGCCTCTTTCTAAATCGATTCGTTTCCAAGGAAGAGAAATTCAGTGGCTTCGTAGTAATGATTTATATTTATGAAGGTTAACAGCGCCACAGTATGAAATAAGTGAATTCTATCACGGTAGGAAATCGCTGATGACGCGCATTGCATTCCAGTTTGAGAAACCTTGCCCTGCACAAACAGCTTCGCCTTCATGAAGAGCCACTACCAATTCCTTAAATGCTGATCTCCAGATCGTTCTCAGTATTACACGATGTCAACAACGATGTCAACAACGTCCCATGGTAGGGAGCATTTGAGAACTGTATAGAGTTCTTAGTTGCTAGGAGCATTAGCAACTAAGGTCATATTGCTCCGGGATATGCGGTGGTCATTCCCTGACCTTTCCGCATCTTCCGTATTTGGTAGTGACGGGCTCGAACCCCGGTCTAATGAAGAAGCGTGTGCTACGCACTGCTGCTCTTTCCCACCTGGCTACGGAGGCGCCTTCTTGTATAGAGTGAGTAGCTGTTAGGAAAAAAAGTAACAGCGAAAGAGAAAACCAATGTAATGAACAAATGTATCCAGATCCTTAACACAAGTTCGCTTGCACAATTCTCCTCTACCCATCATACACACTACTCATATTCCCTCCTGCCACTATCAAGCTGAGTAGAGGCAGTGAGATTATACACTAGCTGATACGGATGCCTCCTATCGAGGTACCAATAGGTTCGATCTGGTGCACTCTCTAGTAGTTGGCCTGAAAATTGTTGAAATGTACCAGATGCCAATCAACCTCAGAAGACCCCACTCGTTCTGTACGATGGAAGAGACGCGAAGAGAGAATAAAGATGGTCTAACTAAATAGTATTACCTCATAACACACGTTGGCCATGTGTTATGAGGTGTGCACAAATACACCTCCTCTGAATAAGAATATTTTAACAACAGAAAAGCTATTTTTATGATTTCAACCTGAACGCCTTTTTCGGCCAGTTCAACCACTGTTGATACCAAGGTTTGGGACATAACCATCGATAACTTTTGTCAAATTTATGGGAAGATAATACTTAATAATAAAAAAGGGAGATTGCTAGCTAATTAGGTCTTTCATCAAATTAATGTTTATATAACTTGAATTACTGCGACTATAAATATCTTTCCAATTTAAGTTATATTCAGTAAACAACTCGTAGAAATGGTCTTCAGTGTTCAATATACCAACTGTAATACCCATGAGGGTATTACAGTTCTTATAACCACCGTCCACCCCACACCGGGTAGAGAAGAACTGAGTTCGAATCCGGTCAGTGAAGAGAGGAATTTTTATGGGTCTTTTGGCCGAGTTTATCGATCTCAGGAGAAGGCAACATGTTCTTTTTTTCTTTCGGAAATTCGTGATAAAAAATGTCTTTCTTTTCAGTTCAGAAAATCGACCACAGAACATGTATTTTATAGACATCGTACATACGGCGCAATATGGTTTTAGTTGATATTGCACCTAAAATCCAAGAAGAGGAACGCGCAACAAGGGGAAAAACCCGGTTTGCAATCTAACGAGACCAAACACACTTGAGGCAGCCTTCGAGTTTTATACCTTTGAAATTGTGCAAATGAAAGCGGGTTTATTTTCTTTAAATAACACATTTCTTCGTTATCTATTTGTATCTGAATCCTAACTCAACGTTCTTTTGTGCAAGGAACAGATTTCTTTTTAAAAATACGCACGAAAAGTTTAAGTAATCTTTAAAAAATATATATACATTTCAAAAACAGATCTGCATATGCAAAGGTTGTTATTAAGTCTATGATACTGATGAATGCTATGGCAATATTCAGAGTGGACTCGCTTTATTTATTTCTCTTTGTTAGCTATCAGAATCACAATTCCACACTTAATGGCCAAAGAAAAGTAGTGTAGCGCTGACACAGTGAAACCCTCGCGTTATCTTTCTGAATTTCGTACTACCCAACAGAAAACAGTGCAGGATTCTACCTAACCAAAGTCGAAACTATAAAAATGCGCCTCGTGGCTTACTATTTTAGTAACGGTTCAATTGCTCCACCATGCACACTTCACTTTATTACTGACACTGGCATTTTAATACCCAGTACAGATCCTCGTGACATCCAGAATAGCAAATTCCGATCACGATTGAAAAGGAAATTACGCCTTACTTTATTTCTTTTATGAAACTTAAATGGTTTCAGTAAATTATGAAATTTTCGCTTCCGCAAAACACTGTAATTTCAGCAACTGAGATAGAAAAAACCTTGCCACAGTTTTTTTAGAATTTTCACCAGATATTAAGAAAAAGAATAAAATATTCAGACACCTTTGCCAGCAGCGGCGGTAAGTGACAACTCTTCTAACAGATACCCTGGAGAGCCGTAAAGGGGTAAGGTATGACCAATTTTTGTCGAAGGAAAAATATATAAAACTTTTATTCTTCCTTCCTTTATCGTTCTCCTCCTCTGGAGTGGGCTCCCAGATGAATGCGGCCCGTCTTTTGGTAACATCAGGTTAGTCAGGTGTAACATTTCATATTTTCAGCTGACCAGACTAATTACACTATTGAAGAACATGTCATTGTCGGTTATTTGGTGCATGACAGGGGAAGAACTAAAAAGACAGTGAAAGTGCTGCAAGCTGATTTACAGTGGCGATTTCAACGAGAGCATCCACCAAATCAAAAACAGATTGTGCCGCTGGAGAAGAAACTCTTTATCACAAGAAGGGTAAAGGATAAACCAAGAAGTGGTAGACCAACTACAGGGGAACAGTGTAGACAATCTGAGGAGTCTGTTGTGAGATCACGAATGAAATCAATGATTTCAAGAGAATCGGAACTTGGAACCTCCCCCGATCGACAATTCAAGTACATATGAAAATCACTTAAAATCCATATCGTCCTATGTTTTTTCAAGAATTACCTGGCAGTAGATTAATTCGTAGGTAAGAGGCATGTTCCAGATTACTTCAATCTTTCAACACAATTCGAAAGCGTGGTAAAGTCATTTTAGCGATGGATGTGCCACATATTGAAGTTTTTGGTCATAAATTGTGGTGTGGTTTGGTCGAAGGAAACTATCACTTCGACGAGGAACTAGAACAATCCGCCATGTCATTATAAGGGCCGGCATGGACAGCAAACGATTGTTCAGAACTCATATTTTTGGTGTGGTTAATCATGCCTGATACCCGGACATGTTAAGGAACTAGTTTGTACGCCTCTTGAATAACATCGGAATGAAAAGAGGAATGCTAATTTCAACACGATCAAACGCCAGCGCATTATGACATTACGAATATCTTAATGATGTACCAAGATTGGCCGTGGGTCACCTATCTTGCCAGCTCCCCTTGAATGGCAACCTTGAAACCCTGAACAATCAGCATGCGACAATCCATTATTGGGATTCATAGAGGGTACTGTTGTACAACAACGTTATTATATCGCTGATGATCACAAAGAGGCTGCAAGGTTCGCTTTCAAACGCTGCACTCCCCAAATAATACAAACGATGTCCCACAGAACTTGACCGCGAATTATACTCCATTATGAAATGATGGGTAACATATTGATTCACTGGATTATTAAGTCTGTTTTATATTTGTTTGTATTGCTATAAATGAATCTTATATCGTTGGAGTGCCAATTGATTTGTACTTATCAATTTCGAATAGGGGCAAAGGGCTTTGCGGCCACCCTGTATATGATTCTAGAAAGTGAGAAAATTATTTAAATATTATAGATGAAGCTAGAGTATTTTGCGATAATATAAAATTAATAAATAAAAGCTGTAACTTATAAAATCGAACACCCAATATTCAGACAGAGTGCTTGGTGTAAGTTTTGTGTTTCATGATAAACATGGCAATAATTAAGGAACTCAGTGTTGAAAAAGAAGTGCTATTATAACTCTGTATAAAGAAAGCTATTCCATGGCAAAAAAAAAAAAAAAAAAACCTACCATTTGATGGTTCAATGAGACTGGCAGCTTACACGACAAACTACGATCGGTACGACCGTGTGTAAACAACGGAAGCACCAGATAAGGCCACAACACTGATTTTTGAACGCAATCAAACTCACTGCAACTGAAATCCGAGCTGAGCTCAATAGAAACAGAGAAACTCCCGGGTCTGCATTCATTCTAAAAAAAGTAGGACTTCATGGTCATGTAGCAATCCGAAAACTTGTTAAAACTGGAAAATCGAAAGAAACGGTCGTCTTGGGTTAAGGTTAAATCAACATTGGACAACCGAAGAGTGGAAAAAACGTACAGCGGACGGATGAATCCACATTTGAAGTTTATGGATCCATGCGAAAATGTTAATGTGAGACAATCGACTAAAGAAAAAAAAAAAGTGCCACATTGTTTAGTGCCTACATAACAATCAGGGGGGGGGGTTGCTTCTGTTTTTCAGGAGTGGGGCACGTAATCAGAATTGAAGAAAAGGCTACAAAAACATCTTTGAACATAATTCAATATTCTGTTCTCTGGACTTCGAATTTGCCGAATAAATTTAATATTATTTAACAAAAACAATGACCCGGAGCGGTGCTGGGCCCTTCTAGCAACTAAACAGGATGGGTATTGAAAATTATGGTGTGGCCATCTCAATCACCAGACTTCAATCCAATATAGCTTTTATGGAACCATCAAGTCCGCCTATCATCACTAAATTTAAGGGGAACCTTGCAGATCATTTGGAATAATGTTAGTCAAGACACTTAGAAAATACTGTAATTAAATCAGCAGAATGCAACATGTGCATAGGCAGTGATCGTATTTCGATGAAAAAGCAGTATAGTTGTTCATATTAATCATTTCAATATTTTTTTCTGTAAATTTTTCAATGCTTGATAGAAAATCTTAAAATAAATTTTAGACCGGAGAGCAATGATGGGCAAAACCTTTTCAGGACTCCCAGGTAGGTGACATTCCATATCAAAATGCTGATTAAATAAACGTGAAACAGCAGAGATATTTTTTAAAAAATGGAACCAACAAAAAAAAAAAAAAAAAAACCTTGACAGCAACGTAAAAGAAATCAAAAAGTTATTAAAAATGTTTCTTTCGCACTCAAAAGCAAAGAATGGGCGAAAGTAATTATTGTAAGTCTTGAAGTCAAAAACTAGAATTGTTCAACGTAACTTTAATATTAAAGGATATTTCTTGTTATGAAAGAAATAACTAAAATTTAATAATGATAAACGAAGATTAACCCCAAAAGATCATCCATTCGAAAAAGAAAATTGGGGCAAGACTGAAAACAGAATAAAAACTATAATGAGGAAAAGGCCAGCTGTGCTTTTATTTTAAAAACTTCATAAGATAACAACAGTAGATGCTGTAGTCCCATCGGCGAGGTAGACGATCAATGGCGGCCAATATCAATAGACGTGATCAGACAGCTTAATGATCATCAAGCAGATGTATGCGGATTCACCCCGGCAGCGTTCCTGAAGTGGCTCCCTCTTCTAAGCAAATGAGCGGTAATCACACAGAAATGGGTTCGGCGATAAGAAGGGAATATTAGACGTATTAACCCGCTGTCGGTAGAAATTACAGTGTATTTCGAACAGTCATCTTAAACAAAGAGTGAAGTAGTATTCATCCTTCACTTTTCCCAAAGAAGAGGAAGTCAGGCTCCATTTTAAATTAACAGTGGTTCGATTTAATACGATTAATAGTAATATTCGTGTCAAATAACTTTCTCTAAATTAGTGGACGATGAAGAGAGGTAGCAGTAGCCAAAAGAGAGATAAGTAGTCAGAGTGGCAAAAGCAAAATGAATGGGGACGAAATTTTCACGGTTATAAATGATTATAGAACTAGGGGCCATAAATTCAAGTTACGAGGGTGGGGAGATGTTTAGATTGGATTTCAGGAAGTTTTGTTTCAGTCAGCGAGTTATAAATTACTGGAATAATTTATCTACATGGGTGGTCGAGACTGACAACTTGGGGAAATTCAAAGATCAGCTAGATTATTTATTTTAATTTTTTTTTTTTGACTGGTGCAGCATAAGCCTTAGGCTTCCTTGCACCATATGGCCATTATATAAACGGAACTGGCCATTATATGGCCAGAATATAAACAGAACATTTAATTTTATTTTAATTAATTGTTTACCTTTTATTTCTGCTATGTAAATCCATAATTAGAGAACTACCCGTAAATGTTATAAGGCACAATTTCTGCGACTTTGAAGTTGGACACTCTTGATATTTATAGGTCAGTGTCCACTGTCGTACAATTTACGTGAAAAAAAATAATAATAATTGGCGGATTTCTATTATCTGATTTGAATATATATTTTTTTAGTTCAACAAATATTCAAGGTCAAATGAAAAATTTCATGAAAATCCGTCCACTGAAAGTCCCTATCTCACTTGCAAGCGAGGTTCACTGTGTTCCGAAGTTAAAAAGTTCGAATTCCACATATACATTCTTGCCAAAATTAACAGAATACCGGCATGTTTTGAAACATGCCGGTATTCTGTTACTTTTGGCAACGCAGAAGAACTTTACATTGATGTAATATTTATTGTGTGTAATTACATTAATAAAATTACGCACTGTATCCTCGTCAGCAAACTTCGAACAATTTTTGTTAACAGCAAGGAGGTATTTTGGTCCATTCATCCTTCAATCCAGTTAATGTTTTTAGAAGCATGAGCGACTTACCACATTACTCCATAGTCTACTATTCTGTCCAATGTGCCTGTATGGGCATTTGCATGTTATGCTGGATAAAAGAGACAGGAACACGGGAAAGCAGAACTCCCTCTGTCCAAGATCGGACAACTACAACCCTTATTAAAGAGACTTTTAGAAATTCCTCTACTAATCGACAAGATTCCAACCCAGACCTCCCCAAACGAGTAACAAGTGGCAATACCACTGCACTGGTATGGAGGGCAGGTTAATTCATTTGCTGAATGCACGTCTGTCCAACCTGAAAAAGACTTTCGCGTCCATCCCAAAGGTGAGATTAGATTTCGTGTCTTCAAGCTAAGTCATTACAGGTTTTTGCGGTGTCATGCTCAAACAGAAAGGGCTTTTCTATACTACTGTTACAGTGTAGGATTAGAACTGTCCAAAATGTCAGTATATTGGGACATTCGTTGTTGTTCACGAACGATGACCAATAGTGAGAAACTACCACGGACAGCACACTAATAAATAATATTTTCTGGGTATTCGCGACATAAATACTGTCATCATACGGGTAATAAACGTGCAGTGTGAGTCATCGCTCTAGATGACAGCTATCCATCTTTCTCTGGACCAATTAAAATAGCTTGTGTACCGGGCGAATCAAAGCTTACGGTTGTTTACCAAGAGAAAAAGGAACAGAACCCACCCCATAGCATACAAAGAATTATTTACACCACTAGAAGTTTAGCTGAAACTACTCTATTCATTTGTTCCATTTTGATTCTGTATCATAATTGAAAAATGCCAACTGAAATGAATGACAATGGGTTTCTACCCATTGTCATTCATTTCAGTTGGGCCACATGAATAATTAACACTGTAAACATTTCATAGCAAACCAAGCCACCAGATTCTCGTGATTGATCTTTTATATATCATTAGGTTATGGGGAGAAATAAGTCTGTCAGTAATATTATATGCTCTAATTCGATAATTTAAAGCATACAACATTATAATATAACGAATTTGTGTGTGTAATAGTGTGAACCCCCCCCCCCCCATCACAAAGAATTGGAAAAATTAACTAAATATTCATTCATTTTGTGTGCAACGTTGCCCAGGTTTAATTTTAAATAAATATCCATTCCTAAAGTACTGCACGCTTTATCAACAACGTAGTAAATTGTACTTAAATAAAAAAAACATCATTCTCAACCAAAACGAAATAGGGTTGACCTATCGTCAAGTAAAAACAGTCATTAAAAGAGCTCGATGCTGCGTCGATGGGCATTGTCTAGTTAAAAGTTATTCCACAAAATCCTCTATAAAGCGAATCACCAGGTCATGCATGTAGAGGAAGAAACCATTATTAAAAAGTGAGGTCACGATCACATACGAGGAAAAACGATCAAGTTCGTGTTCCACTTCCTCACTGAACTCTTTGATAACGCTGTCGAAGGCATAGGTGAAAGGAACATTGGCAGGGACGGGAACTATGGGAATGTCATGAATTCTACCCAACTCCTTACCATCCAGATAGGCTTCTTGGTCAATAAAAAAGTGATGTAATTCAGTTTCGCAGCGTATGGTTATAATAGCTTCTAGAGGAGACATGTCTGCGGTTATCTTCGGAAGGTACACTTCTGACTGAGAAAAGTTGGGCAATTCCTCGCTAGTCCACAGCTTGTCATGGGTGTTAGCCGTTATCAGTTCCAGTCTCAGCAATTCCAGTTTGGGAACATACTCCATGGTGAAACAACCACCTACAAGTTGATCCAACAACTCAGTATTTTCTTTCACGCGAGACAAAAGCCCTGATCGAAGATTATAAAGGGATAAACCAAAAGGAGAGACGGAGCATGTGCAAAAGATGTGTACGATAATATAGAAAGGGGAGGAAGCATAATGTTCTCTTTGTTGCGTTACAGTTGAAACTGTATTATTTCCACGATATTGTGGTCCAGGTAAATTTCTTACTTTTTGCTACGTTAGTGTATATTATGCAATAAAAAGCAGGTTGGATACCTATAATCTTCTGAAACAGCAAATGAATTGCATAAAATAGGTCTACTCCTTTTCATGATCTGTGCATATACAATAATCATAAACGTATAAATAATCATGACTGATATTCGGACACGTGTATTTATTCAGTTGGCGAACTTGCAGAAAAGGAAATGCATGTGTACAAAAATCTCGCGAGTAGGTGTAGCGAGTTGCTATTCACAATAAGCATTCAACATTATGCAGATTTTCATCTGCATGGTCATGGCTCGTACACGATCCAAAATGAACAATTTGTGTCTAACAGCATTCTGAACACTGCCAAATTCTTGATGAAAGAGTGTTCACTTTGGTGGTGAAAGCAACAGGATTCAGATTTGTTGATCGGGCGTGTTATTTCACTGGAACATCATGATCATAACCAATCCAAAGTCCTGAGTATAGTGGTACTTATCTAGCGGCACCGAGGGTTTCCCTGACAAACCACGAAGCATGCTTTGTGATTCAATACAAACTCTGTAAATATCAAAGAAAATGTAAGTATTTGTGTTAGTTTGCATAGTGTAGTGTTGGGCTATGTTGGACTGTTGTTTCTCTGGCACACAGCAGCCAGGGCCTCTAGTGGGACCCCGTGTTTCCGTCCACCACCTCGGGGAGGCAGCTGGGTACAATAGGAGAAGGACTCTGACGAGGGCGACCCACACTCTGCCTCAGCTTTCCAGGGAGGGCCCTAGTATATTAAAAAAAACCTCGGGAAGGGAAGACATGTTAGGGATGTGGGAGTGGCGGAGGGAAGAAGCGGAGCAAGAAGGTTATGGCGGATGATAGGGGGCTGTCCACGACTCCAAGAAAAGTAAAAGATTTGTGGTGGTGGTGGTGTCCATTAGGCAAAAAGTAGGGATGGGGAAAGGAGATAATTTGGGAACAAAGCATAAGGCCAGGTTTCCATATGTTGGGGGGAGGATCGCACCGACGACAGTGTTCCCTATGAATAATCCCACATCTACCAGACCAGCTCTAGCCGGTGTCCACATATCCCACGCCAATTAGAGGGTATGACGTCAGCAATGCAGTGGGGGGGGGCTTCCATATATTTGCTCTACTCCAGTCCAATTTTGAGTGTCCTACTAGAACAACACACACACGCACTAACATTTTATTCCTCTAAAGTACACCGCTATCATACTAACAAGTACACAGTACTCGCTTTTTTTATAAACTTATTTAGGGTTAGTCTGCTTTCTAAGAGTACGCAATACTCACTCACTCACTCATTTACCTTGTTTCATCCACCATCACACATTCAGACGTGTATCATATATATACCAATGACAAGGTGCTACCCAGCCTTGCGGCTCTCTCCACCTATATAATCTGTAGGCACAAAATTCCATATAACTGCCTGAAATGTAAGTGTGTGTGTGTGTGTCTGTGGTGTGTAATGTATGTAAAATCAGGCATGTCTGCCACCAGGGAGCAGCCACCACCTGGGCAGATGCACCCTGGCGCCCGTCCCTGACACAAAGAGCCGGGCCTGTATTACTAACATTGTCTGTACAAAAATGTACTAAAAACCCGCGCCCACTGGCAGTGGTGCAAGACCCGTTGATGCCAGCAGAATCCCGCTCGTAGGTTGCCCAAATCTACGAGCCCGCATAAAAAAAAAAAAAAAAAAAAATATATATATATATATATATATATTTATTATTTATCCCGCACTCAAGCAGTAGAAAATAATAAAATAAAATATAAATTAAAATATATATATATATAAAATATATACAGGGTGTTTCAGTTAAACGTTTCAGAACTTCTAAGAGGGGTAGGGTACATCCTGACAACTCGAAATCATATAGCAATGTGGGGTCGGAAATGCTTTCCTGGAGCGGTGTTGTACACAGAAGCACCATAAAGAAAAGAGACCGTAAGTAAGAAATCGTTTTAATAATACATGAAAAGAAGCAAAAGGTACATGGATTAAAGTAAGTGTTCGAAGTTTCTTCCACGGGCTACAATGCACGCCTCACATCTCCGACGCATGGACATCCGAACATTCTGGAATACTCCAGGCGAATTTCGAATTTCTTGAACAAGAACGCCAAGTTAGCAGGATGGATGATTACACGAACGCAGAGTTAGCCGATATGCATTTGGCGTACGGGGCTGCAAATTGTAGTGGGCCAGCCGCACAGCGTTTGTACGCGGAACGATATCCGACGAGGCGTATTCCCAGTCATAATTTCTTTGCAAGACTGCACCAGAGGTTAGCTGAGAGAGGTTCATTTGAAAGAGCTGACAGGGACAGGGTAAGAACAGCACGGACTCCAGCCGTCGAACAGAATGTGCTGCAGCATGTACAGGGGAATCCAAGAACGAGTACACGAAGTCTAGCAAACGCAGTCGGGGTTTCCCATTGCAGCGTCTGGAGGATTCTCCGAGAACAAGACATGCATCCGTTTCACGTGCAGCGTGTCCAGACACAGCAACCGGAGGATTATGCACCTCGTATTGCTTTCGCACAGTGGTACCTTGGAAAATGTGCTACAAATCCCCTTTTTCCTGCTGAAGTGTTGTTTTCCGATGAGGCATCCTTCACAAGGGAAGGAATTTTCAACACGCATAACGACCATATCTGGGCGGTCGAGAACCCGCATGCAATACGACGTCGTGCAGCACAGATTCGATTTTCGGTCAATGTATGGGCCGGTATTATGGGAGATCACCTCATCGGACCTTACCTGTTACCGTGTCGTCTAACCGGACCTATCTACTTGATCTTTCTGCAGCAAGTATTGCCACAACTTTTGAGAGATGAACAGATTTCTGCATCGACGCAACAGACAATGTGGTTCCAACACGATGGAGCCCCTGCCCATTATAGCGGAGATGTTCGTAACTACCTGGATGTCACATTTGGTCAACAGTGGATCGGACGTGGTGGTCCCGTGCCTTGGCCTGCTCGGTCACCCGACCTATCATGTCTTGATTTTTATTTCTGGGGTCATATGAAATCGCTAGTTTATGACACCCCTGTTGACAATGCTGAGGAGCTGGTTGCAAGAATCGCAGTAGCTGCCGAAGAAATTCGAAATTCGCCTGGAGTATTCCAGAATGTTCGGATGTCCATGCGTCGGAGATGTGAGGCGTGCATTGTAGCCCGTGGAAGAAACTTCGAACACTTACTTTAATCCATGTACCTTTTGCTTCTTTTCATGTATTATTAAAACGATTTCTCACTTACGGTCTCTTTTCTTTATGGTGCTTCTGTGTACAACACCGCTTCAGGAAAGCATTTCCGACCCCGCATTGCTATATGATTTCGAGTTGTCAGGATGTACCCTACCCCTCTTAGAAGTTCTGAAACGTTTAACTGAAACACCCTGTATAAAACTACCTGAGTGCCAGCAAAAAAAAAAAATGCAGAGTACACTTACACTCAATCGATCAATCAGTACTCATCATAATTGATCATTCTCTTCTGTTTTTAAATACAGATTCAGCAAATCCCCTATAGTTTTCATATAAGGGACAGTCATAAAGAATGTGGTTCCAGGATTCTAAACAACTATAAAAACACGATGGGTTGGCTACTAATGCAAAACTAAACAGCTTTCTGTTAGAAGACCCGTGACCAGTTAAAAAAAAAAAGAGGTCTCCATTTCAGGGAAAACACAACAAGTAACTTTATGATTCCACACATGGTGGTCGAGAGAGTTAGACGCTCTACGCAACCTAGTGCAAAGGAGAAGACGAGCCTTCCAGCGGGTGAGGCGTACAGATCCCCCTCAAGATGTTCAAGCGCTTAAGCAGCAATACCAGAAGATAAGAAACGCCTACAATTGTCAGGCAGCGGAAGAAGCTGTCCTGGGAGCATCTTGTCTCCTCGGTTGGAAACCAGGATCCATGGGGTACCGTGTACCCGATTGCAATAAATAAGATGCCACGGGGTGAGGTTGTTACCTCGGTGAGGATACCTCAAGGACATATGACCACCAACTGGAGAGAAAAGGTTGGCACCATTTTGGACGCCATATTCACTCCCCCAAAAGACCAAAATACCCCTGAACAGGAAAATCTCTACAGCTAAAATGATGAGTACAGCACTATCGGCCACGAGGCGCCCTTCACAATGTCGGACTTGCACCTAGCCATCAACAAACTGAGAAATAGGAAAATTCCCGGAAAAGGCATGATTGAACCTGAAATGCAAAAGAGGTAGTCGAGTTTACTCCGGATCTTTTACTAAACCTCTATAATCACAGTTTAGCAACGGGACAATTCCCAACAGATTGGAAGGAAGCTGTTATTAAGCTTCTAATCAAAATCCCCAGCAAACCACCGCACCTACCGGAGTCATATCGATCCATTGCCTTGCTCTCAGTGTTGCGCAAGGTCGTTGAGCAACTCCTCCGAGAAAGAATAGAAAAGTATTACAACTTGGCTCAACATCCAGCGCCAAACCAATATGGTTTCAGGGCACAAAGAAGCACGACCGATGCACTAGAAAACATTGCTCTGGCACTTCAAAAATGTCAGAGCATATATTTGCTGCTTATCTCAGTTGATTTCGCTGGGGCGTCCGACACCGTTTGATGGCCGAGCGTCCTCGCACGGCTGAGGAGGGCGGAAATGCCTTAAAACCCATATTCTTGCATCAAAAGCTACCTCTCAAGTAGAAGAGTTGTCCTTAAAACACCCTTTGCCAAACTTGAATGAAAAATACATAGGGGTTGGCCGCAGGGCTCTATGCTTGGACCTCTCCTCTGGAACTATGTGCTGGATGAATTTCTGGTCATGGAACTGGGGAATGCCTGAGCGCAGGCCTTTGCGGACGATCTCACCTTACTCATAGCTGGAAACTCTAGGGCGAAAATTGAAACTACTGCCAACAACGCCCTGACTGTTCTGCAACACTGTACCAAGCTACATCGTGTACAAATATCACTGATCAAAACTCAATTCATCTTGCTAAAAGGGCACCTTGTCCCAAAGAGACCGCCGCTAATCAAAATATGGGAAATGCAATGATTAAACCAACTGTGATTCAACCGATGTGGGAAATGCAATGATTATACCAACTGTGCTACCCATGAGGGCCCAGTGTACACCACAGAAACATTTCCCACACCATCAAGCCGACACCTCAGTCTGCATTGTTGATAAATGGCAGATTGAATCCATAGAGTCGTCCTGTTTCGTGCTGATGCTAGTCCTTCCATCAGCATGAAACAGTAGGAAGTGGGACACCTGAAACCAAACAACGTTTTTATAGCCCTTCACTCTCCAACGTTGGTGTTGGATCCTACTGTAACCTTTCCTTTTTTTTTTATTTTAGTTTGCTTCCAGGAGTGTAAACTGGTTCTCCGGGGGATACAATAGCTCATCCGCGAAAGGTATGAGGAGTTGTGCATTCTTCAATGCCTCTTTGGTTACTACTGTTGTAATTGGTCGCTATTTGTAGTCTTAATGTTATCCTAAAAACGTAAGTCTTGACAGCCTCCACTGACCTCTCTTATCAGTGAGTGGTTTCATTTTTTATCGACTACATGAACGCCGTTGACTGGATGCTATTTGATTATTGGGCCAATCTTGAGACATCCTTGAGACAAAATCGTATGTGGAAATCCCAATAAAGTTTCAGTTTCCAGGGTACTCATAACGGCGCATCTGATGCAAGCTAACATGCCAATTTCAAAGTTATTTAAATATTTTGTTTTGCTCATTCTCACATCAAATTTCACGAACTCAGCATCCCTACATATCTGACCACCTACCTTATATCGTATAGTACAAACACGTTATAATCGACGGAACAATTCATTTCATAAACAGGGTAGGTCTACCCAGTAAAGCGGAGATTCAGTGTATATGCGAGCAATTATAAAGAAAATTTTCTAACTCAGAAATTGCTCCATCTTTTTAAAATTCAGATGTGTAGTTATCCCGAATCTGATGTTTGCAACCATGGAAAACAATTGAAAGACATCTCAGCTAGTTGTTTTTCCACTCTGTATCGGAGGATGAGCAGATCATTTTCCTAATTTGTTTACCCTTTCGCCTTAAGAACCAGATTCTTTGAAGTGAATTTTCAGCGCAAGTACTTGTTGATTCATCTAGTTAAAGGTCAACCTACAGTGACCATGTCGCTGTTCACGAGCTGACGACTGGGAGTAATTAATGTAGTAGTTAGAGCAAGTCGACTGACAGTGACAAATGGATTCTGAGTCATCAAGCCACGGCATGTTTACCACACCTTCGCCATCTCGTCACATTTCTGCCACGTTAACATGTGATCCTGAACTGTATCTAAAACAGTCCAAGCATTTTCACGAGCTGATACGCAAATGAAGTAATCTGTTATGCTCTAAATTTGGGAACAGAAGCACTTTTCAACCATTTCCACAGTTCTGCAGATTGTTTCATTCACATTTATTGAATAAGATGTTGCTAATTCTGCACATTTCCAGCATCCCATTGCAAAGTCTTGGTCTTCATTTGGTGTCGGATACAGTAATCAGCGATTTTTCTGTTCATTGAAGTATCCTCTGAGAGCTTCAACGATGGCTATCCAGTTTACATAAGTCATCCTGAGATGTCAATACTCTCATTCGATTTCGGACTTGCAGTCAGACACTTATCCCCTCTTCTGAAGTTATCATCATAGCCTTGAGGAAATATCCTTGACAGGTTTAAGGGTCTGACCATCTCATTTTGCGACTAACCTACTGTCATGCTGCCAATAGCACTCCACAGAATCCTCAAAAATGTCCAAGTTGTATTACACAAATAATCAGATGCGTTCTTTACTAGATGAGATGTTAGGGTGCGGATTAAACACTAAAGCGTATTTATCATTGCACTGTGTCTGTAATTGCGTGTGTTCTACGGTTGGTTTTCTGTCTGCTGCACGAAAAACTCAATTTTCGGGAGAAAAACCGCGAAACCCTCGCAGGCGGAGGGTAACACAACCATGTTAAATTAGAAATCAGAAATAAACGTGGTTCTAACCCACCTTTTAGACATAAGTGTACTTACGAACTACTAACTAACCAAAACGAACAAATTACATTTCTGATGGTGTTGAATAAAGTGGAAATACTTTGCATTTCCTGTTCAATGAACCATTATAACCATTGAAAAACTTGCATTCGAATTGCTGTCTCTTATCTGTTGACCTCATTAAATATCAGCTGCCTCGATACTCCGGTAAACTCAAAGAAATCAATAATTGATACCCTAATAGCTGCATAATACATTAGGAAATGAACTGTTTATATGCGAGAGAGGATACATAGCCCATTAAGGAAAGGACAGATGAGTTGAAAACTGCGTAGCAATTCGCTTACGGTATTTGTTGACTTAAGGTGTATGCAAGAGATTATGTTAAGAAAGTTGATGTGCACTCTGAAGATTCATTAATGAGAATGCACAAAACACAAGAATGCTGATAGTCTTTTCATTTAAATGAGATTTCCCAAAATGCATCGAAAGAGAAACACCATCAGTGGAGAGATGCAGTTACCGTCAGAATGACAACAGTTGTAGGATATCAAGCACGTACAGTATGAGAATTGTCTGTTTAGAGGAACAAATGAGAGATTTTCCGTGCTCTGTCTCTCAATGAATGGAGATGCATTTGCGGTTATGATTACCAGTATAGAATAACAGTAAAAATGCAATTAGACTGAGTAATGTCTGAAGAGAAATAAATGTATAATCAGTATTGTTTAAGGTTCCTTATTCTGTATTTGTTTAAAATTATTGATACTATTCCCATTCGCACAAGTTGACCATCCAATTCCGTTTTGAACTTAACAGACTCACTGCCTCTGCCACTTGGGAAACAACTTATTCCAGTCTTCCACAACCTGCTGCCCTTCGATGGAATTCATGAGATCCAGTCTTCTGTTATTCCCTGAGATTTCATATTTGTACCATCTGGTTCGGATCTCCCTCAAGGGGGTAAAAAAAAACTTACCACATTCATTTTATTCAATATTTTCATTACCCTGTGCATCTCAATCGTGATCTCCACTAAGACGTCTGGTTGTCAAACTTTGCAGTCCGTACCTTGTAAGCTGTTTCTTTGTATGTTCTTCGTTTTGCAGTAGACACCAATCTGGTCTTCCTCTGAACCCTTTTCAAAACTTTTGTCTTTTTTTAAGGTGCCGTCCCCAGACTGGAATACAATGTTCTAAATGCAATGTAACCATCGTCTTTCCTCCGTGACAGTATAGTGGTTTTAACATTTGTCACTTGTTTGGTGTGTTTTGCTTCAATTCCCATCAACTACTGGAGGAATTTCTGAAGACCTCTTCAATCTACATTGTTAGTCCATCTGAGACAGAAGGAGCAGGGTTTCACTTCTTGAGTTATTCCTGGTTTTCAGTCTGCACTGTATGCAAATCAGCCAAGAATTTATCGGCATCCCCGCGAGGGGATGCCGATAAATTCTTGGCCCATAACAGAAAGAAACAAGATAATCCAATTATATACATATTTTATTCAACATATTCGCCTTTTAACTCTATACGCTTTCTACTACGATGTTCCAGCATCTTTAACCGTCTAAAATGATAATTGAAAGACTGTTCCTAAACTGTCAGCCTGAAGGCAACCTCTTCCAGCAATTAACGACTCGCTGGCTAAAAGAAAACTTCCTACAACTATTCTAAACCTCTCCCCTTGTAATTAATTTGAATTTATACCTCCGGTTCTTGAATTCTCTATAACACCGAAAATTCTGCTTTCGTTCATTTTACTAATCCCCTCCCAGAGCCTTATAAACTTCAAGTAGGTCTCCTCTGAGGTGCCTGGCTGCCATCTCTGTAGCCCACAAACTTGGAGTCTTTCGCCGCATGGTTGCCCTTTTGTCGATCTCATCGTGCCAGTTGCTCGTCTTTGGACCCTTTCAAGAAACTAGATATCTTTTCTCGGATGAGGTTTCCATACTTGAACACAGTATTCAAAATGAGGTCTTATAATTGCCTTATGCAATGGGATTTGACCTCCATATCTCTACAAGATAATGTTCAATAAATCTTCGATGAGACACCGTGGGCTTTTCTGGCTGCCTGTTTACAGTGCTCAGAAAACTTTATCTGGCTGTATTATAACTCCCAGATCTGTTTCTTTCTCTACTGTTTTAATTCAACCCCACCAAGTGTATAATTTATTTTGGAGTTGCTGTTCCCCAATGAGACCTTCCATTTTGTAGCATTAAAACATAATTGCACGTTTCTGACTATTCTTGGAGACTGTTCAAGTCATCCTGAAAAAGCAATGCTTGATACTGATCATTAACTACGCTACCATTATTTACCTTGTCTGCAAAGTTTGAAATCAAGCCTTCTATCCCGACGTCGATGTTGTTTATGAAAATGAGGAACAACAGTGGTCCAAGAACCGATCCTTGGTGAACCCCACTTCTGACTTTACACCAATCTGAAGAATATTCATTAATTACAACCCTCTGCCCTGCAAAGGGTTGTAATTAATGAATACATGGATTCCTAGGTGGCCTTGCAGCCACCTTGGAATCCATCTTAGAATTTATTTCAGTAATCCCAACGTTTTCTAGCTTATACAGTAACCTTTCATGAGGGGACTGAGTCAAATTCCTTTCTAAAATCCAAATAAACTTTGTCAATTTTTTTTCTAACATCCAGCTCATGAGTAACTGTCAAAATACCCTACTAAGTTAGTTAAACATGATTTTTCCTTAACAAAACTATGTTGTGTGTTATTCAGTATGCCATACATATCTAAATGTCACCTATGCTCTCTTATTCATTGCCTCTAAGATTTTCCCTACCAATGAAGCCAGCCTTACTGGTTTGTAGTACAGAATTCAGTCTTAAAACCACGGTTATGTATTAGTGATACGTTGGCACTTCTCAAATCCAAAGGAATCTCTCCCGAGTCCAAAGATGCTCTCATAATTAAATTCATAACTTATTCTAAAGGTACGCGCAGGTTGGACTCACTAGGCATAAAACAAATGAGCAGTGAAGCAACAACAAGAACAATTGATCCACCACAGATGGATCTTAAAAGAAAATATCATCTCCCAAAACTTGAAGTTAGCCAACCCAAAGTTGCGTTTACGTTAGTCTTTCAACAACTGTAAAGAAATCGAAAGAAATGTTGTTGTTTTTTTTTACACAGGACTTTGCCAGATATTTAAAACTTTGTAATCCAAAATCAAACAGTCTTTTTTGTTTAAAAATGGACTTGTGCGATTGATTCGACCTTCCCACTGAGTATACAAAATTGCACATCTGATTTGAAATGAGGTCCCAACGGTCACATTGGAGGTTTCGTAGCGAAATGTATTGATAAGGGCACTGTTCGTTAATATTATAACGATCTAGTGCGTATTTAAGTTTCATGTTATTATGTTTTAAATAAAAAAAGTTTAAATTATATATTTTGATTTTTTAATTAAAAAACCTTGCAAGTTGTTTAAGTATCATTTCAATAAAATACGTTTAAAACCAAAATATTTATTCCATTATTTGTTTAAGTTATGTACACTTATTTTTACTTTTAATAAATGTAGCCCCTTGAAATCTAAAAAAATAGTACATCACCCCTTAGAAACAATAACCAGTCCAGAGGAATAAATGTCACTAAAAGAGAAACCAAAGAGCAAAACTAGAATCTATAAAAATGGTTCAGGTTTCCAGTATCGAAAACCCAAAGAAAAGAGAAATAAAAAGATGTCTTTCATCCATTTTTAATTCTGCATCTGCTTCTATGAATGCCCAACGCAACTACTCTAAAATATAATGGCGCTATTAAGCTGTTTTTTATGGAGAATTCGCCGAAAAATATTTTTCGTAATGTCACGTGATGGAATAATCAATCATTGGTAACCTTAATCCAAATATCGGTGTTTTAAAGTCAAAGTTCAAATAGTTGTAGATATTTCATTTTAAGTCATATTGCCGATAATATTTACTGACTGGATTTGTTAAACCAAGGCCTTGTGGTCATCTCTAAAGAAGAATAAGAACCTCTTAGCCAAACATAAGAACCGTGCACTGAGAAAGACATAAATGGAGACCTGAGATATTATCTCTTTCATACTCGTAAGAAACTCTACGTGATAGACACTTGAACAGGTAATACGCTACAAGATTTACCCCAATAGATGGGCGAAATGATTTTATCAGGAACTTTCGTGACACCTGTCAAGCAGGCACATGTCCTTGTAAACGTGCGCGCATATTTCATGAAAGAATCTCTCTGACACTAGTCTGATAAGCATCCACTAGAACCTAACAAAGTTTGAGGTATCCCTAGAGCAAGATCTTGGTGGAATGGATGCCAGCAAATAGAAGTAACGAATGGTGATTCCTTTTTATTAGAATTTCAATACGAGCCTTTGATGAGCTCGTTTTCAGAACTTCAGTGGGATGTTTAAGTGAGCATCAATCAGAATAGCTGTGACTGGTACTCTGTCTCTCCAGGAGAGTTGTGAACCCAGTGAGATGAGCCCAGCCTTGTAGCCATTACATTCTCATCAGAGAGATGGCGAAATAATAGTGGACACATCCATCATGACGAGAGGACTTCATACTCGCTGATCCCGTTGATAATTTCCTTCTGCCCACTTTGTTCATTATTTTGAATTTTTACATCACACGCAAGAATAAAAGATAGAGTTTAAGTAACTCAAGGAATCCATTTCTTTCTTCTCTACTGCATTGGTTCCATTAAAAATGACTTCTTCAAAATAACAAACTACAAATTAATAACCTTAAAATAAAATTTAAAATTTGTAAATACATATCGTTATATTTAATCTGTAAACAGAAAGTGCAACTAGAAACATTGGTGAATACATGTTGCTGCTACTGAAGGAGCGCTCCATTTTATGAAAAGGTAATCCTGTCTAATAACCTGGCCACTTAGTGTACATTATGAATAATTTATCGAATTTTTATTCGCAGTTTGGGATCAATTTTTAAGTTTAAACAACATTACTTGACACTGATTGGAATTACAAAAGTCGTACTGAGGTGTAATTTGTGAACAGGGAATTAACCCACATGTGAATCCACGATAAGATTCAAATCTTCTGATTATCCTCTTGTGCTTTTTCGCAAACGAGACCTTCTGTTATTTATAGTGACCCTCGTCTAAGATTGTTCCCATTTCATCAACGAGGAGGTGATAACAGATATTTGGACGAATTCCCCTTAAAAATATTCCCTTTTGAGTCCAGTGAGTGAACTGGGTATGTTCTTATGCGGTGAAAGATTTATGTCTTAAATACGTGTGGCTTTCGTTCACCAATAAATGAAATCACAAATCAAGCACTTTTATAACAGCCCTACCATTACAGTGTGGTAAAGAAAGTGATCGATTGTTTTATGTCTTTTCTTTTATACGCTATCCCGGTGCTCAGTTTCTCACGCTCTTATTTCTCCTGTCACGAGTTTTCTTTATTGCCTTTTGAAGTGAACCGCTCTACCAAATTACCTAAAAACGGTCAGCTTATGACTACAGCATGTGGCACACACGTTGCCACAAGCTATTCTTTTTAGCTATAAGAAACAAATAAATCAACTAGATGATGCCAATCCCAACAGCTAGGGCAATTCCTTTAATAGCCGACAATTCTCTTCTGAAAGCGAGTCTTTTGTTTTTAATCTCAATCATTTTATTGAATTTTAAATTATTTTCTCTGTTAGCATTAAATTCGGTGAGATCTCGTAGCAATGATTGGGGGAATAGTGGGGGGATTAATGGAGGGATGGTGAGGTATTGGAGAGATGGTGTGGGGGAAATAATGTTATTACTTGTCTTTTGTTTTTGTTGAGTTTATTTTGTTTGACTTTCACCCTACTGAAGCCGCAAGCCCATAAAACGCAAATCTAACTGCAATTCACAGAAAACTCTAGATTTTAGGGTGTGTAAAGCGGGTGTATGCAGAACATTAAAGACACACCTTTTTTCCATAAAAATCTCAAACCTTTAATGAATATTATATACAACATTTATATAAAAAAATAAACTACATATAGACATACCAATTTCCATATTTTTTGTAGGAACCATACTAGTACAATACACTATCTATCCCTCGTCGACTATTCTCAATTTACAAATGATTAGCATCAGTTTGTATCAGTTGTATCTTACTAAATATGAATCTTCGATGATTACTCAATCATTCTCTTACATTACCAATTTTTATCACATACATCAGCAAAACACATTTCAGTTCTTATTACTCTTTTTGTAAATTCGTTTCTTTAACACATGAAATGTATTCCAACTGGTATCCTCTTACCTCAATAATGTTCACTATAAATCCCTCATTCTACCTTAATTACTCTCTAGTTATCATCTTAGTCATCCCTCTTTACTCACGAGAATTGCTTCTCTATTAATAAATTGTCATTCTCTTTACACCGCATCTGGTATGTTATCTTGTGTTGGCACCTGGCCTAATTTAATGATATTGGTTAACATTTCATTACAATACCACCCGTATAAATATAATTTCTTTACAGTATCATTCCTTTATACTATTACTTTCTTTTTAATATCCCTTTACCACCCTTACGTTATTTCATAATCATTAACATTCATATCAAATTATCTCAACCTTAGTAACTAACTTGTCTAATATAATATGAATGCCCCCCTTTTAAAAGGACTATCACTCAAATCCTTAGAGAGCTTGATTATGAGTCCTTGAGTTCAGAATTCGAGAAAAAATACAGGAACAGACTTACGTTCCGGAATGGCTCCTACTTCCAATTTCCTTGCGTTCAGACTTCCTTCGTCGCATTCCATTTCTCGGGCACACTGACTTCCGATGCCGGACCAGGCTTTCTTTCTCTTCTTAGCTCACATATCTGCACAACTGGCCACTTTTCAACGGAACGAATCCTAGACACAAGTGTAGGCTCTTACACGACAAAACTTCGGAGGTACATCTTGCGATTTCGTTGCTAAGGGGCCCTGATCACCCTGTTACTACCCCTCCGATGCCGGACCAGACTTTCTTTCTCTTCTTGGCTCATTCATCTTTAAACTTCTTCCTCTTGCTACCACGAAATGTGAACTCCGACCACAAAAAAATCTACTTCAACCCGCAATCTCACGACTTTCTTCCCTTAGACCACAGGTCTGATACAGAGTGGACACTTGCTCTTCCCAACTTTTATTTTTCCTTCAAGTTTGGAACGCCTTCCCCAAGGACTCGTAACCAAGCTCTTTAAGGATTTGAGTGATAGTCCTTTTAAAAAGGGGGAATTCATATTATATTAGGTAAGTTATTTACTAAGGTTGAGATAATTTGATATGAATGTTAATGATTATGAAATAACGTAAGGGTGGTAAAGGGATATTAAAAAGAAAGTAATAGTATAAAGGAATGATACTGTAAAGAAATTATATTTATACAGGTGGTATTAGCATTAGCATTAGCATTAGTAGAGGCATATGATGCAAGAAAGCAAGCTTATTCAGCATCAGCCAAAAAAAAAAAAAAAAACACACCACTCCCATTTCACCCCTCCGTTCGCTCGAAATACCTGTCCAGTTGAGCCTTAAATTTGTTTAGGCTATCAACTTCAACAACAAGTGATGGAAGTCGGTTTCACCAAACAACCACCCCCTGGCCAAAGGCAAATTTCCGCACATCTATCCGATATCCGTCCTTCCTCAATTTGAATTTATGCCCTCTGAGCTGATTATTCTGAGCAAGATGAAGAATCCCATTGGCATTATGCATGCTCAAACCATTCAAAGCCTTATACACCTCTATCAGATCACCTCGCCGGTGCCTAGTCTCCAGACTCTGTAATTTGCAAAACTTAAGCCTTTCTTCGTAAGAGCAACCCTTTGTTCCATTCACTAATCTTGTTGCCCTTCTCTGTACCCGTTCCAGCAGCTCTACATCCTTCTTGAAATGAGGCCTCCAGACCTGTATACAGTACTCAAGATGTGGCCTAACCATTGCCTTATACAAGGAAATAATCACCTCCTTATCCATGCTAGAAAAATTCCTGTATATCATTGACAAGACACTATGAGCTACTCTTGCAGCTCGTCTGCACTGCTCAGAGAACTTCATATCTGCCTGCACAATTACCCCCAGGTCCTTTTCATTCTCAACCACTGTCAGTGTAGTACCGAAGAGTTGATAGGTTGCTCTGGCGTTATTGTTTCCCATATGTAGTACTTTACATTTGTCAATGTTAAACTTCATTTGCCACCTCTCAGCCCATCTGTTCAACCTTTCCAGATCCTGTTGCAGCAGCATAGCGTCAGTGGTGTCCTTAACAACCCTACCAACCTTTGTATCATCTGCAAACTTGGACATTAAACTTGATATCCCATCATCAATATCATTCATAAACACCGAAAACAACAACGGACCCAACACTGAACCCTGAGGAACTCCACTAATAACATTAGTCCACGTTGAGCAGTGTCCATTGATTACCACTCTGTGTCTTCTGCCACTCAACCATCCCCTTATCCATAGCAACAATTTGCCTCCAATGCCACACTGCTTCAATTTGTGCAGCAGTCTTCCATGTGCAACAGTATCAAAAGCCTTTCTAAGATATCAAAGTTATTCCCTGCATCTAGTTCTTTTGTGACTACATCATAGTATCCAATCAAATTGGTGAGGCAAGACCTGCCCTTAACAAAACCATGCTGCGTCTGAGCTATAACTGAATTCTTGTCTAGATGATCTTGCAGTGCTTCTTTAACCAGTGCCTCCATTAATTTACCTGGAACAGAAGTTAAACTAATAGGTCTATAGTTACTTGTGTCAGCCTTTGATCCTCCTTTGTGAATTGGGGTTACATTTGCACATCTCCAGTCTATGGGTACCTCCCCCGAGTCCAAAGAAGTTCTCATAATTATGGCTAGGGGTTTGCTTACTTCCTTTGCTGCCTCCTTTAATATAACTGGATAGATCCCATCCACCCCAGGTGCCTTTTTTATGTTTATCCTCAACAATCTCTCCTCCACTTTCCTCTCAGTTATTACAAAATCATCCAGCTCACTGCCAATGTTTACTTTACCTACATCATTCTCCTTCCTAAATAACTCCTCATGCGTGAATGTAGATGCAAAATACTCGTTTAGATTGTTAGCCACCTGAGCAGGATCCTCAACTGTTGAACCATCAATATCCAGTGGACCAATCTGATTCATCCCTTTCCGTCTTGAGTTTAAATAGGTAAAGAACTCTTTTCTGTTTTTCTTTGCATCCTTTGCCAAGGATTTTTCGTAGTCTGCCTTTGCCTGCCTAATCTCCTTTGTGACTTGGTTACAGACCAACTTATATCTATCATAGGCTTCCATGTCACCCATTAATTTGTATGTATCCCATGCATTTTTCTTCTCTGCCACATGTCTCATTAGTTCATCTGACAACCAGTTAGGCCTAAACCTTGAACAATATTTCTTAGTTGGTATGTAAAGCCTGGTAACTTCCAAGATAAGTTCTTTGAATGCTTCCCATTTTGAGTTTGCTGTTGGTAACATCATCAGTTGGTCCCACTGTATAGAATTTAAATACTGTCTCAGACCATCATAGTCGCCTTTACGAAAACAAAAACCCTTCCCTTTACCTCTGATGGTAGTTACCTCCTTGAGTAAATCCCACTTCAACACACTGTGATCACTGCCACCTAGTGGTTCATTTATCTGCAGGTTCTTAATGCATGAAGAATCACTACTGATAATCAGATCAAGAGTATTGCTCCCTCTTGTTGCCTCACGAACATGCTGATGTAGAAAACAATCATCCAATAAATCCACAAAAGCCTTGCTACTGTGCGAGTGACCAACCCACAAATTCCAGTCAATATCTGGGAAATTAAAATCCCCCGTTATAAGACTCTCTGATTTACTGGCCCACTCTATTTCCCTGTACAATATCTTATTATACTCATCAGATTCATTAGGCCTATAGCACACTGCTACTTTCAATTTTGATTTCCCTATGCTTATGTCACACATGTATTGTAATGATATGTTAACCAATATCATTAAATTAGGCCAGGTGCCAACACAAGATAAAATACCAGATGCGGTGTAAAGAGAATGACAATTTATTAATAGAGAAGCAATTCTCGTGAGTAAAGAGGGATGACTAAGATGATAACTAGAGAGTAATTAAGGTAGAATGAGGGATTTATAGTGAACATTATTGAGGTAAGAGGATACCAGTTGGAATACATTTCAGTTCTTATTACAAAAAGAATAATAAGAACTGAAATGTGAAAATACTATCGCCATACTCTGTTTAATTTCTCATTCCTTCCAATTTGCTAAAACATCTCACCCCAGCTGTCTCCCTAGCTGACAAACCAACCCTTCTCTAGAAATTTCTTATATTTTTTTTTCACACAGCAGTATGGCCTTTTCATGTTTACCCGTCACCTCCAAAACACTCCGTTTCGTGCTCACACCTTCTCTGCTCAATATGGCCAATTTACCACAATATCAGCCACCCTGACGCCATTTTCTTTTGACGCGAACACTGGACGTTTACTAAACTCCTGTTTACTTCCTAACGGTGGCTTAGATCAAAATAGACGCTTCGTAATCCCGTTTCACGGTCCTATTGTTCTTGCGCCCTGCAACCCTTTCACGCCTGTTTTCAAATGGCACCTCTTCCCTAATGCTGACCCTGTTAGCTCTCTTATGTTGTTCGAAATTACTTGTTTCCATTTAGCCGGTATTTAAGATATACTTCTATAACTTTCCCATACCCAAATCAAGTGTTTCTTCAAACTTTAACCTCATATACATTAAAACTAAATATCCAATCTTAATATTTACTATCTTTAAATTAATACTCGGGCATTAATACTAATGGTCACTTTCCATTGCCCTTCCTGGATTTATTTTAGCAAACCAGATATTTCTATTTTCATTTGGAAAATATCTTACTAGTCCCTTAGAATAAGTGATGGGGGACACCGGTCCCCTAACATCATTAGTAGCAAATTCTGTTGAAAACAGTTGAAATCTATATTACCTAACGTTTGGTGTGATACAACAAATACGTTAAAGGAAATTGATTAACTAAACTTCGAAAAAAAAAACACACAAACATAAACTACTGTTTTCCAATTAATTAAATACTTTCTAAAGTTAAATTACTTTTCGATTATGATAAAATATCGAGTTAATGAATGTAATTAGCAAAACAAATAAATTTATTTACATTATTCAATGCATAAGAATATATGCTAGAGATGGCATGTATGTGTTCTTCGGCAGCGATTTCCATGTTACCATCTGATCGACTGGCATATCTTCTGTTGGAAAGAGTCAATGGGAAAATCAAGTTGGTAAATAAATAAAAGAGAAAAAATACTATATATACAACTGAAATTAATAGCCACCTTTCCATAATAATCGAGAGATTTTTACACAGCCGCTTGTCCTAACCCAATTTAAATTGGTTTATTGAATTACATTAGAAGCTTTTCAATGCAAAGTATTTAACGCCTTTGTTTTGATTTTAATGGAATCAATTTTTAAATAATAAAACTCATAATAAAAATTAAATAGGTTCTTTTTATATTGATTGACTTGTAAAAAAATGACGTTAACTAATAAATGGCGGATATATCTAAAATTTATAAACAGTTAGTACTCATCGATGGACTGTGAGTTGGAGTTGATCCCATCAATGTCAATAGGCTTCAGGATTTCAACAGTCGCAGTAAACTGCAAACAAAACAAAGAAGCATTATGAAACTACCTTAAAGTATTAACAGAATTTTTATCACAAGGAAATGAGGCTATTAATTAAAATTTACATTTAATTATGATGCTGAACTACAGTCGGAGACCAAGAATGGTGTAATGAAACGAAATAACAAAATCATGAGTGCTTTTCTTCCTTGTTTTCATTAAGGGTAAACTTTCATTGACTTTGCCATTTTATTTTCGTGCGCTTTTCCCCTGGCATAAAAACGCAAATCGAATCTTAAGAAAATGCAACCTCATCAGGTGGCAAGAAGAAATCCAATTTACTTCAGAGTTAGAAATAATGAATGATTGCGTGCAGTTGAAAAGCTCGCGAAGGGTAAAGAAAGACTGACTGCCGTAAGCATATATTGTCCGAATAGCTGCAGTAAATAAGACTGTCAATGGAATAACAATAAAATATATTTACTTAAGACGATAGAAGGAGACGCACAAAAACCTTATCAGTGACATTTATTTTCCGTTCTTCCAAAAGTTCATTACAAACAGAGCCATAAATTATTCTGTGAAAGCCAAATAGAAAGAAGTAAACTCGAAATGCATTGGAATTCTCCGAATAATAGAAATTTATTTTTTTGGAATCCATACACAGATGGCATTCAAAGAAGTTACATCTAGAGGAAGGGTCTTATTTAGTTGAAAGAAAAAGCAAACAAAAATATTTTTATTGATTATTCTACGATAGGCTCTGTTTCCAAATATGGTATGTAACGTTTTTGTGGTAGAAAACTTCAGCTAAACGTATTCATCAAATTTCTGTTCATCTTGTTTTTGTGAGTTTATAAGTCTGCCCTATGAATTTTGAAACACGGACAGGATAATTCAGAATTCTTCTTCCATACTTGTAGAGCGCCTTGGATTTTCACATTTCAGCTGTTTTGCGTATTTTCGCCTTATTGCTAGCTCTTGAATGTTCCATGGACGGATGCACTTTAAATAAACAACACAATGGTTTGAACATAAATTTCCAGGATAGACACAAACTAGAGTCATTCCATAGAGCGATTAAGTCAATGGAATTAATAATTCCAAGTTTATTATCTCTCCATGAGGGGGCGTTATCTCTGTGGTATCCGATTCCGCTTAACGTCCTGAAGCATTGGTGTCTTTCATGTCTGGCGAACCAGCAAGTACTGGGGTTTCGAAAACAAAAAAAGAACCATTACATCCTTCTTAAAATGAATTTCCTTTGTCTATTGCAGGCGTCTTCTCCACGAGAAGTTTGTCAAGTTTATTATAAGTGAATGGAAATTACATCCAAATATCACTGGAATGTACAACTGGAAGAAAGAAATTGAAATGAGAGTAAACATTTATATGGAACTGCACTTCTTCGAGTTGATGAGGCAGAACGATTTAACTGACGGTTAGAAAGAGCACATACGGGTGGTCGGACAAGCAACAGCAGGAGGGTTAGGAGTTTTGTTTTGTTTCGTAGAGAATATTCATAAGAAAAAAAAAAAAGAAACGAATTTGCATTTCATCCGGATCGGTGTGCAGTGAAATAAAAAACCTCAGTCTGGAAATATTCATAAATTCCCAGTTTATGATCTCATAGACAACAGGTTTTGACGTATTAAGAATAGGGGAAAAAATATCTACAGCTTGCTGATAGATATTTTTTGCTAAAAGCCCTTTTCAAACTTTTTAAAATAAACTGTTTTTCAACCAAATCAGTGTAAAAGTATAATTTCATTCAGAGGAAACTACCGTAGAAATTTATATTTTTTCACTGAACCCTAACGCAATTAAATTAGAATTTATTTTTAAACTCTTAATTCTTTTCTAGTGAATGATCTGAAATGTCATGTTTCCTTGTATGTTACTCAATTCTTTCTGCAATAAATTTCATTAAAATCCTCTGGATTCGAAACCTGTTAAACATTTAGACGATACAGTGAAACTAGCTAATTACAGTAAACTCAGTAAAATTCAACAATTTACAATATAAAACTATTTAAATATTAAGAGTTTAATTTAATATCAATAAAGCATTTGTGTGAGCAGTGTGATAGTTCAGTTCTTGTGTTATGCCCACTTGGCTACCCAGAAGCATCAGTCACCTGGACAGATGATTCTGGGTACTCGTCCACACCAGGAGAAGGTGGGCCAGTCTCAGTAAAGCACGTAACGTCTCAAAGAGACCTGGCCCACTTGGTGTAGCCAGAATTTTTAACACTACATTTCCACAGTTGGGTTCGTAGGTCATGTTCAGTGGGAACATCCAAGAAGAAGCAGTAGTAGCCATGGTTGTTGATCCAAAAAAAAAATGGCAGATGTTGCCCCCAACCTATTTTCAAGTCGCTCTAGGTATTAGGTGTCTGACACCTTCAAAGATATTTTTAGCAAAGTTCTGTAAAGCTTGAAAAGTCGAGACATCGATTAGTAGATTAAGCTCATTTCCAGGAGAGAACTTATAAACTTCTGATTTAAGAATATCCCTCTAAAGCCCTCATAAAAGTGACAGGAGAACAACACATGATTCCAGGTTTCAACTTCGCCACAATAACAATAATCTGTTGTCGATAATCCATATTTAACAGTTTGTCATTAAGGGATCCGTGTCCTGTAATGATGAAAGAAGTATATAGATCAAGGTTAAACCACTTCGAAACTGTTTTATTCAACAGGAACATCACATCTGGTATGAAGAACTTAGTTACAATCCCGTGGGAGCAAGTGTCCCAGCGAACACGCTACTCATTTATTAACTCATTCCAACAACGTTGTCTTTCTTTCTTATGCCTTTACTATTATCGATAGTTTCCGGGAAAACTAGCAGGAATCTTTTTCTTTAATCTGTAACAGAGTCCCCTAAAGATCGCATGATAATCAAGCGGGAGAATCCCTGCCAAAATCGATAAAGCTAAGGTGGAGACATTTCTGCACACACTTAGCATTACTAACAACGTCAGTCTTTGAAGCGAGGCCAGTTTAGCCTGAGATTTAGCGGTCCTCACCGTATGAAACCAAGCTCCAACTGCATAGGTCACCATAGGGAGAACGATGGCTTGATAATATATTTCAAAGTTTTTCGGGACAAACTACATTCCGAGCGAGAGATTCTCATAACAGCTCCAGTAAATCTGCTATTTTTTCCAGCTAAATTGGTCAGATGATGGATCCAATTTAATTTTAAGTCAATAGAGATACCTAATAATTTGGTTTCCTGTAGGAAATTTAATCTGTAGCGGATGTTGAATATCTAGTTTAGCTCCAAATATCATCATTTCGTTCTTTGTAGGGCTAATTTTGAGTTTGTTTTTCACTTACCCCTGAGAAAGTGGTCTTGAAGAATACCATTTGCTGATTGTTCTAAGATTGCTGTTGTGACACCAGGAATTAAAATTTGTTAAATATTCTGCCTAAACAATAATTTTTGCATTTCGAAAAGATTGAAATCGCCAGTCCTGAAGGACTAAGTTCGAAATAGTGGTCCCAGAGCGGAGACTTGTGGGCATCCCTCATATACTTTCTTGCAAACCTGAGAAAATTTTGACCTGACCGGAACAAATCTTTGATTAAAGTAATTTTTTTATTAAAAGATACAAATTAAGAGGACATTTTACCTGTCGCCGACGAGGGCACTCATCTACCAAAGGGAGTCAAAAGCACCCTCGAAGTCTACGGCGATGGGCAGCGTATTTGCTGTCTGAATTTTCTGTGAAAATCAAAATCCACCAGTGAGTCTTTGCGATAGCGTCCCTGACAGAAACCATAGTGATTGAGATAGATCATGTTCCTTTCATTTAGGATTTGGTTTTACCGAATAGCAAATAATCTTTCTAAAAGTTTCATCAGAACTCGATTTCATCAACAGGAATCGATCTAACACCTTACAGACCAACAACATTATGCAAATTAACCATGACTATAAAAACACGGGTTGCAACCACATCACTTCCTTCCCGGTTTTGGCTTGCTCAGTGGGACAGCTACATCTCCAGTACTCACGATAGAAATCACCGTCAGTTAGATGTTTCTTTGAGATGGCGGGCCGTTGGACGACTTGAAGATGGGCAGTCGCAGGCGGAAGTGCTACGTTGGCTTAATGTGTTACTCAGTGTCGTCTCGGCATCATGGAATCAGTTTAAGGAGACAGGAATCATTACAAGAAGAGCTGGTTAAGGTCACCCGAGAGCTAGTTAACCAGAACAGACCGCTATCTGACTCTAAAAGCAAGACGGAATCTTACGATGCCATGCCATCAAATGTCTCTTGAAGGTGCTGGGGCCATAGTTGAAAACATTTCCAACCGGACTGTGTTAATAAGACTCAATACAAGTGGGATGTACGCAAATAAGCCAGTGATTTGCATCCAGTGAAGTCATTGATTTGCATTAACCACAGCAGAATTCGTCGGAACTGGTGCCTCGAACATGTGATTTGTACCCCTGACAAATGGAGTAGAGTTCTGTTCTCTGATGTTTTAGACTACAAACAGATTCTAGACGTTGTTTCATCTGGAGACAACGAGGAATGCGGTACCATCCCTACAACATCAGGCAAATGGACACTTACGGTGGAGGCGGTGCTCTCATGTGGGCTGGAATAATGATCAAATTTACTCTATACATACTATACTGCAACGCTTTTTCTTTGAATAATAAGTTTGGTCACTTGGTACGTTGTTTAATTTTTGGATTTATTATTTGAAGTAATTCTTTTGTAGTTCTATGGAGTTGGAAAAGTTTAAACTTTGCTGTTTTCCGAAACAGAGAAGAGCACGAAATAAAATTTAAAAGTTATTACGTGATGTGGGAATTTTTGAAACAGCAAAACTTTGAAAAGTTTCGAAATTTTCAAAGACCATAAAGCTATACATGCTATAAAAGATATTAATAAGTAATACGAAATTATAAGTTAGTTTTACCGTATTTCCCAGATTATAAGACAATTTATCTTCCTGGAAGATGCTACCTAAAGCTACCACTGCTTCTTATGATCTGAAGGTACACTTGCTGCATACTCTAGTGATTTTATCTCTAGTCGTCGTCAGAGAAAATATGGTTAAAAAGCGCTTTTAGCTCCTGATTTTCACTCTAATTATCCAAGAACGTACTTCAGAAATCAATCGATTTGTGGAAAGTCTTAATACCATGTTCTTTCTTTTCATTTCACTGAAAGACTTCATTTTTTTATTTACTTTTTCGATTAGAGGAACACAAGAGAACTTTATCAAGTTTAACTGCCCTTCCCTGATCGATAGTTTGGAGGAAGTTTCCACAGAAAAGAACTTCCAATTCAAAGAAAAACAAGCGGAAAATACTCTTAAGTATTCTTATCCAAACATTCTTATGGGCTCGAAGTTGAAAAATAACGTTTATTTCTAAAATAAATTCAGAACTCGAATCACTTTTATTCCTTTTAATGCAGTATTTCATATTAGCTATCCTTGATATTCCCTATCAGTTTCTTTGTTTCTATTTCATTATTAATTCCATTAAATATGCAATATACAAGCGATGTTGGCAAAATAAAGTAAAAACAGGTAAGCAGGAAACAGATGCGCACAATAGAAAGGGTAATTTCCTCATGTTTTGCCGTTACGGTTAGCCAGGTGGCTACAACTACTGTTATTCTTACATACTGCATGGAAAGCATCTTGTTTCAAGTCTCATCTCTGCAGGAAGAAATTTTATAAGCTTTTGTCACAGAATGACAGAGTTGGGTTCGCCTCTAGAGGGAACTGAATGATTCTTATTGTCTTGCATAACAAACAAAGCATAAATTTCTTGGACTATACGCAGTTAACAGGTAGAATATACTGAGACCTCATGGCTTTAGCTGTTTCGTATTTATTCTAAACAATCACGTGCTAAACAACAGAAAAAACTCACCAATGTATAAAACAATCTTTATAATTTGTGAATGGATTACATTTTTAATTAGCAAGTCCGTTTTATTTTTGACTGCATGCATCTGCAACTCAGGAGATGCCAGCCTGAAAATTTGATATTCAAAATTCATTAATCAAAATAAATTTTCATTCTCTGCTTCGTGGACATTAATAACAAGTGCATTTATTAAATTGATAATTATTCAAGGAGCCAGAAATTACTTTCATGATTAATGACATAAAATCCACTATGAAACACACTTCATTACTTCACAGTTATAAATCTCTTACCGTAAAGAATACTGCGCTTAGTTCATGGAGAATAATTATATTTCTGCGAAGAGCTCTTCACTGTGACTTGAAATTGTATTCATCCTTTCAGAGATAATCTCTCTTAAATATATCCATAAGAAGAACATAAAACATGAGACGTTCCTCAAAAAAGGAAGACGAATCCATGATACCCCCTGATATTTCGATCACACTTATTTCAACTCTGTCCCCAAAAGCAATGGAGAAATCAATTTACTTCCAACCCTTGTATTTTGCAGATAATTCCTGTGTCTTCTCGAAGCAATCTACCCAGTTAATGGCTCTAAACATGAATTTCGATCTTTACGAAGTTTTATAACTTAAGCTACTTATCTTTGGACATTTCATGGAAGTCTTCGGAGGCAATCAAGTAATAACTGTAAACCAGAAATGTCAACCTGTTTCCAACAAAAACACTTTGATGGGTTAAGCTTTCGACAATGTCCTTAGTTACTAAAACTCCATTTTTGAGTCAGTCGGATCAGGCGTGGATTGCACAGTTTTTGCTTTAAATTTTTTTGTTTTTTTTCATTCTGCAAAAAGGACACACATCATACTGACTCAGTTACTTTGGGAAATAATCTAAACAAACCAAACAAGTCTCATCTGTGGAGGTTTCCCAAAACCACTTTTAAATCTTCTTGATCCTATCCAGAAGAATGCAATAAAGGAACAGTTTCTCTGCTGCATGGCTCTTATATGTATCTTTCCAGGGCACTATTCTGAATTGTCATCGAAGTCCGCCTGTTTTTATTATTACTATCATCTGTGCTGAAGCGTTCATTATGAATTTTCCATCTGAAAGGGGCCAACCGTTGTCCTGTTATGCATTTCCCTTTGAGACGCATTACGTTAGTTCATCAGGAGAGTGTTTGTTTAAGAATACGTTGAAGCAGTTGCAAGTTTTGGTATGCTCTCTGATAGTTGCAAAGAGGCGTTAAGTTATACACTGTTAGTGCGAACCCTTTTCTGAGCTGAGACGGATTGTTGAAGATTTGGCATCAGCACATCGTGTGCACATAAATTGGAGTGAATTCTATGGTCGGTTTGACTATTATGGTCAAGTGCGAAGGTACAGAAGTACATTCATTTGAGTGACTATGATGCAAACCCACGTGCCCACTGAATACGCTGATGTTCTTGTATTCTATCTTTGTGAGAATAATAAACCTTGTGAAGAATAAACCTTGTGAGAATAAACAAAAACGAATTTATTATTTAAATCATTACGATGGTGAAACACCAGCTGTTATAACTACTCTGATAGGGACTGAACTTCTTTAAAAAGTCACCCGAGACCATTTGTGCAACGAATTAAGAAGCTTTTAGGATTTATTTTTTTCTTAAATAATCTCGTTCCATTAGTTTATTCATGATTCATTTATGTAAAAGTTGGTCCGCTCTAAGTGGAATAAATCAAACAAAACAGCATTATTTACTTCTGCTTAACGTCGCTTCCACAGCGACATAAAAGAAAGAATTTATGATCCCTCCGAAATGCATAATTTGCCTTCATGTGCTACACGTTGGAGCCAACACAATGAAAATGGTGCAATGTTGGTTATAAATGCGGGGAGGGGGGAAATGAATGAAAAGAACAGTTCTTTACTTAGGCAATGTATATTTTCTTTCCTAACCAGCGTTTTTAGATAAGGAAGCTCTCTCACAAAAGAAAGAAACAGAAAAGAAAACACATTACCGTTTTTTATAGGTCTTACTAGAACATCCTGCTGTTCAAGCACTTTTCTGTTTTCTAAACGAGGTATTTCTTTGTTTTAATCTGAAAAAGTGTTCTTCATTACGTCTGTAAAAATGCAACTGGTTTGTGTTATTTTGTTGCTGTTGTACTGTAGATCATCTGATTCAAACGCAAATATCAGATGTTAATAGTAATGAAATACACACACTGACCAAAAAATTACGAACCGGTAACGTAGGGTGATGACGTGTTGCCTCGTCTGTTCGATTGCAGTAATCTGAATCCAGGATAGGGAGAAAGCGTGATCTATGATTTCAAAAAAGGTCTTATCGTTGATACAGTTTAGTAGGAGCCACAATTCAAGAAACGGCAGACATAATGCGTTTCTCAAACGCATCCATCTCAAGGTTTTTAATGACTGAAAAGCAAGAGGTTCTTCCACAGCTCAGAGTCGTCAATATGGCAGAAAAACAATGCTTCAAAAGCGAAGCTTTCGTACTCCAAGGAGGACTGAATGAAAAAAAAAAAGGATATCCAATGTGCAGCAAATAACATCTGAATTGAACCAAGTCCAGGACTGCCCTATGTCAACCCGTACAATGAACAGGGAATTGAAGAAATTTGGTGTTAGCAATCGCAAGTCAATTCGGAAGCTACTTGTTTCATAGAAAAAAAAAACAGAAAATACACTTGCAGTGGTACCAGGAAAATCGTGATTGTACAGTGGAACAATTGAAGAAAGTCATGTGGTCAGACGAATCACGATAACTTTTGTCTTACACTGATGGTAATCAGAGAGTGCGGAGGAAACCTCAGGAAGCGGTGGACCCTGCTTGCCATGTTAAGACAACTCAAGCATCTGGAAGTATCCAGGGGCTACCTGAATTTTGTATCAGATCTACTGCATCCTTCAATGTTACACTTTTATCCCGTAAGTAATGGCAGTTTTATGGATTAGAATGCAACAACCAACTGTGCCAGAATCGTGCAAGAATGGTTCGAACAACAAGACAAGGATTTACATTATCTTCCCTGCCCCTACATTCACCTGATCTCGGACCTATTGAGAATGTATGACATATGCTGGACAGAGCTATTCGACAACGACCTCCACTTCCTTGAATTACGTGTACGCAGAAGTAAAACATCTAGAAATCTGCTGTTAAAATACAACATCATTAAGCAAGGTACCTGCAGTGCTTTCTTCCGAAAAAAAAACGACAAAACATTAACAATTTTTTTAAAAACTGTTAATTTTTAAAATTTTAATCTATTTTTACGTTTTAAATAATAGTAATAAACTTCAGAAACAGAAGAACAAAACAAGGAAGACTGTTTTATAATGTCAAACACCTAGTGTGGAGAAAACAGGTACATGATAAGTGCAAGATGGTACCTACTAGTACATAATAAACTCCACTCTGTGGAGCTTATTATGTATCAGTAATAACGTATGGGTCAGAATTGTGGATAATGCGGAAAATGGATATTTTCAGAAGATATCTTCAAGCGATGGCAAAAAGTATGAGAAGTACGATTGCAAGAAAAGATTGAGAGGGACAGATTGGGATGATTTGGACATATAAAAAGAACTGAGTATAACAGATTGCCAAAGAGGATGTAAGAAATGAAAATGGAAGGTAAAAGACCAAGAGGAAAGCCGAGATTAAGATGGCAAAGAGAGGTATTAGCTTGGAGGAGATGAAGAGAAAAAATGATGGGAAGATGGAACTAAACAGAGAAGATTGGTTTCCTTATTGACCCGGCATGAACCTAGAACGATGGATAAGTAAGTAAGTAATCTTCAAACATGTTTTCACAAAAATAACGGAAGCATCCCAGGAAATGTATTAAGGTTAGCGGTAGAGATTCATCAGCAGACTGATCGAGAATGAGGTCAGTTCTGAAAGAGAAACTTTTACTAATGTTCGGTTCCCTTTCTGTGATATGTTTATAATGGCGGAGGAAAGTAGGCTTATCTCATTCGGTGGATGCAGCTCACTTCATAGAACAAACTCCACACGATCAGTCACAACTAATGTGATTGATGTTCATCTCTTCCACTGTCTAGCTTTTATAAATATAAAGTGTAGTCCATACTTCAATTCCATCTTCTATTTTATCTCTATTATACGACTGAACAACAGACGTAAGCACCAATAGGGAAAGGTTGTCTGAATTGGATCTCCTAACTTTGCAAGCTAATTATTTCGAAACACGTTTGTGAAAGTCTTTGTAAATTTATCATGTGAATCAGTATAAACACTTTTACCAAATAGTAATCAATCATATGCGTAATGACATTGAAACAACTTTGAATAAATATATTCTGAAATTGGAGACGTGGTCCAATATAGGAACCTGGCTCCTTAATTGGATCAGTACGTGCCTTAGCCAAGGTTGAATTGTTCTAGAGTCATAAAATACTGATTTTTATACAATGGAATATACAGTAGCCAACTTTTAGAAAACGGAACATGCTTTATTGTTTAATGGGCTTACGTACAAAGCAGTAGTACATCGTTTTGCTCTTTTTTGACCCCAGAGCATTCTTGTGTACCCATTTATGCCATGATATGTATTGAATCATATCGTACATCTCTTGCTTTCACAAATAAAGCAATGCCAGTTTTCATTATCTTGATGGTCTTCATTAGGGTCCCATAGTTCTGGGACTCTGTTGGTATTTAATTTTTTCCTTCAGGTTTTCGCTGTTTCATCTGAAGGGAATCCTTGTAACGGCTGCTTGTTGGTTCAAGAACAGTCTGAGTGTTCCTCTTTTCTGTTTTCTTCATTGTAAAAACAGCAACAGGTGGTAGAGAAATGTCTTCTTTAGGTGTACGCACATCAAATTTAGGCTTTTTGCTGGCGCACTCAAGAGATATAGGCCTACATATATCAATGTGAAGAAATCTGCATTCTTGGATTGGAAGATCCTTCTGTTTGCTTCTGATTGCTGAGTACAGCAGATGGAGAGAAATGGTAATCTTGAATTAATTGACTGCAAACAGTTAAAGAGTATCTTTGAAAATACGTTTCCTTCATTGGACCATCAGTCCATTCTAGGAAATAGTATGCGGACCATTTCAGGTAACAAAGCGCTAACTTATATTCGGTATTCTAACGTAGAGTACTCAAAAGATAACAAAGCATGAAAATCGGTAGTAATTCGAGGGAATTCGAATCTATTTATGAGTAGTAATCAATTGTAAAGATTCAGAAATCACCGAGAAATTATTGTGAGAATTGAAAGCCTTGAAATAAGATAAAAAAGGCTCAAAACAACACTTTTCAATTTCAAATTCGCACTATTTGCTCGGTGAAGACAAAACTATTGTGACAGATTCTACTGGTAAAAAAATATGGCAATTCGCCATCAGATGCCAGCACAAATATTAAAATCTTATATTTAACTCGGTGGTCCATCCTAGGCGCTGGTCCCATTTAGGCAACTTTCCCCTCTATAGGTGTGAAGATGCTAACACTATTCCGTGGGTATATTCGAGGGTTAGACTATCTTCAATATTGGTCCGACAATATTCTATTATAGAATTTCATTGAATTGAGTGTTCGCTTTCGCTTGACCATAATTTTTCCGATATACCAAATTCATGGTCGGATTTAGTGTAGGCTTTATTCTCCGTTATGGTCCATGATGGTTGAGATGGTTGTCTAAAAAACATTCTTTTGCTACAAGACAATCTCAACGTGATTGAATTGATAACAGAAGTTTCTGTGCTTTTCTACCAAAATAAGCCAAATTTTGCGTACTTAAACATATTCTCCATTTTTTTTTCTATGCTACATCAGAAATTTTTCACTCCGTTATTATTAGTATATATTTAAGAAATTAATTTAGGCGTTCAATTATCACTTATCAAATTAAATAAGACAGAGAACTTGTTTAAAAAAGACTTTATATAAAGAAGAACCTGTTTTAAAAAGAACTTGTTTACAAGTGGATTTGAACCGCCATTCCTAAAAATTATGGTGAGTGTTGCCTGAAATCATTTTTCTTAGAAGTAACAGAAAGCTAGACAATGGGAGTCAAGTTTTCTGTTACAGTCGAACATGCAATACCACTTTAAGCTTTACATGGGCGGAGAGGCAAGTTATTTTATCAGGGACGTTGGTAACGCCTATCAACATAGCGCATATCCGACATTTACGCATACATATTTCATGAAAGAAGTTTTCTGACATCAGGAGGATAGCTGCTCACTCACACCTGTCACAGTTTGAAGAATGCCAGAAGCAACATCTCACTAGGATGGACTCACTATGAATATAGTGGCTGTCAGCAAATCCCAGAATTGCGTTGGATATTCCGTTTATTTGTAGATGCACAGATCCCAGAAAATCCCAAAAATGCATTGGGCGTTCCGTTTATTTGTAGCTGCGCAGGTGTTTTATCGACAACACCATTTTATTTTCTATCTACGGGGATATATTTTACTACGCTTTCGTAATGCCTTAAATCTTTAAGAATGGGAGGCGCTTTTTGTTTGAAAGTAGTGCAGTACTAGGGCATCTCATTGAAAATGCGTGATTCTCCAAGAGCAAGAGAATCGAGGCCGTGTTCAAAGACTTTCTTCTTGGACTATAATAGAAAGAAAGAAAGGGAAAATCTCCATTCTGTTCTCCGACTGGGTTTCTTTTTGCTAAAAACCAGAATTAAATGCCGGTTTGAGTTACAGTTCAGTTAAAAATTAACATTCTTCGAATGTTAACCTCGTTTATTTTTTCCAAAAGTCGGGTAAATAAGACTTATAAAGAAGAATCAAAATTTCTTCTGGGGTTAAAAATAATGGGCAATTTGATCCCCAACTGCGATGTAGTGCCATCCTCTCCGGATATGCTTCAATAATACTTTAAATTTTAGTTTGACTTCCACCCTATTGTGACTTCAGTAGGGTGGAAGTCAAACCAAAATAGACTCAACAAAACAAAGACAAAAAGTGTAGATTTGCGTTTTGTGGGGCTGTTAAAAACGTCTGTAGAGATATAAATGAATTGCATTTTAAGTATACATACTTAACATTTTTATAATTTTAATTTATAATAAATTTATAATTAATTTATAATAAATTAATTATAAATGTAATTAATTTATCCCCCCACAGCTTGTTTTCTAAGGTCGACTCTGTTTGCTGGACGAAAAACCTGAGTTTCCGGGAGGAAAAAACCATGCTCTAATCGCCTGAGACCAAGTAACAGCCACGCTGTGCTAAAATGCCCATAAAGCTTTCCCTTCTTCATCAAGATGATTCGAACTTAGGTCTTTTAGGTCTCTTAAAGAACAGCATTAATCATGGTTTAATTGAGAACTTCTATTTAACACACCAATGTATTTAATTTGTTTGCTTTATATGCGTGGCCAACATTTGGCACGGAATTGGCATATGGCTCGAAGCTCCACTTGATATTAAAAAAAATAAATAAGCTAGTGTTGTTATAAATTTTCATCTAATAAAAAGTTTTCTTTTTGTATTTATTGCATGATGACTTCCTCGCGTTATTTATGGGATTAAAAATTCAGGTCCTTCCACCTGGTGTAGGAAATTATGATTGCAATTTAGTACGAATATTTTTCTGTTTTATTATTATGTTTGGTAAATAAAAAAAGAGGGCGCTGTCAACAGGAATCCTTTATCCGAACAGAATTAAACTTCAGATGACAACCGGAAGTACATTATCTTTAATTATTACGCTCTCTACTTTATTAGGAAGATATAATGATTTATATATATAAAATACTTTAAATTTTAAAATGGTTTTAATAATTTATATAAAAAATATATTTTCTGGATTTTTTAAAACACCTATTTATCTTTTATTATAATGCTTATATATATTGCTGCTAGTCTTAAGTCTTAATTATTAATTAAGACTTAATTAATGCTGGTAGTCTTAATTATTAATTAAGACTACCAGCATTGGGAAGCGTAATTCAATGTTATCTTATCATCAAAGTTGTCTCTTCTTCTTCTTCTTTAATGCTGCCGAATGGCGTTTGCGACTTCGTTTTGATATTGTTCTCTGTCTAGCGCTGCGTGTAGAATTTGTGCTGTTGTCATGTGAAGCCAGGTGTTGATGTTATCTAGCCATGCCATTTTCGGTTTGCCTGGGCGTTTCTTGCCTTCGATCTTTCCCTCCAGGATGAGTGGTAGTAGGTGATATTTTTGTTGGTTCCTAGCGATGTGACCTAGGTATTTGCATTTCCTGCTGATGATGGTTTTGAGCAGGTCCCGTTCCGTGTGCATGTCCTGCAGGACCTGTGCGTTGGTTATCTTGGCTGTCCACGGAATTTTCAGCATTCTTCGGTAGAGCCACATTTCGAAGGCCTGGAGCTTTTTTGTAGTGGCTGATGTTAGAGTCCAGGTTTCTACACCGTAGAGCAGTATTGGCCAGATGTAGCATTTCAATGTGCGTAATTTGAGCACGATGTTCAAGCTTCTGTCGGTGAGGAGGGTTCTCCATTTGGTGAATGCCTGCCTGGCTTGTTCAATTCTGCTTTTGATTTCGGCCTCATGGTTCAGCTGGTCATCAATGAGCACTCCGAGATACTTGAAGCGGTGTATTTGCTCTAATTTTTCGTTGTTTAGTTTGATCGTGATTTTGCTTGCAGTCCTGCTGACCTTCATCACCTTTGTTTTCTTTTTGTTGATTCGTAGCCCCCATGCTTGGCTTTCTATGTCCACTTCGTTCAAGATGGTCTGTAAATCTTGTTCTGAATCCGCTATTAGTGCTGTGTCATCGGCATATCTTAAGTTATTGATGTAGTGTCCGTTAACTTTTATGCCGATGTTCTTGTCAGCCAGTGTTTGGTCGAAGATCATTTCCGAATAGATGTTAAAAAGAATGGGAGATAATGGACAGCCTTGCCGGACGCCTTTTTTTATTGGAATTGGGTCTGTCAGATCGTTGTCATAGCGAAGCCGGGCTGTTTGATTCCAGTAGAGAGTTGTAATAAAGTTGATATCATTGTTTTCAAGCCCAAGTTTTCTCAGTCGGTCAATTAGGCGGTCGTGGTCTACTGAATCGAAGGCTTTCTCGTAGTCAATAAAACATATATACACGTCTTTTTGATGTTCATAGCACCTTTGTAGCAATATTTGTAAACAGAAAATTGCTTCTCTGGTGCCTAGTCCCCTGCAGAATCCGAACTGTGTGTTTCCCAGTGCACTTTCGCACTTACATCTTATCCTTTGCTGAATCACCTTGAGGAAGACTTTTAGCACCTGGCTCATTAGACTGATCAGCCTGAAGTCTTCGCATTTCCGGCTGGTAGCCTTTTTTGGTAGGGCCACAAAGATGGATTGGAGCCATTCGGATGGAATGTCGTTGTTGCTGTAGATTTGATTGAACCATTTCGTTAGTTGTTGGATGTTGCTGTAGTCTAGTTGTTTCAGCAGTTCCACATGAATCTGATCCGGTCCACAGGCCTTGCCTGGCTTTGTTATTCGGATGGCATGTTCCACTTCAGATGTTAATATGTGGAGATTGTCTTCCTGTGTTTGTTGTTGCGTTTCTGCCGGTTTTCTGTTGGTGCCGAACAGATTGTATATATAGCTCTTCCAGGTGTCGAGTTTGGCTTGTTTGCTTAGTATAGGTTGATTGTTGTCCGTATATAAACTTGGGATAGGAGCCGGTTTGTAGATGTTTCCAGCTTCTTTAAGCTTCTTGTGCAGGTTATAGTTGTCATTTTTCTTGATTAGGTCTTCGATTTCTGCACACTGATCTTCCATCCATTTTTCCTTCGCCTTCCGGATTTCCTGTTTGATCTTTTGTTGTATTTCTTTGTATTTTTCCCGGTTGTTGTTGTTTTTGAATATTCTCCGTTCATCCATTAGGTCTAGTATGTGCTGGGTCATCCACCGTTGTTTCTTTTTCGACGCCTGATGTCCTAGCAGGGTTTCTGCTGTTTCATTGATGCACTGTTTGAGTGAACGCCCGAATGCTTGCACGTCTGTTGTTACTGCTTCGATCGATCGGATTGTAGTGTTGAGATGAAGCTGTACTTGTCGTCTGTTGGCGGTGTTCTTCAGTTTCTCCAGGTCGATTCTTTTTGTTGTGCTTGTGCGTTTGACTGCTCGTAATTTGAGACGTAGTGTTGCTGTTACTGGGTTATGGTCTGATGATATGTCAGCTCCGGGGTAAGTTTTTGCATTGAGGACACTTGACTTATATCTGATGTTGATTAAGATGTAGTCAATTTGATTCCTGACGATATTGTTGTCAGAGTCTTGTGGTGAGGTCCAGGTGTATAGTCGTCGAGGTGGTAGTTTGAACCAAGTGTTGGCAATGCTAAATTTTTCTTCTTGGCAGAACTGGACGAGTCTGTCTCCTCGTTCATTCCGTGTCCCCAAGCCATGTTCTCCGACTATGTTTTGTAGCTTTCCTTGACCGATTTTGGCATTAAAGTCACCGAGGATGACCGTCATGTCGTGCTTCTTCAGCAACTTTAAAGTGTTGCTTAGCTTGTCGTAGAACAATTCAATTTCTTGATCGTCTTTGTCCGCTGTTGGTGCGTAGACCTGGAGCACATTCAGGTTGATCTTGTTGCCTGCTAGCTGTAGTAGTGCGATTCGTTCCGATATTGGGGTGAAACTGGTGACTTTGTTGGCCAGTTGTTTGTGGACAACGAAAGCGACGCCGTACGTCTGCTTAGTGTTCTCTTCTCCTCCGGAACAGAAGACGTGGTGGTCGTTTGATATAAACTTCTTTGTTCCAGGCCATTTGGTTTCACTTAGCCCAAGTATGTTGATGTTAATGCGTTCCATTTCTTGTAAAGCATTGGCTAGTTTTCCTGGTTGTAGTAGGCTTCTAACGTTCCATGTAGCTAGTTTCAGAAAATTCTTCGACGCAAGCTCGGAGATTCTTAGCACCCCTGCCCCATTCAAGGGACGCCGAGACTCGGGGCCGTGGTTTATTTTGCTTGCTAACATTGAAGTTTTCAAGGGAAAGATAATCCAAGTAGTTTCCCGTTGCTTTCTTGGATCACAATTTAGTTGAAAAGGTCGTGTGTGGACCTTTTGAAACGGGTTTCGTCTGACGTCTCCACTGAAACCTTTCCGCCATGGAAGGCCCTTCTGGGAGCAAAGTTGTCTCGTTTCAGTCATTGTGAACTTTAGGGTTCACAGAATCAGAACTGTTAATCTTAGGGTTCAAAATTGTAATTTCATCACTTGTTCTGTTAGCACTGATCCCTATATTAGTGACTCACTCGGTTTCTTAAGGCCCGGTCAGTTTTAAGCAGTTTCTGTAAATATTTCACGCTCTTCAAAAATGCAAATGGAATATTATTCGGATTATCAATCCTCCACTCATCCATGTTGTTAGAATATTTAAGGCTTATTATCTTTTCTTGCTTGGGATTATAAAAAATGTCCAAAAATCAGAGATCAACTAAACACACGTTGTGAAAAAAGACAGAATTCCTTGCGTCTGTTACGGGATTAAAAAATTCAGGCCTTTCAACCTGTCTGTGCGAAAATGGCGATTACAACTTAGTACAAATATTCTTCTGTTATATTAATAATTTTATTTATAACCAGGGGCCACCGTATCCTGATTGCTTTGCTCGTCAACCCCCGCGCACACCTTCCTACATAAAATATAGAGATATGACGGAGTAAGTCAAATATTTTTCACGTAAAAGACACACCTGTCGAAACGCACTGATCGATATCTAATCAGGAAATTACCTATGTAATTATTTACCTGTGCATCTGTAGTGACGTTTTTCAAAATTCGAATAAATATCATTGTGTAATTATTTGCCTGCGTTTACATAGTCACTAAGGAAAAGGCCTTTTGCTTCGGGTTCCGTAATGCATGAAGAATATTGTTGCATCCAAAAGACCAGGACTAAAATATTTACAAACTATACAAATATTTAATTTTTTTACAAAATACGACAAATATACAAACTATATCAGGACGATGGCTTCCTCCATTAGCTGATATTAATATACAAAAAACGTTACAATGGAACATCAAACGATGCTGGGCGTGGTCATGTATTAGACAGTGAAGCATGTGAATGAGGTTGGTGCACGTCATGAAGGCAGTTTTCTTGCAATGCGCGAACGTTGGCATGCGTCCCACATACACGCTCTACATTGTCAATAGCAAGTGTCCGATTCTGCTATTTAACGTTCACCAATCTCAGGCACGTACTTCACTGTCTAACTGTTAGACAGTGAAGCACGTGGTCATGTGTTAGACTCTAACACATGACCAATCCCGGCATCATTTGATGTTCCATTGTAACGTTTTTTGTATATTAATATCAGCTGATTAAGGGACCTATCGTCCGGATATAGTAGGGGTATGATTGTAAATAGTTTAGTATTTTGTAAATATTTTAGTTTTTTTGTAGATATTTGTATTGTATAATGTTAATATTTGTATAATAATGACATTATATTAATATACTAACATTATAACGCACTGAACGAAATCTAATCAGGAAATAACCTATGTAATTATTTACCTGAGCATTTGTAGTGATGTAATTGTCCCGCCCACTTCTGCCATTGAATCGAATAAATATCACTAGGAGGAAATTTTTTTAATGTATAGCGAGATAGGGATATTCATGTGTTGTTATTGGGAACCCTCAGGGTTTTCCCCTTCAGCCGCTGTTGTACTTTTGTGTTGAAGCTCACACTAAAACCGGCCATTTGTATGTAGTGTGTTGGGTATGTAAATGTTATGATGTGTTCTGTTGTTACGTTTTCGGCCAGTACCTGGCTCTTAGCAAGTGGGACGAGACAACACCTGATCACCACATCCAACAACCACCCCCGCCACTTGGAGGCGGCCAGGATCTACAATCATCTTGCTGATCCAAATTAGAGTAAAACCCCAGCATAGCTTAAATTTAGTGAATGAAAGAAAAAGTGGATACAATTGGAATAGTATGGGAAGGAAAGTACAGAGAAGCGGAGGATCAAACAGATCGAATTATTCAAACATCTGTGGCCATGGTTCCTAGTAACCAAGACCTCAAGACCCAAAATGGCCATGGTTCCTAGGAAGTTTGCAGTTAATAAAGAGGATGGCAGGATGGTAAACGACAGTAATGACGATATGCTACTGCAACAAGATCTAGAAAAATTAGATCGATGGGCTGAGAAATGTCAGTTGATGTGTAAGCTGAGAAATGTCAGTTTCCAGTAATCCTGAGTAATTATCAACTGTGTGGTACTACTCTCAAGGTCGTGGAAAATGAAAAAGACTTGGGGGTAATTGTGCAGTCAGATATAAAATTCTCTGAGCAGTGCTGTCAGGACAGCTCATGGGGTTTTGCCAATGATATACAGAAATGTTGCTAGCAGGGATAAGGAGGTGATTATCCCATTGTACATGGAAATGGGACGGAGTTGTGGGTGATCCCGGTTCCGCTTGACAAGCGACACTATACAATGTATAAAAGAAATGGTCAGTCCGCATGTTGAGTACTACATCCAGGTCTTGGAGGCCTCATTTTAGGAAGGACTTAGATCTGCTGGTACGGAAACCAGATTGGTGAAGAGAGCAAAAGGGTACTCTTTTGTCTGGCACCTGCAGTGAGATCTAACTGAGGTGTTTAAGGCCTTGAGTGGATTGAGTAAGCTGAATATGAACCATTCTTCCTCTTTCTGAGACTATACACATGACGGAGCATTAATTGAAGGTGAGGAAGGATGGTTGCAGGATGGATGTGTGGCAGTCTGACTTTAGCCAGCGAGTGGTTGTTTGTTGGAACAGGCTTCAATCTGTTGTTGTGTAAATGTATGGTTTGAATAAATTCAAAGATGATTTAGACAGATTTTTGTTGGAGGGTATTCATGGTGAATTTAATCTTCGATTTAAGTTTCAAATTTAATCTTTAAAGTACATCCCTCGTAACTCGATACACCTTTGCATGGTGGCACAGCTTCTGGCAGACTGTGTGGAACTGATCTTGTGGAACCTGGTGGACCTCGTGGACTTTAGGGAGATTAAAAACATAGGGCCAGAATTCCCTATTTCGGGGAGTGGGTGAGATCGCATTGAGGATAGTTTTTTCTCTATGTGTATTCCCACATCGGCCGGACCTGAGCTGTAGCCGGTTTCAGTATATCCCATGCCATACCACAATAAGAGGGCATGATGTCAGCAGGGCAGAGGGGTTTCCATATAAGTTGCCCCACTGCATTCCGATTGCAACTGTTTCACTTTTTTCCGTTTCAAAACAAAACGAAGAACACGCGAAATTACAGACGTAATATACTGACCCCTCATTGCCTAAGTCGCTCTGATGCTTCATGCATTCATCTAAGTGATGAGGTTCTTCTCGAAGTGCTCAAATAGAAGGCTTTGGCACTTCCAATGGTGAATTTCTTGTGAATTTGTGACTCCTGTGACACCTGAAGATGAATGAGTGCAGTATTAATTAGAGCATCGATCATAACTTCTGCATGTGTGCCATTCTGTTCCCTCTTGATTAAATAAATGAAAGATAAAGGGACTTTACTTGAGAAATATCGAATGGAAGATATCATTATAAAATAAGTGCCTGGCCGTTAATTACTACATAGGCGAGAGCGTTTCGCCACATTATAGAAGACACAGAATAACGCATATCGATCAAGTAAATGGAAATCCTTTCAAGTTTCTTGACCGATGAGATAATTTACATTAATTATACAGTAAGCTTAGATCTGACTGATACTATTATTAACTTCTCTTTGAATTCAAGGGAATACCAATAAGAAATCTTTCTTCTTTTATTTTTCTTGGAAAGAGTTCCATTAATCACTTTTTATGGACGCAATTGCGCAATATGCAATTGCGCAATAATCCCTACACAATAGAAATAATAAATATGTGACAAAGTTTCTGGATTCGTTATTGAACCTGTCATCAGGCTTAATCAGGAAAAATGAGGCTGTTAGGACAGAATATCGAAGAGCATATCTCATATGCTCTTCGATTGAAACGTTACACAGAAACGTTACAATTGAAGCGTTACACAGAAATCGGCAAAAAGCGTTGTTGTACTGCTATTGAAATATTGGCAGTGATTAGATCAAATTTAAGAAATTTCTGCTATTCGCAAGAAGTCTGAGAAAACACTGAACTCATATTTTGGAGGACCGTTACCACGTGTTGCCCTGGTATTGCAGTACTCTAAATAAAACACACGGCTCCAGTGAAATATATTGTTGTTTTATTTAATTTTAGCGTTTGCCACTACATTTGAGTGCGAGTTACCTTTTTTGGATGAGATCGAGCTAAATTGCTGTCTAAATTGCCAATTGAAAAAAAGTATTTCGTTTATGGTGTATCGCGATTACTTTCTCTTTCATTAGAGAACAAATAGTTCACTATCGAAAAACAGTACAAAGAATGAAAGAGCGAGAATCTCAGAAAATATATAAACACCCATTTATCTGTTTTTTTTCACATTCCTGACGCACTTCTAAATCTGCCAGTTCAGTTTAAACTCCCACATATTTGATTCTGTATCTACACAAACATCGACAAAAATGAACTGAATGAACTTCAGTGATTTCGCCATATGGCCTCACGTTTGCGAGATATTATTGCCAATTTTGTGATGGAATTGAGAATATGATTTCAACTGGAGAGCTCATAGAACATAAGAAAAAAATCCCTGCTATAAAAGTAAACATTTATGTTATTTGTCCTCCGTACTCTGTTCAAGCAATTCTGGCCATGGAATATCTTTTATTCAGTTATCTCATCCAGCATCTTTCAGCTTCTGTCGAAAGAAACGAGGGAGAAGCTCACAGTGGATAATTTGTCCATTATGATACTCGCTTGTGGACTAAGAAATCATTCTGATATCTTACTTTCCTGTAACTCCTCAACAGTTATTCACAGACGTATGTCCCGTTTCAATCTTATATTAGTAATGTATAAGATTTAAGTAGTATCTTCTTCACCACCAACGTATCCTTTCAAAGAGGATGTATTATTTCCAAGTTCCAAGAAGGCGAATTTAACAATTTATGTGTCAAGGAACAGTTGATACGAACTGAACATTCCTGATACACTTTTATGTTAGACTTTTGCTGCAACTAACTCATATCGGAATTGGTGATTCCAGACTCCTACCATAAACTTGGATATCTTTCAAAAGTGATTTATTTACCAATGTGAAATTGTGTTCTGTTTTAGAACCGGGTCTGCAATTTCTACTATTTTTTTTAAAACCAGGTCTGTGTTTCTAACCCGACTGTTTCCTGGTGGTGAGGTGGCCTGAATATAATGTTCAGGCCACCTTTAATATTCATAGAGTACATGTTTGACAATAATAATAATAATAATAATAATAATAATAATTATTATTATTATTATTATTATTAATATCAATTTATTTTCGGAAGAAATACTAATACTAGGTGGATTTGGACGAGAGTCTTGGGGCCACCATAGAACTGAAATAAAGATGAAGATGAAGATGATGTGTTTCAAACCTCGTATACGATTCCATATGATTGACCAATTAACACAAAATATATTACTGCAATCAAGGATATACGATTATTAATTCATTAATCAATAGCTTAATTAAAATATTTAAAGCAAAAATAAAATATTTAAATTTGGACTTTGACTTCTCTAGTTTATTGCAGAAGAGAGAAATTATAAAATGTATTAACAACTTAATAGAATAGCCCAATCTTATAAGATAACATAAAATTAAATTTTTTATGTTGACTGGTTGAAGAAGGAATATCCAGCAAAAAGAAGTACTGTTTGGTAATCAAACATTTGACCAAATAAGATAGAAATGCTAAAGAAATCCATTCATGACAAATATCAGAGGGTGCGGTCATGAAAAAAGAGAATTTAAAAGTATTTCTTTGCTAATCCTATAGATTTTTATTCCGTTTGGTGACTGCTAATGAAACTACAGTTTTGTGAACCTGATCCAAAGTATAAAGCATGTAGTGGAGCACGATGGAGCTCTAACCTGGAAAAGGTTACGATCTCAATCATAACGTGGATTTGAACTATTAAACTATTCCCGTACAGATCAGATAATAAAATCCTCCTGAGAAGATTGGTGAAGTGGTGCTGACCAGAGATATTGTTGGAACCCATATTGAAGGGAAACTGCTACACCTCTATATTCTGCAAGCTTCATAAATCAAGGAATGGATTGAATTCATGGAAGTCAATCATCAGGGCGTTCTACCTTTGTAGGGTGTTAGCAGATAAAAGCCTTCAAAGCATTGCCAATTTTTTAATGAACTTCTTTGAGGAACTAAAATGGCTCCAGAAGGAACGTATCGATGAGTAAACAACGAGTTCAGAGAGGACACGTAAAATTCCTGCCATGAGCAACTGATACTAAAGGGTGGAATTGTTAAAGGATGACCAATAACACAGTTCAACTCCTTAATATCCAGTATTCGATACCCATGAAGTTTTTGATGTCAATAAGCGGGGCAAAGGACCATTAATCAAGCATAAAAAGACATATCACGGCAACTACATGCCTGACTGGAGAAGGGCAAATATTGCTTAGCAAGCCAATTTAATGCAAATTACAAATAATTAATACAAAGAAGATTCGAATTTAGACCCACTTAAGGCTAAAACATCGATGTCTTCTTCACTCACATGGAGTTACCTTTATCTGAGAGCTAGCTCTCAAGACGTTGAACGTGCAGTATAAATCATAAAAGAAGTTCAATAGATAAACCTCTGACTTCAAACAAGATCCGATAATGAGATTTCCTTGTAGAAACAACATTTGTTTCCTTCGTTTGTGACTTCAACCAAGTAATCCTCCATGAAGTCAGATCTATTGATGTATTAGGAATCAAAGGCCATCGTGGATGAATAAGTAAATTTTCGACGATATTCGATCTCATCTGCAGGAAATGATCTTGATTAATGTAACAGCATTGGCCGCTGTGTGACCTCCCAGCGGCAGCTGGGCATAACAGTTACTTCTTATTCGCAACACGCGAGAAAATGATCGCACATGTGGTTCTCCAGGCGAAGATGGCGGCAAGAAAATTAATGGATTTCGCCAGAGGAAGGCTCATCTTTACACAACCGACTCCGCCACATCCAATTATGGTGATGAATCACCTTGCAAGAACATTTAGACGGAACTACCTGCTGCATTTGGATTTCTATTACGCTGCAAGAAAAAAATTGTTTCGTAAGAGTTTCCCAATTCTCTCTCTCTCTCTCTCTCTCTCTCTCTCTCTCTCTCTCTCTCTCTTTCGCAGCATATTTCTATGGACGTAATCGGAGAGGGTAAAACAAAGTACATTTTCCCAATAGAAAGCCTTTTATCTCCTTATGTTTCTTAGTCAACCGTTCTGATCAGGTTTTTTCGCATCCCTCTTTTTGTTAGATATTAGAGGGGTGATTGAAATCCTCGTTTCCTGAATAGTTGTCTTTCAGTTACATTAACTGTGATGGCACAGATTAATTTCAGAGTTTCCTTTTTACGCGAACAAAGAACAGAAGATGCTTTTAAGAGTTCGCCGATTTTCTCTGAACACTTATATTTGGAAACTCATCGTGAGAAAGCCGGAATTCTTTTTTTTTTTTTTTTTTTGGGTATGTCACGATGCCATATTCGAAATTCAGTAAAAATGTAGGAGATAACTGGTAGTTATGTGACTTCCTCTACTACCCCATTTTCAGTTTAGGGAACAGCTTGAAGTCAGACGGTGCAAGGTCGGGGGAGTAGGGAGGCTGCTATGTGACTGTGATTTTATCACAGCCAAGAAATGCTGAACTATCATCACCGTGGGCGCATTGTAGTAGTGCAGGATCCAGCCATTCTTCAATTTTCGAGGTCGTCTTCGCGTCGCATTGTCACTCAGAGGTGTCAAAACCTCAACGTAGTAAGCAGCAGTAATGCTTCTTCCCCTGCTCACATATTCGTGGTGAACTATGCCCTCAGCGTCGAAAAAAAAAAAATAATCAGCATGATTTTGACGTTGGACTTTGCTGTGCAGAACTCTTGGACCATAGGGAAATTTTCGTGTGCCATTCGGATGATTACACCTTGGTCTCGGGGTTGTAGGCGAGCACCCAACTCTCATCCTCGGTGACCACTTTTCTTTGGAAGCTCAGATTCTATGCAGGTTTTCCGAACAAATCGCCTGCGATGACTTCCCTGCAGTCCATTTGGTAGTCTGACAACAAGCGTTGAACAAAATTTGCACGCACGTGACGCATCCCTAAATCGGCAGCACTTTTCTAAGTTTGAAGAAGAACTTGATGTTAGCATGCTGTTTGCAACATTCCGCAATCAGTCAGCTGCGGCACACGAGTGAGGTTGTTAAGCCAGTTCCCACTTGCCACGCGTGCGCATCAAGGTCAAAGTCAACGTCCCACGAAACCTTACTGCCATAGCCCAAACCATTTAAATACTAGCCCGCAATTTCTGAAATTTTTGAATGTACAAAGTACATTTTATCAATCATTCTTAATTTATCATGAATAAAACAATCAATTTTCTCCGACAAGTCTCTTAACTTCTGTTTCCTAACACAAAATGGGTAGATATCTGTGAAAGGAAAATCTTCGTAGCCAAAAACGGTCTGAATCTGTTTTTCATTTCTTTCATGTAAAATGATAACCACCTCACTACGATGTCGGGTTCACAACGTGATTTTTTTTTCTTTCTCGTCGCTCCATCATATTAAGGTCACGAATAAGCTTCTGATAGAAATATTATTAGTTTTCTATTCTCAGTCTGCATGAATCACGAAAAGAATAAAAATCTGCAGATGACAGGGGATGGCAAAAGGAGAAAGATGGTAAAAGAGACTCGCGTGGAGAATTTCTGATTAAAAACTGTCACAAACTTGCTCAAAGCGAAAAATCAATTTAATGTTTTTTAGCCTTAAGAAAGCAAAGATGACGTTAGGGCAATAGTTACAAATGTTTGTATAAATTTATGTTCCCGGGTTCATGAAAATCACTAGAAAACTTTGAGAATAAAGGCATTTTATTTCCGTGTGTTCATATACTAGACAGTAAATCTTTATTCGAAAGGAAAAATAAACTTTTTGAATAATTTGTGGCCGCTTCTGTTTATTGAAGTTTCCATGAACTTGTCTCTTTGTTATATTCATGTTTCCAGCATAAAAGCAGGAAGTTTGTTTTAATTGATTTAAATTTTTGATTATTCTTTTGCATCTAGAAATTGCACAGTGTGATCATAGAGTTTGCTAATGGAACTAATATTTGATAAATGATCAATGTTACTAGCTAATCAGATGGATTGCCTTCGAAGTAGTCTCCTTGATGATCAATACACCGATGCCAACGATCTTCATGGGGGCCAAATTCATAATGAACAATGGCCAGTGAGTCAAAAGTTACGATAAGCATGATCTTCACATGTAATTGAGACTGTCTTTTTTTTTTCGGCCTTAGAGGAGGCGGAATCTTCCATCGAAAGAATCGGGCCTTTGCCATAAAGTGAAAAGCGTACTTAAGGAACCCATTTTCACTCGACCGAAGACAATAAAAAAAAAAAAGAAGAAAGGAACGTATAGAATATTGTGTGCAAGCCAAAGGAAATTATTTTGAAGGGGATAACTTATAAAGCACGAAATATTTCATTATATTTATTTCATTACAACAGCAGCATCATCATGATTGAAGAAGCACACCACGTACAATCGTTTTTAATTCATCCATGAGGAAGACAGGAAACAGATAAAGGTGAAAAGTTAGATCTACTGTCAACTTAAAATTTGTTATATACAGTATTAGCAATGAAACGTACGTATACATCTTCAAAGAAAATCTCTTCACCTGAAGTTTAGAATTGTGATCATAAAGATTCTAATTGTTTTTCTCATTCATCTCACTTTGAGGATATCATGACGGTTGTGCCAATAACCAGTTTTCTCCATGTCATGCGAAAAAGGCCTGGATTCGATTTCCGATTATATGTTAAATCATAGTAGTAGTTGTACTAGTAGTACTAATGGAAAATGATGCAAGAAAGCAAGCTTATATTGCATCAGCGCCAAAAAAAAAAGAAAAAAAAAAAAAAAAACAGTTCACCCATCCTCACCCTCCAAGAATTTGTCTAGTTCTTCCTTGAATTATTAAACCCATGGTCTAACAATCAACCACCCACTGGTTGAAGCAAAACTTCTGCACATCTATTCTGCAACCATCCTTCATCGACTTGAATTTATGTCCCCTCATGTGTGAAGTCTCAGCAAATGGAAGAATGCCATTAACATTCTGCTTACTCAATCCATTAAGGCGTTAATCACCTCAATCAGATCTCCACGCAGGTCTCTGATCTCGTGACGCTGCAATTTGCGGAACTGAAGCCTTTTTTTAGGTAAGAGCACCCTTTTGTTCCCTTCACCAATCTCGTTGCCCTTCTCAGCACCCGTTCCAGCAGTCTACATCCTTCCCAAAGTGGGGCTTCCAGACCTGTATACAGTAATCAATATGCGGCCTACCCATGCCTTATATAGAGGGATAATAGTCTTCTTATTACTGCAGAGGGATAAAAGGTGATCATGTGTCCGAATAGAAATCTGGCCACTTCTAGCCAACTGCCTCGCTCTCTTAACTGCGATACCACCTTTTTTACGAATTATTGGAGTGAAATAATTACAAAAAACACTTATTCAATTAAAGGGAAATGCAATTCTAGGAGCAACTGTTTCTCATTACCAAATTCCATAAAAACAGCCGACTGCATCACTAAGTTCAGTGTTGACAAGGAGAAAGGCACAGCGGCCCTTTATTGCCCCACTTTGTTTCCCTCATTCCTTTCTCTTTCTTTTGAGAAAATATTCCATAAAAACGAACATCTTCTCAGTGTGCCTGGAACACACCAAAAAGCTGAACAAGATGGGCTCCTTCAGCTTTTTGGTGTGTGTGTGTGTTTTTTTTTTTTTATTATTTGCTGTATTAGGCAATCAGTTAAGCTTCAGCAAGTGAAGGTTGACTAACCTGTACAAAAGAATCTCACTCCCAATTAGCATTAACCACTGAAGCAAAGTAATGTTCTGGAAGACAAGTTCCGATCTGCTATCTATAGACAGGAAAAGTAGAACAGCTGTATAAACCAGAAAAGGAATTTCCCAAATATTTAAAAATTATAATTTCATGGAATCATCTACCATGGAGTTTCCTTTCACACCATTACTGTAATCTATAGATTAATAATATATTAAAATCTTACTTTGCTGGTTATACAGATAATTCTACATTTTTCGTTTCTGTATGATGTTAGTATATGTCAAAAACCAGTTTCATTCGGTCAATGAACTAAAATCTGCTTAAAGATTTAGGCTGAAAGAAAGAAAGTCTAAAACGTGCGATGGTGGTATAGTGGTTAGCATAGCTGCCTTCCAAGCAGTTGACCCGGGTTCGATTCCCGGCCATCGCAGTTTCTTTTTAGAACTTAACCATATCTTTATTTAAGTTTACTTCGTGATTTGATAGAAAGAAAGATTAATTTTTTAGTTGATCGATTTATTTAAATTAATTGAATTTGCATTTGATATATTGTGGGCGGAATTTTACTTCTATTCTACTATCAGATATCCAGAACAGATTAAAATATTATTTATATTTCGAAAAATTGTTTTAATTAATTTTTTTTTCAGTTTTAATTTAGTTTTGAATTATTTGAAAATAATTTAAAATTTTCAAAGAATATAAATATTTATTTAGATTTCTTTTTGGATTCTCATCACTCATTTTAAAATTCAGGTACTCAAATATGGAGAATCTTATTAAAGTCCTAAGGGATGCTATAATATTCAAAATCTGCATTTTTGAAACATTTTACTGCTTTTATTTTGGTAATTTATTCTATAAAAGAAATATGTTTAAATATGCTTTTCATATCTTTTGCTTAAAGGATATTCTTTTGTTTTTAATTTACGCAATACTCTGAAATCAAATATATTTTTTTTTTTTATAGTGGAATTCCAAGAATCTGTATATCACAATTTGACATCAAAACCTTCGAAACTATTTAAAGGTCAAATGTAGATAAAATATTGCTGTAAAGATGAGTCACACGTAATATTTTTAACCACCATGGCGAATTGGCGTCTTGGACTTTTCGATTCATTCCTTAAGTTGAACTGTATAACCTGATGAGCATGCCATACAACAAGGAATGTAGTTTAGTGTATTCTGCTGGAAATCCAGGAATATATTTGACTGCTGTGTTGTTTCCCAAACATTTTACCATTAAATATTGACATTTGAGACGCATTTCAGATTGAAAAGTTACCTGGAAAATATCTTAAAGATCTATTTGAAATTGGGCTGCTCTGGTCAGGAGCACATGAATTCAGCTCAAGACAATAAATAGTTGTCTTGAGCTCGTAGCTATGAAAATCACTTCGAAAGAACTAGGTATTATTAGTATAAATGTATGGTTAATTTTAACTTTTCCTTCTTCCAGTTCATTTTTACAATGATTAAAGTCTGGTTGAACAATGATAGAACTTTAGACCATTAATGTGGCTTTTCATTTGTTATGTATGGAGATGGTCTGTATGAAGCAATTATGTTATTTAAATGTGATTTCTCTTTACCATATACTGTCCATACGTTTACTTTGTCGTGAGTAGATGTTTGACCGATTGTTTGTTTGTTTGTTTGTTTCGGGATTTATTGGGCGCATCGGCAACTATGGCCATAGTGCGCCAGTGTTTGACCGAAATTGTGATTCAATTTATTTGTTTTCTTCATAGGAATTCATTGATGGTGAAATGTGGATATTTATTTCGAAACCAAATAAGTGATGAAAAATCCTACGAACTCTCAATGATCTCATTAAGACCTCTATAACTGTCCCTTGGTATTCTTGATTCATAAATTTCATACAAATAATTTGGAACTTCAAATTGTGAGAACGAACATTTCTTATTGGTTGCTCATAAGAATTCTCGGCTGACTTAAACCTGGAACGAATTCCTTAAAGGTTAGGGTTGGAGAAACGGGACAACTGTCCTCCATAATGGCATCATTTACTTTTCACGCAATATACCATGACTGACGTAGTTACTCTCCAAGCATCAGCTGCAATGGGCATCAGGCCGTTCACCATTAAGACAACTGCCCTACGATAGTCCTTATTTTCAGCAACGCATGACATTTTCGACTACTTAAGGGTAGCCGATTGTTTGTGTAAATTATATTTTCAGTTTTAACTTTTTGTGATATAATTTCTTAGTCACAGCGATTAATACTGGTATAATAACTACTAAACTTATAAAATATGATCTGAAGTACAGTATTCACTACGGGCTCTAAATTAACCCTTGTATGTTATACAAAGGTTAATTTAATAAATAAATAATCCAAAGGAGGGAATTCACCACTTTATAGGATGAAGGGTGAGTCTTTCTGCTTCATCCAGAATCTCGTGGGCCTTTGTAATTTGTTCTTGAGCAGTTAAAATTCTCGGCTATCGAGGCCTCGAGTCATCAACCCCTCGACTGTCCACTTTCTTAATGCACCTGTCCCACTTGAAAATTAAAGTGTTTTCTTCAAATACTTGCCTCTGTAAACGTTTCATATTTTCTTACGGTCTCCACATCATTCAATCACATCAAACACAACAGCGTATAACGGATCGTTGCTAAGTCATAAAATCTTCCATTAGACAACTTGCAACACGATTCACAGGAAGTAGCAGTACGTAACTTAACGCCACTTTGAAACTACACTGGTGTGCAAAACTTTAGGACCAGTCAGGTATACCTGTAGCTTCTCATAGAAGTGGCCTGGATAAGGGAAAATCAATGGAAAGGAAACTCGTGAGGTACAGAAATGATGAAGGAAACAACACCGACACAACAACGGAAACAAAACGGTACACAGGGACTTTATTCAAAAACTGCAACATACCACTGGCTGCCATGATACAGATGCATCGCTGCCAACGATGGAACAAAGGGAAGAGGTGGTCTTCAGTAGGAGATGTGGTCTTCAGTAGGAGATGTGGCCACCCCTAATGTCGATGCACACTTTGCACCGCCTGTCCATACTTAGAACAATGTTGTTGACAAGTTCTTGCGGTAACATCGTGCATTCCTCTGTCAGCGCCATCTTCAGTTGGTGAAAATTTTCTGGTGGGTATGAATGTGCGGCAAGGCGTCTCCCCAGAGCGTCCCATATGTGTTCGATGGGATTTTGATTGGCTGAAACGGACAGGCCAATCCATACGAACAATGTCCTCACTTTCCAAAAGCATATCAACAGCTGCAGTGCGATGGGGTGTAGCGTTATCATCCATAAACACGAACTCGGGGCCAACGGAAACTCGGAACAGACGTAAATGGGGAAGAATTACCTCAGTACACTAGCGTGCACCGGTTATAGTACCGCCTTCCAGTATCTGGACTTATCTACGTCCATCCAAGATAAGGCCTCACCAGACGAGAACACCTCGACCACCATATCGATCCCTTTCAGTGATGTTTGCGGGGTAATACCGTATGCCAACCTCTCGTCAGATTAGCTGACATCCAGAATAGCTGCTGAGACTAAATCTACTCTCATCAGTAAAGAGTACCTTACCCCATTGCGCTGCTGTGCAGTCCTTGTGTTCGATGCACCACTGTAAACGGTGTCTCCGATGGGCAGGTTTTAAATGAACACAGCGTACTGGCCTTCAGACAAACAATCCACCTTTGTGGAGTCGCCTGGCCACAGTCAACCGCGATGTCCTGCGTCCTGTGCTCCTGTGCAGCTGTTTTGCAGTGGATCCCGCTGTCTGGTGTCGGTTCCTCTTGCCCTGTAACAATATATAGCGGTCATCATTGGGCGTTGTTTTTCATGGAAGACGACCACTGGTCCTTCGAACAGCTGTACCTGTCTTTCTGAAGGCCGACCACGCACACGAACGATGCTCTGGGCGATACCGAACTCTGCAGCCACACTCCTCGCACTTCGACCTTCTTCGAGCTTCCAGATTATTCGACTCCGGGTAAAGTCATCCAGATGTTGTCTACTGGCCATTTCGTTGTCTGTAGCACTGTATGAAACCAATCATGCTCACCATTCGGTAATTTGCACATAACTGGTAAACTGCTGCTTTCATCTGTTTATGTGAGCCCTCTCATCGCGATTCAAATTTTTGCATGTGCACCAGCTTTCTACTGAACGGGCTGTGGGGGTGGAAAAACAAGAAATGCTTTATATATAATTTTTTGTTTCTTATATTTTTATTTCGTTTTGTTCCCTTTTAATGTTTATCCACTTTATTCTTATTTCCCCCACTTACGCATCTGACTTTACTTCACAGAAGAATTCCAAATTCAAGGGAATTTCTCGATTAATTATAATTCCCTTCGGAAAATCTGGGTGTTCCAGGATGACAAACTACACACACAAATATATAATATAACATAGTTTATTTACATATATATACAACATAAAAAAATGAACAAATTGAGGCATGTACTATTAATATCCAACTTTGTCTACTTAGTATTAGTTATATATATAACTAAGTACATTGGTTATACTCTATTAATGTTATCCTTTCCTTTACAACACAAACAATATTAGTACAGCAACTGTTATAGTTTCTTCCTTGCACATGATCCATAAATTTTCTTACATGCTCCATAATTCTTACCTTATACACTGGTTTAGGACTTTACCCTCCCTTTCCAAAAATGCTAATCATACCTACATTTTCCAGGAAACAACTTATGACAAATATTCCTTTTCTCTCCTTTGCTTATAACATAACATATGTTTGATTATTAATCAAAGCCACTACTATCATTAACATCCTTTTCTTCTTCTTTAGCTCCTTTCACTAATTACAAAGTTATACCTGTCAAATTTCTATTATTATTACCTAACTTATCTCTCTCTACATTACGTATATATTTTTATACATGTATATATCTCTCAGTATCTTAAATCTCCACTAATCTGTTATTAGGGTCCTAAAGTCCTTTAAGGTAACGAGAATACTATGTTAGTCACTTACTTAATTTCTTCTTAGGCAGCTTCGCTGTTTTGGATCCTCCCACTCTTAGTTGGAAATGTCATCATCGTATATCAGGGCATTCATTCTAGAACTTCTAGCGAATTTTCTAATGAGGATCACAATTCTGGTATTCTAATGGACTCACTGTACACTTTAACTGGGCTGGCACGTTGCATACTATCATACTCCGTCGATATGGGGACTGCTATCTTCATCCTGAGGCCTTTTTTCAACTTACACGGGCTACTTCCATTCGTCACTTTATCGAGCTACTAATTCCGAGTTTTCGCTCCTTTCTCTCGAGCTACTGATTCTGCGGATTTCGCTCCCTTTCTCTCCACCTTATTAAAACCTTTCACAAGGAAAAACTCATAGGGTGCTACCCTCGTTTTCCCGCTCCACCTATTAAAAAAAACTTTCAAGAAGACTTCACAGGGCGCTACCCTGCTCTTTGCCCACCACGACCAAACACTCAACTGTTAACTGACACATATTTCCTGGCGCAACAGAACCCTCAACTGTCCATGTTACTAAGTCATTTTCGCAAACACTCCCAAATTCTCGACTGTGTGTTGTGTCCAAACTATCTCACCCAACTATCAAACACCGACAAAAACTCAACTTAGTATAACATTAACCCATTTCCATTAATACCCACATCACTTCATTCTGTCTCTAACTCACATTTTTTACAAAACCACCACAAGAAGGCTCACCTTCCACATAGCTCAACTCAGGCATCTCCTTCCTACTCACATTTTATAACACGACAAAAAACTCAACTCTCAGTCTTAACTCAATTTCCCAAACGCCGACAAGAATCTAAACTTAGTCTCCCCCTAACTCATTTCCACACACCCCCACATACTCAACTCGGGGTTCTGCCTGTTTCTAACTCATCTTCATAACCACCCACATAAAGCTCAACTGACGGATCTCTCTCCGTTTCCCCCTGCTCACTCACTTTTTGTCATTTCAATCACGTACCACCCTAGTATGTCAGGTCTGCCCCTTTTTTGTTCTATAACCAATCTACTCCTTTTCTTCGACTTTCTTTCTGCCCTATTCGTCCTTCGACCTTTCTCAAGCTAATTTTACTATGTACAATGCAACCTCTTATTTTAATAAATTATAAATTTTCCCAGATTGTCTGTTCCTTTGAAGCGCGCCGCTACTTTGTTTGTGCTTTTAACAAATTTGTTTTTCACTATCTTCTAACCTTGCGATCGCCGACAGTCAGACGCCAATTTTAAAATCTCACAAGAGCATTTGACCCCTATTTACGACCTGACTAGCTCCGGGTGTCCCCGATCAAAGGGAATGTCCAACCGATTGTGTCCTTCTCGTATTGTTCTGTCCTAGCCTAAATTGTTTGCACCTCCTCGTCAGTAGCCATAGTTACGTTCGGCCCGTAGTCTCCCACGCTAACCTTTACATTTACCTTGTCTACATTTAATCCCTTTGCCTGTGACCCATTATCTAATTAGAATTTGTGGCCAGTACTGTTCCGCTGCCCCATATTGCCATTTTCTAATCTTTATTTTACATTAATCTCACTTTTTTTTCAAAAATATTAAACATGTAAGATTTTACATCTTACAGGGCACAGTTATGCAAATTGCCACAGGCTGTTTCGTTTGATTTTTGTGGTTGTAACCTTTAGAAAGAATGGTGGTCCTTAAGTTTTGCACACCAGTGTATCGGAGACTAAAATGGTCGCTTTCAGGCGTGCACGTGTGTATAACAGTTCCTTAAATTGTGACCTGGTTTATTAGTTTAAAGTTAGTGCCAAACTCTGGATTTGTGTTGGATCAAAGCTATTAAGGAATTGGAACACCTTGGTCAGTTTTGTTTTAACTTTATTCGGGTAGAAGTGAGATTCTGTTTGCGTTCTTTATCCAACGCTAACAACAATGGGTCTGCCGTTACAAGCGCCATTGTCTTAGAATTGGAGAGAGTGACCAAGTGAGAATATACGGTCACCACGCCTGAATCATACTTATAGACTGGGGATTAATGCCCCCTGTGTACTACTATAGCGTAGAATTGTGCTCTCTGAACTCTATGACCTTGTAAACAATACAGCGAAGTAAATGTGTCTTCAAGTCCCCGCCCCCTATCAATAGACATGACATGGGCGAGTTGCAACTTTTCTTCCATTGCTTCCACACCAAATTAACTATAATTTATGTGATCGGGGTTACCCCAGCTCAACCAAACTGCACCATTTCAGTACAGCCAGATACCTTACTGACAACCCAAGACATAGATATAAATGAGAGGGTAGAAAACCCAGAAGAATTAAAACAAAGAACAATGGGCAAAGAATAAAACCAAAACTTATTTCGGCTAATTCAGACCGAGAAACAAGAAGCACCAGAGAAGCTAAAGGCGTCCAGGAACTTAGCAAAGGAGCGGAAGAGCAAAAACAAAAACAACCCTTGACCCCACCCTCCCGCAGGGAACAGTACTTGATCAAGTGCTGGTACTCAGAGCGGCACTAGAAAGCATAATGAGAGACAACAGCAGTAGAATTTCCTCTGAGATTAGAGCTAAAATAGTCCTACAATGGACAAAGCTCGAGACAATTCTACTGCAAACCAATGTAGAACATCAGAAAGCTATTGCAGCTCTGGAAACATACAAGGTTGATGGAGGCATTCAAATGCAAAAGCGCGCCCCATACTATGCCAATGCGCTGAGGAGTACACAACCAGAGGCAGAAAATGCGCTGAGGAGTACATAATCAATGTCCAGACTCAGAAAAGGAAAATGCTGTTACAAACACCAAATCTATTAATCCTACGTCCCACGGAGGAGGAAAACAACACCAGTGAACAAATTAAGCAAAAGGTAATTGAAAACATGAAGAGGGATTTTGAAAACACAAGGGTTAAGTCAATAAGAAAAACTAGAAACCCCGGGATAGTAATAGAAACGGAAAATAAAGAAGAAGCCGAACAGATCCTAACAGATACCAAAATAAGAATGCTCGGGTGAGAAGGGCGGAGATCCTGAATAAAAAGTGTCCCTCCATAGTCGTGTTTGTCGTTAACTTCGAGCTGACAGCTGAACATCTAGCATAATAGATCTACAAAAAGAATCTAAAACATGAGATCCCAGACCAAGAAGCCAAAAATCTTATAACACCAAAATTTAAAACAAAAGCAAGAAATGGAAGTGAAAGCAACTGGACAGTCGAGCTGGCTCCAGTTGCCTGGCAAGCGATCAAAGCACAATCAAGAATCTACATCGAGTGGAGCTGTCTGCGCTACAGGGAGCACGTGGCCATTCCAAAGTGCTTTCGCTGCTGTAAGTTTGGCCACACGACACACACCTGCTCCCAGAAGAAACCGACCTGCGGCCACTGCTCCGAAAAAGGGCACGAGTTTAGAAACTGCCCAAATAGAGCTAGGGAACTTGTCTGCGCCAACTGTAAAAGCCTTAAGTGAGAGCATGCGCACTCCTTAAGAGACGCAATGTCCAACATACATCAGAACCAAGGAGTTATACCAATCCAGGATTGATAATGGGTTCGCTCCTTAAACAAACCTTCAACACCGGGATACTGAAAATACAACAGCTTAATGCGCAGCGTGCTCGGGCAATGGTCGAGCAGTTCAGCAAGAAGGCAGAAGAGGAAAACACTGACCTCATATTTGTACAGGAACCGTACACCCACCAAAAACAGGTGAGATGATACTCCATAACTTACAAAATTGTGCACTGCACAGAGGATACCCCTTGGGCGACAATAATCGTAAGGAATACGGATATAACAGTTACAAATATCCAGCAGCCCTGCACGCCTTGGGCAGCCTGTGTCCAGTTAATCACTTCAATTGGAACCATTTACATAATAGCTCTCTACTGTAGACCTGGCATAGAAATTTACTTTGTGACAGCGTACTTAGAGAACGTACAATCAATCTTAGCCGGACACAAGATAATTACTGGGGCAGATGTGAACTGCAGATCACCACTGTGGCATAGCCGGACCTCCGACCGCAGAGGAACGGCTAATGGACAGAAGTTGGAAGACTTCCTAACAAACTCGATATTCACTGTTATTAACCAACCCTTCAGATGTTGACCAAAGTAATTGGTCAACATCTGACCAAAGGACAATCACATACTGCATACAAAGAAACCTACAAATAACACCGATAATAAGGCAGATGCAGAGCAGATTCAATGTCCACAAAGCTAACTGGGACATATTTAAAGAGAATCTTCGTAACCAAGAGCAACTCTACATGGAAACGCACAGAAATCTGGCTGCCGAGGTGGAAAACCCGGAAACCCTGCAAAGAGAAGTGACCGAAATGATTACCACGGCAGCCGAAGTAGCCATGAAAAGAAGAGTACCCAACACCAGAGCAGCACCATGGTGGGCACAAGAGCTCCAAAGACTGAGAAAGATAGTACAAGCGAAACGAAAAGAATTCCAACGGGCAAGAAGAACGTGGCAGGCAGCGGAAGTTGCGGAATTTAGAAACCGATATCGTCAACTCAGAAACCAGTACACAGACAAAATCAAAAAGAGCAAAAGGGAAAGTTGGCATAACTTTGTCCAAACAACAGGAAACACTTACCCCTGGGAGATCGTGTACAAAATCACAACCAGCAGGCTCCGTAGAGGCGAAGTGACAACGGCAACCAAAACTCCTCAAGGCACGATGACCACAACATGGAAAGACTCAGTAAAAAATATTCTTGCGACAATCATACAGGAACCACCAACAGAGATAACAATGGAGCAGACAGAAATATGCCAAACAAACGCACAATATGCAAACACCCAAAGAGAACCACCATTCACACTTGAAGAGATACAAGAGGCTACAAGCAGAACAAAAAACAAGCGGTGTCCAGGTTCAGATCTAATCGAACCAGAAATGATTAAAAAGACAGCAGAATATATTTCCCAACTCCTTTTGTGACTCTATAACTGCTGCTTGGCACAAGGCTACTTTCCAACTCAATGGAAAACAGCTATAATAAAATTGATACCAAAAAGCCCAACAAAACCATTGGAGTTACCGACATCGTATAGACCGATAGCCCTGCTATCGACAGTTAGCAAGATTTACGAAACGCTATTGCACAAGAGAATCGAACACTACTACACAGAAGCAAATCTCAGCACTCCAAAACAATACGGCTTTAAACAGGGTTCTTCAACTAAAGATGCAATTCTGGACCTTCTCAACAAAGCCACGCAATGCACCAACAAGTATTTTCTAGTGATTGCAGTGGGCTTTGTTGGGGCGTTCGAGATCCTCTGGTGGCCGAACGTCCTGGCAAGGCTCCGTGCTGCATCTTTGCCACAAAATCTTTATGACAGCCTAAAATCCTATCTCACGAACAGGGAAGTGCAGATCCTCATGCCTTATGCTAACCTCACCCGTCTTGTCCGCAGGGGCTGCCCCCAGGGATCGGTCCTGTGGCCGTTCCTGTGGAACATTGTTCTAGATGACTTTCTCTGCAAGGACCTGGGCGATGTAGAGGCAGAGGCCTTTGCTGATTATTTGATCTTATCCACAGCAGCAGACTCAAGAGCAAATCTGGAAAAGCAAGCAAACAAAACACTCCAAACCCTACAGGAGTGGGCCAAAACAAACAATTTAAAGATAGCACGGGAAAAGACCAGCTCCGTCCTTCTTAGAGGAAAGCTTAAATTAAATAGGCCGCCACAAATCAAAATAGAAGGTACCACTGTGAGACTAACCAACCAGATAAAGTACCTAGGGATAATTATAGATAGCAATCTCTCATTTAAACCCCATCTAAATTACCTCAGGAAGAAAATACGCAAATATACAGGACTCATACTAAGAATAATGCGAAGGGACTGGGGACTGAACAAGAGGATCCTCTCCTTATATTATAAAGCCTTATTTATACCGGCAATTATCTACGGCTCATCCGTATGGATGACGAAGACCAACACAGCAAGAAATAGGAAAATATTAGAAACAATACAAAGGAACATACTACTAACCATCACTAGGGCAAGCAATACAACTAGTACGGCAGTGCTTCAGATCATTGCTGGTGCACTGCCCATTGAATTGGAGGCAAAAAGACAATACCAATCACAACTAACGGCTTAACCCTCAATGTTACCAATGATTGGAAGCAGGAGCAAAAAGGAATTAATGCACACCTAACTCACATTTGGTAGACAAGGTGGAATGAAACCACCAAAGCAATAACACACAAATCTCTTCCCCTAGTAATAAAAATGTACACAAAAGCACCAGCATGGATCTACCCGGGCCTCAACACTACCTACTTAATAACAGGCCATGGCCGTTCAAAGATAAGCTAAACACAATGGGCATAACAGAAGACAAGAATTGTCCATGTGGAGAACCAAAGACTTGGAGTCACGTCATGCATGACTGCGACAACTATGAAGATGGAGACCTCATTTATGGAGACCTCATCCGAAAAAAAAAAAAAAAATGCATTGAGCTTCTTGGAAGGGTTCAAAGAAGAGCACTCGCATGGTGAGATCGGCAACAGGGCGGCCGTAGCAGGAAAGACTTCGATTGTGTGGGTTACGAAGCTTGACAACCAGGCAGTTTATAGGCGACTTGACTGAGGCTCTAAGAGGGGTTAGTAAAATGGATGAAGGCAGAATTTTCACTGTTATAAAGAATTCTAAATCCAGAGGCCACAAATTCGAATTTCAGGGAAAGAGATTTAGATTGTATTGTGGAAAGTCTTTAGCTAGTGAGCTGTTGATTACTGAAGCAAGTTGCCTCTGCAAGTAGTTACGGCTGACAGTTTGAAGAAATTGCAATGTCAACTGGGTAACCTACGTGAGGAGGGAAGCGTTTAATTTGCTTTGCATTTTCTTATCTACTTTTTCTGTTTCTTTGATTTTTATTTTTGGCCGGTATAGCAAAAGCCAGTGGCTTTCTTGCACTATATGGCAGATACTACTTATGTTGCTGATGTGCCGCAAATCCTACAACAAAAGTGAACTTCACTCAATTAGAAAACTGGTTTTCTTATATTGTAAATTATCGATTGAATTCTTTTGATAAATCTTCACTAAAGAAAAATACCTCGTTTGCCTCTCCTTATTGGAATTAATAAATTGAAGATTAATAAAATGGCCGACATCTGCATTAGAAGAACGCTTCGTTCCACCTTTAACGTAAGCTTAATAAACTCTATAAAAATTGCAGTTATTTCTAGCATATTTTGTTGAAAGTCTTAATGAAGACATATTAAAAATAGAAAAAAAAACGGTTCCATGAATTCTTCATTGAGAAAGAATAATTAACTGAGAAAACTCATTAATTATGTACAAAAAAATTAATGATTTAATCTTTTAAAGAATTCACAAGTATATAAAATGCCTTTCTCGAGAATTTCTTGGAGGGCTGTCACACTCTAAGCAATCTTCAGAATAATACTGCATTTCTTTAAAATTATTATTTTTTTTTATTTCCAACAGAAATTGTATTAAAAACTTTCTGTTCTCAATCAGAGATATTAAAATTCTGTTCGGGAAAAGTAATGTGTTTGTATAGTTTTTAATGAATACCTCCCGCAACTTTTATGTTACGCATTAATTATAACGTGCACTAAAGCTATTTGCATAAAGTGTTCTGGCGTGAGTTTTTTTTTTTTTAATCAGCGGTAATGTACTTAATTAATGAGGTTGCAGCAGATAAGAAAAAGTTGTTTGCATTTAATAAAATATAATTATCCAATATGGAGATTACTGCACACAAAAAAATGAGTGCAGCGGTAGGTGGCGCTATCATTTAATTCTCATGCACATCATTCTAATAGATGATCGTATTTTTTTATTTTCTACAAGTTGCTCTCCAAAAAACTGATATATATTGTTTCATTTGAGGTTCTTTCTGGAAAGAACTGAATATTGAAACCACCTACTTGCCCATCGTACTTTCGTTTATTGGTCACAAATGGTCAGACCGCTACCATGTTTTTGTGTTACAGCTCGTAACAAAAAATGTAGAGTAGATAAATCAAATTTATAAGATGCATCAGTCAAAACATAATGACCACCTACCTAATAGTGGTATGTCCTCCTGCCACCAGTACTGCAGCCATTCGGCTAGGCATTGACTCTATAAGCGTTGCAGGAGACACGTTGTAGTATGTCTTCAGGGTTGCGTCCCTTAGATCTGCCATAGTCCGTGGTGGAAGACCCAAAGGCCCATTTGTCGATCCACGAAGCCAAAGGTGTTTTATGAGATTCACATCCGGGAATTCTGGGTCCTTGGGAATTCTCTAGAATCTGGAAGTCACTTTCGTGCTCGGCGAACCACTCTCGAACAACAGCGGCAACGTGTAAAGGCGCATAATCCTACTGGAGCACCTCTGTGCCATCAGGATAGCACGTTGCTTTGAACGGGTGTACCTGATCAGCCACAATGGACAGAAATGTAGTTTATCCAGAGTATAGTCTAGAGGTATGAGGAAAACCCAGGAAAACATCCCTTATACCAAAGCACTGCCCTCATCTGCCTCTTTCTGTTGGAAGTGGACATCGGAATGATTCCTCTCCGCAGTTTGTAGCCGTACCCACTATCAACCGTCCACATCAAAAGACGAATTTTTTTACCAGTCGTCAGTGTTCCAACGATGCCGTTAAGATGCAAACTTTAGGCATCGTTGATGACGGATGACTGTAAGCATGGGTACCTTGACCGGAGGTCTGCTCCACAGTTCATTAGATCGTGGTCTGGGAAACACTGGGGTTGTCTCTGGTTAAATTCGATGGTCAGCTGTTCTGTTTCAGATTCGCAGTTTCCGTAATATTGCCTCCCATCAAGGTTACTCGACAATCATCCCTTTTCTAAGACTGTCAGATCACGTTCCTTGCACTTGTCGATCAAGTACTTCGTGTGGACCGTACGAACCTTCAAGTATCACATTTACCAGTTCTCACCACAACACGTTCTACCAGGAGTAGAGGAATGAACGATTGCGACAACATGGAGGTTTTCATAATGTTTTTGCTGGACAGTCTATATCAAATATTGCATCTTATTAATAAAGATAATTATTATATTCCGTTAAATATCAATGACTTTGTCTAAGATAAAGGAAGTGACGAATTTCATCTAAAGTTCAATATTTATTTAAATTTTAATGTCACAATAAAAACACAGTGTTCCAATCTATGCAGTTATTTGTTTACTTTTCTATCTATCTCTCTTTATCTGTTCTCTCCATCATTAAACCCATTTTATTTTCGAATCAGAAAGTCAGGAGGTTGCACCCAGCTACTGTTAAACAAAACCGCGATGATGTAAGTGTAGAAAAACATCCGTTTCTTTGAAATGGCATCTGTCACCGCCCGCTGGGAGAATGTCAAGCAGGGTCTTCCTGCCACTGACAGGTGTGTCTGACATGAGGAAGCAGGGTACTTTGGTATGGGTCTTCTAAGTGTCCACTAAGTAGATTCGCCGTTGATGCTCTTTTAAAGGAATACTCGTGTTTTCAATGAAGTGATGCATTCTTTCGTGGTCCCCTTCACTTATCCATTTCTGAACATTTGTTCCCTTAGTAAATATATTATTTCCCTTAATGCGCAGAGTATTAATGACTAGAATTAAAACGTTTTAATCACCTAAAAAGCGATTCTATTAATTCCAAAAATCACAATTAAAGGGTTACACAAGATCATGATTCTATTAGTGATACGTAATGTAAGCAGTTAATTATGCCATATATGGCCAGAAAAATGTCGCTTATTGAGGAAAATCTTGGTTGTAATTCTGTTATTACAATTTCCAATAATAATTACAATTTAATTGTAGTTATTACAATCTCACGGACACAGTGAAGCAGAAAAAAAGCCAAGTCATTTATTTCATGCTTCATAACACCGTGAATCATGATTGCATTATCAGAAGGAACTGTAGAGCATGCGAAGGATCCTATAGCTGCCATGGAGTATCTAACTCCTTGCTGAGACGCTGTGAGGGACGGATTAAGATTAACAGAATTTTAATGCTGTTATCTAATGCTCTGTTCTTAATGTGCACTATTAATAAAATTTCATATGAGATCTAGTAGTAGTAGTAGTAGTGGCATGTGATGCAAGAAAGCAACTGTATGAGCTTATGCAGCATCAGCCAGAAAAAAAAAAAAAAAAAAAATCACACCATTCCCTCCAAATGCCTGTCCGGTTCCTCCTTAAATTTATTCAACCTATCAACTTCCACAACGACAGATGGAAGTTTGTTCCAGCAATTAACCACCCGCTGGCTAAAGGCAAATTTCCCCACATCTATTCTACATCTGTCTTTTCTTAATTTGAATGTATGCCCCCTTAGGTTCGTAATCTGAACAAGTGGAAGGATCCCATCAGAATTCAGCTTGCTCAATCCATTCAAGGCCTTATACACCTCAATCAGATCACCGCGCAGGTGCCTAGTCTCCAGCCACTGCAATTTGCAGAACTTAAGCCTCTCTTGGTAAGAGGATCCCTTCATTCCCCTCACCAATCTTGTTGCCCTTCTCTGTACACGCTCAAGTAAATGTACATCCTTCCTAAAATGAGGTCTCCAGACCTGTACGAAGTACTCAAGGCATGGCCTGGCCATTGCCTTATACAGAGGGATAATCACCTCCTTTTCCCTGCTAGCAAAATTCCTATATATCATTGACAAAACCCCATGACCTGCCCTGGCAGCCTGTCTGCATTGCTCAGAGAACTTCATATCTGACTGCACAATTACTCCCAGGTCTTTTTCATTTTCTACCACCTTAAGTGTAGTACCACACAGTTGGTACGTTTCTCTGGGGTTACTTCTACCCATATGCAGTACTTTGCATTTGTCAAGGTTGAACTTCAGTTGCCACTTCTTAGCCCATCTGCCCAAATTTACTAGATCTTGTTGCAGTAGCACACTGCCATTGCTGTCATTAATAACCTTGCCAACCATTGTATCATCTGAAAACTTTGACACTAAGCCTGATATACCTTCATCAATATCATTGATAAATATACTATACAAAACAACAGTGGATCCAACACCTAACCCTGTGGGACTCCACTAATAACATTAGTCCACGAAGAGCAGCACTAATTGATTACTACCGTCTGTCTTCTCCCACTCAACAATCCTTTTATCCATTGTAGCAACTTACCCTTAATACCATTCTGCTCCAATTTGTACAATAGTCTTCCATGCGCAACAGTGTCAAAAGCTTTCCTGAAATCCAAATATATGATATCAAAATTATTTTTCGCATCCAGTTCCTTTGTAACCACATCATAATATCCTATCAAATTTGTCAGACAAGACTTTCCCTTAACAAACCCATGCTGTGTCTGAATTACTGCTGCAGTCTTGTCTAGATGATCCTGCAATGCATCTTTAACCAGCGACTCCATTAGTTTACCCGGAACAGAAGTTAAACTAACTGGTCTGTAATTACTCCTGTCACCCTTCGATCCCCCTTTGTGAATTGGGGATACATTTGCACATCTCCAGTCCGTGGGAACCTCCCCTGAGGTTCTATTCGGACATAAGCAAAGTTGTAGGAACTGGTTTTTATTAACTAAATTAATAATAGGTACATCTTTACTATGTATTATTAGTATTAAAATGGTTTAACGATACAAGAAAATGAACTTATTCTTCATCTGTCACAAAAAAAACAACAAAATCATCTTATTTTCTTCGTCAAAAGATGTCCATCTTCCTTGCATTTTTTCCATAACCTACGCCTTAACCACACCTGCAGGCAACTTATTCCAACGATCCATAGCACACTGCCCGAAAGTAAACCTCTGAAGAGGCTAGCGTAGTGTTGCGTCCTAAGAATTTTACAAGTGTGCCCTCTGGTTCTTGTCTCATTCACAATCGAAAATATTACATCCACATTCCTGTTGCTAATCCTCCAAGGGAATTATACACAAATCAATTCCCCTCTAAGGTGTCTTTTTGCCAAGCTCTGCACGCCACATCTTCTAAGTCATGCTTAGTGCTCTTCATCAATCTAGTGGCTCTTCATTGAGCTACCTCTAGAAGTTCTATATCTTTCGTTTGATACAGCTTCCAATATGCCAAGCGTGGTTGCACCATCGCCTTATAGTGAGGGGATGGTGCGACTATGTCAAGGTCAAGGTGTCAAGGTGGTGTGTTTGTTTCAATTGCGATCTCCAGGGTTCCCCCTATATGCCGCTGTATAATCTGAAAAGGTGAAGGCCGGCAAGTGTATGTATGTAGGTGTGTAAGTATATGTCTTGTTATGTTGAGTGTTGAGTGCCGGCACTGGCGACTTTGCAGCCAAGGGGCGGGGTACACCTGGTTCCCTGCCCCATGACTCCCAACCTTGGCCATGAGGAGGCGCGCCAGGGTCCACTTTCTACCTGAGACTCTTACTGGGGCTATCAGGGAAGCCTGGGAACCCCAAGGGAAAGGAAGTGGGGATAAGAATTGAAGTATGGGGATTGGAAGGGATGGGGAGGTTGGATAGAAGATAAGGGGAAGAGATAGACCTCCCACGAAATAGAAGATAAAAGTTTACAATAATGTATAGAGTGAAAAAAAAAATTATATATATATATATAATGAAAAAATAAATAAATAAAATATAACAGAAAAAGAAAAAAATAAATAACATAAATAAATAAAATATAATAAAAAAATACAAAAAAAAAGTACCAATATACAATGTTTACTATTAGCTAAGTGAGTACGATCACCACTCCTGGGGGACTTAATCAGAAACTTAATTTAATCAGAAAACCAAAACTATAAATAACACTTCATTACATTAATTAACACCATTTCAAAAGTATTACTATTAGGCCAGAGCAACCAGACACACTTGTCCAGTCATTGTACAGGACTCAACCACTTTGCCTCAACTTTTTTTTCCTTCTTTTGAACTTTCTTCTCCTTCTCTCTCTCTCTCTCTCTCTCTCTCTCTCTCTCTCTCTCTCTGTTTTTTTTTTTTGTTGATGCTATGATTATCTGATCCGACACTACCAGATTTCAGGCATTAAACTCAGAAGGCAAATGGCAAGGCGCTATCCATGTACAAACATAAGTAGCACCCTGTCAGCGTTTTACAATTCAATATCATATTTAAAACATGCATAGCCAACTTTTCCTCTGTACACGAAATCGCTATTAATATCGTAATAGTCTTTACAAGTCACATTTTGACAGAAACCACACTCTGCTCAAGAACCATTAACACAACCAACAGACAACCTCTCTGTTAATTCTACTTAATCCAATTTTATATTTATAGCAAATAATCTACAAAACACAACATCATTACCATTGTGGAACCAACATATTTACTTAAGAAAAGAAAACTAAGGACTTATTTACAGAAAACATATTTAATGGACAAAAAAGCATAATAGTTCTTGTCCTTGAACACAGACTCTGGATTACTTGGCATCACTCTTTGCAGATCAACTTCAATTAGTCTCTTCCTACGTGTAAACAATTTATCTGCAAAATTACAAAAAGTTAGGAAATTTTCTTTATTATTGACAAAACATGATAGATCATCTTCATTTTACACTTCTATAAGAAGCTGTAGATTATTTCTTAAGTCTGTATAGAGATAGCAGTTAAATATTAAATGCTCCATGGTCTCAGGAACACCACACTTGCATAATGGAGAGGCAGCCAACCCCAGAGTGAACAATTTGGAGTTCAAGCTGACATGCCCTGTTAGAAGAAAAGATACATTCAGACCTGGGCAAAACCAGGCCAACCGTTGCTTGGTAAATTCTAATATGTTAGGAAAGTAACTAAAAGTAACTCTACCAACTCCTGCATTGGATCAAGTTAATTGCCAACTATTCACACTCTCTTGTAATTCTACAATTATCATCCTTAGTTGGTATGTCTAAATCAGCTGAATAGTTGCCCACCCTTGCAGGCAGAGCTTACCGACGATAATATTGTAAGTAGTGGTACATAACTTCATATTGAATAGGAAGTTTTCCACTTAATACTTGGAGTGCCATTGTCGACACTGTTCTGCAATTTCTTGTGATTGCAAGAAGAAAGAAACGTTGTGCTTGAGTCAAATACTTCAAGACTAAACAGTTATTAACACGATAACCCCATGCACCTGCAGCATAACAAATTATTGGTATAAAAATACACTCGTAGTGTAACTTTAAAGTTGCGGGTTTAATTGCCCAGACATTTTTAGTTATTTTAATGATTTTACCAGTTAAGACTTTTTATTTTGTTCAGCGCATTTTTTGCGTGGGCTACAAAACTAAATCTATCGTTCATCGTTATTCCAAGATATTTATATGTTCTTACAATTTTAATAGATTGATTATTAATTTTTACATGGGGGGGGGGTCTATTCAGGTTCAAATAACCTTTCAAAAGCATTTGTTTCGTTTTGTCAATAGAAATCTGTAGTTTGTGCACAATACACCAACCATCAAGGTCTCCCAAGATTTCGTTCGCACGTTCTTTAAGTTCCCTATGAGACTCTCCAAAACCCAATACGGTCAAGTCGTCTGCATATGTAGTCTTCAAAATTTTGTGGCGCTGTACCCCGAGCCACTAATCAAGAACCACATTCCAGCAGACCGATCCTAGGACTGATCCCTGAGGGCAACCCCGCGTAACAGCACGAGTAAGCGAACAGACACCAGAATACACCACTAGGCTACGGCCATGGAAATAATCAGAAACTAGACGATAAAGGGGAGCAGACACCTCGGCCTCCCGGAACCTCGCTGGGACACTTTTCCACCATAAGGTGTCAAAGGCCCCTTTAAAGTCCACAAAGAAGCCGAGGACATACTTGGAATCCGCATTTGAGACCGAATCCCTTACAAATTTTATAGCATCATCAGTTGAACAGCCTTTTGTAAAGCCAAATTGAATGTTTACTTGTAAAATTTTAGCCTTATAATATTTCATAAATCTGGTTACAATAACCTTTTCTAAAACCTTGCCTAGCACTGGTAGTAATGCAATAGGACGATAGGTTGGAGCAACATTGGGGGGTTTGTTAGGATTTTTAACCAGAATTTTAAGATCGGCTTGCTTCCAGGGAATTGGAAAACGCCCATCAGCCAAACAGAAATTAAGAAGATTAACAATTAGTTGTGGTTTGATTATCCAGATTCTTTTTAATATTGCAACTTCAAGTAAATCTAAGCCTGGACATTTGTTATCCTTCAAAGAATCAATAGCTGTTCCAATTGCAATATTAGTAAACAGGTCCTCATCAGTTAATCCAGAATACATCAAGTGCTCCATCCTTAAATTTGTTTGTTCCATACTCTCTGGTACACAAATGTCTTGGCAAATAATGCCATCCAATATTGCATTCATCGACTCTGTCCAAGAAAGAGTTTCTTGCCCATCAGCCAAGATAGACGAAACGATCTCACTAGGCTACAATTTCTCCGCTATAATTTTGTAAGCAAGTCCCCACGGTTCATCCTTTAGTGTCGATTTAGCCAGTTGTTCCCAAGCATTTTTCTTTTCTCTATAAATTTGGTTAAAGTAGGTCCGCCTGGCCAGCTTGTAAAAGTCACCCAGACGGTCCACCTCAACCCTTGCCCTATTATTTCTCTTGGCAGGCTGGTAGTTACGCTGAGCAGTTTTCAATTCATTTCTCCGATTTGTGAGATTCTGAGACCACTAGGGCACATGATTCTGTTTTCTCTTTTTCTTTGTGAGAGAGGCATCACAGGCTAACCTTATTAGGTCATTGTCGACTTCCACCTGCTCCATTGCCGGCAGTTGCCCAATTCTCTCGATGTTATCAGCCGTGGCTTCTACGCACAGCCTGTTCTCAAAAGTTTCCCAGTTTTCCCCCTGAGTCCTGTACATTGGAAAATCGTATGAGTTTCTTCTTGCCGTACAGCCTGAATCCATAACAACTTCAAACGTTATAGGGTTATGGTCACTTGCTGACCATGCAGTTCTAAATTGCCAGTTTCTTATGTTTTGTCCAAATGTAGAGTTGGACACCGGATATCTATGAAGGATTGACCAGATGCTGAAACAAAAGTAGGGGGTGCCCTACAGTGTTCCAAAGATGTAAGTTCCTAGTTAGGATTAACTCCTCTAATAACTCGCCTTTTTTATCTGTAAAGTGATTGTTCCATAATGTAGATGCAGCATTTGCATCCATACACATAATAACTCTTCTATCCGCCAATCTGGGGAGAATATCCTCTACGTAATTTAGGTAAGGCTCGATCTGTTGATGTTGTTGAGAGCATTGAAAATACAATGAAACAAAATGCACCTGCCCAAACGTACCCTCCAGACAGGCACAGGCAGAATGTGTGGAGCACAAGCTTGTTATTTTTGTGACAATTATGCCTCGATCAACTATAACCAGGGCTGCCCCAACACTGGCCACAGCGCTCCTGCCACTTCCAGTAGTTTCAGTATTAGATTGTACAATTTTTGATGATAATGGCAATCCCTTAGAACTCCTTTATATGAATATACTTCCTGAAGGGCTAAGATTTGGATATCGTGGTCAGATATTATTCTAGTTAAGTCATTAGAGACCGCGATCGACTTTTGATAGTTCAATTGAAAAACTTTAATTGGTTCGCTAGTGTTATGATTTATATTGCGGTTAAATGTAATTAGTACGAGACTGGTCACCTCTTGCGCGCGTATATACTCAGGACAGCCGTTGTCACGGTAGGAATGATCTGCTTTCTTCTTCCGCATTTTACAGTTGGGACAAGTTGCAGGAGAAGCCTTGTCAGGACAAGACTCAATCTGGTGCCCCTGATTGCTACAGTGCACACAAGTATATTCAAGTTGATGGTAATTACGTGCAGAGTGCCCGTAACCGAGGCATTTAAAGCATCGTGATGCTATAATAAAATCCTTTACTCCGTGTGATGCCCATCCAATATATACACGATTACCAGTATTTAATAGAATTTTCCAAATGTTGGCAGGGGTTTCAATGACCCAGTGAAAGTTATTCTTAATTTTAGACTTAATTTTAAATCTAACCTTGACACATTTTTTGAATTCGTCACCAGTAATACTGTAATCGGCAAGGTTCTTATCGTATAAATCCTCAAGAAGATCAGTGATCTCTTTATTAACGTCATATATTATAAGAGTGGGATCCAATTTTTTAGGAAGATCCACATTTAAATTGTGATCCTTAAACTTACTACACTTTTTTAGTTTCTCAAGATCATTATTAGAGTCAGCCTCAATTACAATACCTCTATCTCTAACCTTTCTTATTGATTTTATCTTAATTCTCTTCAATTCTGATTTAAACTCCTTTGTCACCATTTGTTTTATCTCGTCACTTGTTTTGAGTTCACTTTTGTCATCAGCACGCACTGATATCATCAGCAAGGGATGCGTGGTTTTTGTCACGGGAACTCGAGTTTTTTGTCCAGCAAACAAGCAAATAAACCACACTATACGTGCAATATACAGTAACAATATATTGACATCTCAGAGTTTTAGTTGCTTTGTCGATTAACAAAACAAATATTCCTCCATGGAAAGCCAAATTTCATAAATTATACTGATGCTATCAAGCGACTGACAACCATGCAGGCACACCAAAGGGAGCAGAACTCTGTTACAATTTTATACATTCCTTACGAAATCAATGACCACCATTTTCATATCAGTCTTCAGTAGTGAACCTTTTAGAAATCTCCCTCGTGGGTAACACAGATGGTAGAATCGCCATCATCCTCACACCGAGTGGAAAAGACCTGAGTTCAATTCCGTCGATGAGGTGAGGAATTTTTATGGGCCTTTTGGCTGAGTTAGTTGGTCTTAGGCCGGCATGGGTTTTTACTCCTGAAACTCGAGCTTTTCTTCAAGCAAAGAGAAAATCGATCAGAGAACACATGCAGTTTACAGACAGTATAAATGGATCAAATAGCCTTAGATGCTGATGCTCCTAAAACCCAATACAATCAACCAACTTTTTAGAAATCCGGATTCTTCAGATATTTTCAACTTGTTTCCCAAAACGAAATATAAAAATTGCAGATATAAAAATGATGAAATGTTTTTGGTCAGTGGTAACAGATTGCACTATTGGTCTGGAGTTGCTACATTTAATTACGTGGATATATCCGGAAGGCTGGTTGATAAATTATCTGCAAATGGCTTTAAGCATGGTGCTCTGATAACCCTTGTTGTTCTAAGGATAATCCATCATGCACATTTCAATACATCGTGAGGGAGATTTATTGAAATGCTAACATCTTTATTTCAAATAAAGCCGTTTCAGTTTTTATGAAAATGCTGTAATAATAAAGCGGTTTTCCCTAGTCGTGTACGCATCACCAAACTATTCCTCTCCAGCCCAATTTTTTTATCTTTTTTTCTTGCAAAATGTACGTTAACGATTGGTTAAGTTCCACAACAATCTGTGGCAAGATCCCATTTATCTTTTCCCGTGGCCTGCAGTTGACGGTAATATGGCCGATAGAAAAGCAATTTTTCTCCTCTTGTTCGGATGGGATTTTATATTTTGGCTGTCGCGTGTGCCTGTCCATGGCAGCAGACAGCATTTCTATTCATGTGCTACCTTGCTCGACATTTCCCATAGTTCCAGTTGGCTTCTGCTTTTAAATTTCTTCATGAAATGAGAGAATACCAGAACCGGTGGTTACGTGCGCAGTATTTACTTTGAAGGAAAACTCTACCGTATCAAGTAGTTCTATATATTGTTTGCGATGCCATGAAAATTCCACGTGTGCATCTGTTGTACACTCACATAAGAGAGAAGGCAGCTAAGGACACGAGGCATCAGTTCATAACGTGTGAAAATTGGATGTATTTCTGTAGGAATGTGGAGAAATTAGCTGGTAGATGCAATGCAAATGTAGTAGATAGTTTTAAAGTTAGTTAAGGAGATGCGATACAATTTGTAAAATAAATTTCTAAGGGCCAAACCAATGTACACTTTCTTCATTACATTTTCAACACGACTGTGTTGAAAATGAAATTTTAGTACCTAATTTTATGATATAATTGGCTACTTTAATTATAAAAACTGCCGTTTAGGGCCACCAACGAATTTTCTCATCTACTGCATGGGATTCGAACATGGAATTTTTCCACGCCATGTGGAGAGAAAGGTGATTATAACCACTGTGCTACCGGCGAGGTTTAAGGCTCTCGTGCGTAGCACAGTTGGTACACACCGGGTGAAAAAGCCCTGAATTGGAATCCTGTCGATGATGTGAGGAATTCTTTTTCTTAATTTTAAATTCATTTGAAGAAAGAGGTCCTCATTCGTTTTTGTTTTTGCAAGCATTTGATGGGGTATTCAGATTATGGGTACCGATTCCTCACGCTAGGTGTGGTTGCGTGCCATAAAATTGTTAGAAACAGAAACCGAAAGGTTCATAACCATAGCTTCCTCTCCTCATTGTAAGATTCTTGGCTTCATTCTTCTAAACGCAGAATTCACTTGGTCTTCGTCTATTTCTTTTTTTTTTTTTTTTTTTTTTACGCCAAACACGAGAGGTATTAGAACCTATAGTACTTAATACCGCGCTTGGGTTGGAGGTTGAGAAGACGAAAGAAGATATTTGTTGACATTGGACTTGAACTTCTGTAGATTGTAATTTTCAGGAAATACGTATGAAGGAAGGTTGTTCCAGAAAACGGCAGTTGAATGAATAAATGAGGAAGATGAAAAGTTGGTTCTGTGGGTTTGAAGTTGGACAGTAAATGGATGTTGGCTGGTGGCCGCACGTGTTCGGACTGTTTTGAAAGAGGGAGCGGGAATTATAGAAGCCAATTCAGAAGAACAGTGCCCATGGAAATATCTGTAGAAGAGGCATGAAGCAGAAACAGTGCGTCTATGAGAAAGCGAGTGGAGAGACTCTGTTAGAGATGAATCATTAATTAATCTAACTGCCTTCTTCTGAATGGAATCAAGAAGCCTGAGAGAGGTTTTGGGGGCAAGATTATACACTAGCTGATCCGGAAGCCTCCTAGAGAGTTACCAGTAGGTTTGGTCCGGTGTACTAACTAGCGGCCGGCCTGCGAACACCGTTTTAGAGCTGTACCCTCGAAATGTAAGGAATATTAGATCAGTCTATTCTGGAAGCTTATGCCTTCTGGTGGTACACACAGATTTATCATTAGCATTAGCATTAGTAGAGGCACATGATGCAAGAAAGCAAGCTTATGCAGCATCAGCCAAAAAAAAAAAAAAAAACCCTTTCACTTCACCCCTCCGTTCGTTCGAAATACCTGTCCAACTGAGCCTTATATTTATTTAGGCTATCAACTTCCACGACAAGGGATGGAAGTCTGTTCCACCAACCAACTACCCGCTGGCTAAAGGCAAATTTCCTCACGTCTGTACTACATCTGTCTTTCACCAATTTGAATTTATGCCGTCTCAGGTGATTATTCTGAGCAAGAGACAGTATCCCATCAGCATTGAGCATGCTTAAACCATTCAAGGCTTTGTACACCTCTGTCAGATCACCTCGCCGGTGCCTAGTCTCCAGACACTGTAATTTGCAAAACTTAAGCCTTTCTTCGTAAGAGCAACCCTTCGTTCCGTTCACTAACCTTGTTGCCCTTCTCTGTACTCGTTCCAACAGCTCTACATCCTTCTTGAAATGTGGCCTCCAAACCTGTATACAGTACTCAAGGTGCGACCTGACCATTGCCTCATACAAGCGAATAATCACCTCCCTATCCCTTCTAGAAAAATTCATGTATATCACTGACAATACACCATGAGCTACTCTTGCAGCCCGTCTGCACTGCTCAGAGAACTTCATATCTGCCTGCACAATTACCCCCAGGTCCTTTTCATTCTCTACCACTGTCAGTGTAGTACCACAGAGTTGATACGTTGTTCTGGGGTTGCTGTTTCCCATATGTAGTACTTTACATTTGTCGATGTTAAACTTCATTTGCCACCTCTCAGCCTATCTGCTCAACCTTTCCAGATCCTGTTGCAGCAGTATACTGTCAGTAGTGTCCTTGACAACCCTGCCAACCTTTGTATCGTCTGCAAACTTGGACATTAAGCTTGATATACCATCATCAATATTATTTATAAATACAGAAAACAATAATAGACCCAACACTGAACCCTGAAGGACTCCACTAATAACATTAGTCCACGATGAGCAGTGTCTATTGCTCATCGTGGACTAATGGATGAGAAGACAGAGAGTACGTGGAGAAGACGTGGGGATGAAGACAGAGAGTTCCACTCTCTGTCTTCTCCCCCTCAACTACCCCTTTATCCACAGCAGCAATTTGCCTCCAATGTCACACTGCTCCAATTTGTGCAGCAGTCTTCCTTGTGCAACAGTATCAAAAGCCTTTCTAAGATCCAAATATATAATATTAGAGTTATTCCCTGCATCCAATTCTTTTGTGACTGCATCATAGTATCCAATCAAATTGGTCAGGCAAGACCTGCCCTTAACAAAACCATGCTGTGTCTGAGCAATAACTTAAGTCTAGTCTAGATGATCCTGCAGTGCTTCTTTAACTAGTGCCTCCATTAATTATCCTGGAACAGAAGTTAAACTCACAGGTCTATAATTACTTGTGTCAGCCTTTGATCCTCCTTTGTGAATCGGGGTCATATTTGCACATTTCCAGTCTATGGGTACCTCCCCTGAGTCCAAGGAAGCTCTCATAATTATGGGTAACGGATTGCTTACTTCCTTTGCTGCCTCCTTTAATATAACTGGATAGATCCCATCCCCCAGGTGCCTTCCTTGTGTTTATCTTCAACAATTTCTCCTTCACTTTACTCTCAGATATTACAAGATTCTCTAGCTTGCTGCTAGAGTTGAATACACCTCTGGCATTCCCCTTGCTGAATAACTCCTCATGTGTGAATGTCGATGCAAAATATTCATTTAGTTTGTTAGCTACCTGAGCAGGATCATCAACAGTTGAACCATCGATATCAAGTGGACCAATCTGATTCATCCCCTTCCTTCTAGAGTTTACATAAATAAAGAACTCTTTGCTGTTTTTCTTTGCATCCTTTGCTAAAGATTTCTCGTAATCTGCCTTCGCCTGCGTAACGTCCTTTGTAACTTGGCTACAGATCAACTTATATCTATCATAGGCTTCTGTGTCACATGTTAATTTATATGTATCCCATGCATTTTTCTTCTCTGCCATATGCCTCATCAGTTCATCTGACATCCATTTAGGCCTGAAGCTTGAACAATATTTCTTTAATATACACTTAAGTTAGTTATAAACCAGTTATACAAATATATTAACAAATATATTTTTATAAAGATCTCCCGTGTGAAGGCGGACCTAACCAAATGTGGTTATCCATCCCATGTACTAAGCAGATGCCTATTACAGGCAGAAGAACTCACATCCAACCCAAGACCACCGATCCAAGTCGGTATATCGTCCGCCTACATTCCCTATTATCCAGGCGTGTCAGGACGGATCTCGAAGGTCCTTAGAAGTTACAACATCAAATGTGTGCAATTACCCTGCAGGAACCTACGTTCACTTGTCTCCAGCGTGAAGACCCTGTCATACCTGTCTTACACAGCAATGTGGTATATCGCATCACCTGTAGAGACTGTAACAGTTGCTACATAGGAGAAACATCAAGGCGTCTCCAGGATCGCCTCACGGAACACGACAGAGCAATCCGGCTTGCCGAAACTGACCATTCCGCGGTCCCGGAACATTTTTGGGCCACCAACCACGATCTTGACCCCAAACGTGACTTTGAAATAGTAGACATTCACGGCACTCTCGCCACCGCCTATGGCTAGAGTCACTCGACATAGTAAGCAATCCAAAGGCATTAAATCGCCAGAAAGGCATACGTCTACATCCCATCCTGGAGACAACCGTTTTATTGCTGGATGATCAGTGGCGTAGACAGCAGCACACGTACGCGCAACAACAATGACGCATGATTAACGTGCCTCACTCAGCTCGTTGTATTGTATTTAATTTTGTATTTAATTTGTCAGTTGACAAAGGGACACGCGTCCCGAAAGCTACTGATTTTTTGCTAATATATTTGTATAACTGGTTTATAACTAACTTAGGTGTATATTAAACTATGGACCCCAGTACTCCAGGCCCATTCGTTACAAAATTTTTTAGTTGGTATGTAAAGCCTAGTAGCTTCCAAGATAATTTCTTTGAATGCTTCCCATTTTGAATTTGCTGTTGGTAACATCATCAGTTGGTCCCACTGTATAGAATTTAAATACTGTCTCAGACCACCGTAGTCACCTTTACTAAAGCAAAAGCCCTTCCCTTTACCCTTGATGGTAGTTACCTCCTTGAGTAAATCCCACTTCAGCACACTGTGATCACTGCCACCTAGTGGTTCATTTATCTGCAGGTTCTTAATGCATGAAGAATCACTACTGATAATCAGATCAAGAGTATTGCTCCCTCTTGTTGCCTCACGAACATGCTGATGTAGAAAACAATCATCCAATAAATCCACAAAAGCCTTTCTAGTGTGCGAGTGACCAACCCACAAATTCCAGTCAATATCTGGGAAATTAAAATCCCCCATTATAAGACTCTCTGATTTACTGGCCCACTCTATTTCCCTGTACAGTTCCTTATTATACTCATCAGAGTCATTAGGCCTATAGCACACTCCTACTCTCAATTTTGATCTCCCAATGCTTATGTCACACCAAACTGACTCAACACTGCACTGTCCAGCGATGTCGACTGGCTTCACTTCCTTGGATTTTATGTGTTTCTTAACTAATAGCATAACCCCTCCTCCCTTCCTATCTTGTCTATCCTTTCTGTAGATGTACTCCCCAAATTCCAGTTCTGCATTCCTTATATCTGTGTGACACCATGTCTCTGAAATCCCAACAATATCTGCCTTTGATGTTTTGAGCAATACCTCAAATTCATCAAATTTATTTACTAAACTCCTAGCATTGGTGTACACGTAAGTATACATGCACCTGTTTCTATTTTTAGCTACCCTAACACAACCCATGTGTTTACTTGTACCGCAATGACTCCCAGCAGTCTCTGAAATATCTTGCATCTTGTTTTTCAGGCTTCTGCTCATTCCAATAGAAGCAGCGCAAGAATCTCTTTCACCTCTGCCAGTGGCTACTGTTAATCTATTAGTCCTTGTATCCTCCCAATCTAGCAGTTTTCCGACCCACCTAACACTGCCTCGATGGCATCAGCAAATATTCTTGCATCCTTTCTATTTAAGTGTATCCCATCCCTGTAAAAGCAATCTCTCCTGTTAACAAGTACAGACCAGGCTGAAAAAAATTCTACCCCTCGAACCTTGCACAGTTTTTCCAGGGCCGAATTGATCGACAAGGCTCTCATCATATACTCCCTCCTATCGTGTAAGGTGTAAGGTGTATTTAGTGTCAGACGGCACCAGGGGTTTCCCCCATCTCCGTGTTGCTTTCATTGTGGGTGTACCAGTTCACTGGGAAATGCCAGAGATTTAAAAGTGTGTGGGCCTTGTAACTGTGTGATGTCGTGTACCGTTGTTCATCTGGTCGTTTAGCCGCTGGACCCCTGCTGAGGCCCAACGTTGCCCCACCTTCGCCCCGTGGAGGCAGACCAGGAACCCAGTAGTTTTAGTTTCACTCTGGCAGGTCCTGCCACCTAATTTCCTGAGATTTCAGAGGCTAGAACCTAAAAAAAAAAAAAAAAAAAAAGCGCGCGCGCGCTCTTTTATATGCATGTATGTACAGACAGAGACATATATCCATCATCGTCGGTTTGATGATCGTTAGGTGAGGGGGATAATGCTTGCATAATAAAGGCCGAAAGAATGGGCGAACGGGAATTTTGACATAATTAAGTTTTTGTGTGTGGGACATTCGCTAGCATAAAGATAGAGTGGGTGGGAGACTGAAGGCTGGGGGGGTTAAGGCAGAAATATGGGGATGATAGAGTAGGCAACCCCAGAAGTCAGTGAGGCATGCCCATGCCTCACCAGGAGAAAGTAGGGGGCGCCGGGGGGACCGTCCCACCACCGGCGCAGGGGAGGGGGTGGAAAGGCACCAGGCAAGGGAGCCCGGTGAGCTGAAGAACAGATGTTCTTTGGTTATAATGGTAGTGGGTTGTGGGCTGCGGCCATTTGGTTTCTCCTCGTCGTCCTCCTCGTGAACAGTGCCTGTGCATAATCCGAGAAGGCTTGATACTCCTCCTTCGTGTCTAGGAGGTGATGTTCTTGTCCCTGTGGTAAGTAGTGGATTCTGGTGATGAAAACACCACGTAGGTCTTCATAGAGCCTGCAGTCATACATTAGGTGCTGCCAGCTCTCCAGCCCCCCGCAAGTGCAAGTTGGATCAACCTGAATCCCAAGTAGAGACAGTTTGGCATTTATAGCTCCGTGTCCAGTTAAGAGGTACGTTGCTTGTAGACCTGGGGAGAACCAGTTGGGTGAGGTTGGGTCGTGTCTGGGCAGAATTGCAGACACTTTCAAATTCAACCCTATTTCACGGCTTTTTTTCAACAGTGACCTGTACTTGTTAAGTAATTCCGCCAGTCATGGGCTTAGCCTCTTTCTACACATAGCTGTGACAAAATTGGGTTTGTTACTTAGTGCATCGATGTCATATTGAAGAGACACTTCGTCATGGATTGCCTTGGTATTGAACTACTTTAAATGAAAGACACTGCTCCAATGTAGGAGTATATTGCTTTTTAATTACAGCGTTAACTACTACCCAGAACTGGGTAGTGGTGTACGCTTTAAATACTACTACAAAAACAAGTCTTAAGAGATTAGGAAACAGTCACAGGACTAAGAAATCAAGAAGAGAAAAGTTCTAATAAAGATAAAATACATTATGAGTTGTGATAGATAAATTCAGATTTCGAGAATATTCTGGTATTCTTTAACTGTTGTTTGTTGGCCATATTGAGCCGTATACAATATGTCTGTGAATTACCTGTGTTCTGCGATCGATTTGCTGTTTTCTGGATGACAAATCGGTGTTTCTGGGAGGGGGAAATCATGCCACCATCACCTGAGGCCGACTGACTCAGCCATGTACTGAAAAAGTCCCATAAATATCCTTCACGCAATCGACGGGTTTCGAATTCAAGTCTTTTCCACCCGATGTGGAGAGGACCACGATTTTACCAACTGTGTGCTACCTGTGAGAGCTGTATGAAAGTGAAATACTCGATCTCTCTAAAGATTAAAAATGAAAAAGAAAATAAATGCTACTAATAAAGTTTCTATGCATGTCCCTGTATCGTTTTAAGTAAATATATATTTTGTTATTCCAGGGAGAGTCTTATTTAAGACAGCTATTCGGACAATATATGGGTGCGGCAGTTGGATTCTTTATTTATCCTTCGCGAGCTTTTCAACTGCACTCATTTATTATTTCTAACTCCGAAGTAAATTGGATTTTTCTTGCCTGCGATGAGATTGCATTTTCTTAAGATTCACGATTTGCGTTTTTCATGCGAACGGAAAAGTACACAAAAAACAAAACGTATGAGTAAATGGAATTTTTCTCCAAAGAGAAAACGAAGTACAAAGCCAATTACAGTCATGGTTTTATTCTTATTTCCTTACTCCTCGTCTTGGTCCCTACGTGCAGTTCAATATTTATTGGAGATTAAATATAAATTCTTTATTAATGAAATCATGACATGCTCGAAATCAATCTTCCTGTGGATTGTTTGCTTGGGGGATTAGCCCTGCCCCTATCAAGGGAATCTAATATCCTGTTCTAACTTAGTACAGCTTCGAAATGCTTCTACCTACAGTTTCAAAGAATTTTGTTTGCTCTTTTGTTGCAGTTCATTGCGATTATTGGAAAGCTGAGTGCATTCAGATGCGTTTGCCATCGTGTGACTATATTAATTCGTGTAGAAAACTGCGCTTGTAGTCTTAGGATTCAAAATGCAGAGATTGATTCATATATCTCTCAGATATATAAATGTCTTCGGAGTAAGGAACGACCATCTTATGTGAAGGAAAGCAGCTGCAGAAAATTTCGGCAGCCAAGAAGCCCAAGGAGAAATGGGCCAGATCCTATAACGGAACTAGTCCAACTTAAGTGCTCCGTTCCCTGCTGCCATGAGTTTACCGTGACTGGCTCAAGAAGTGTCGAACAACCATCCAAAGTTCAGACATCGATGGAATAACTAGAATTTACAGAAGAAAAGAAACTGGAATTTTAACCCCTCCACGAAACTAAAGAACTCGTAAACAAGCAGTTGCATTTGATGAAGATACTTCTCGTGCAGTGTGACCACTTTATTATGTACACCGAATAACAGCGAGGTGCTCCTTTAACCATCAGATCATTCTGAATTCGTATTAGCTAAGACTTAATTTCGAAGAGGTGTTAAAAGCCTGACACAGAGGCACTGGTCCATGGTAACTCAGTTAATTCAGATCTCTACTTCGACGACTTCATCCCACAGGTGGTTGTTTGGACTGAGACCTGGTGACTGGAGTGGCCATGGCAGTAGAATGAATTTACTCTCATGTTTCTGGAACAAGTTCTCTACAATTCTGGCCTTGCGACATGGTGCATTTTCTTGTTGTGAGAATCATTTCACAGATGAATACACTGCAGCCATGAAGGGATCGCCTGATTAGACACAATTTCCAAATCAACTGTGAGATCCAAATGTTATGTTGATAACAAGATACCCAATGTGCGCCACAAAAACATTTCTTGTACCATTACAGGTGCCATATTGGTGTGAGGAGTGTTTTCGTGATGCCCACTGGATCTCTTGATAACCATCAAATGATGCCACGTTCAATGTCACAAATCTTTCGTCATGACCATTTCCACATCCCTACAGCGTTCGCCCTACGTATCTGCCCTCCTTGTTCTAATAGAATGGTACGAAAATGAGTGATGCTGTCACCGAAGGAGAGCTCCATTTCATGAAACGACTTGGTACATCTAATAAAGTGACCACTCAGTGTGTTTACTGAATCGAAATTTTATTTTTAAGAGTATTTACATAAGCAGATTAAAGTACATGTTTTCATAGTGAGCCTTACAATGAGATAATTACATTTTGCTAAAATATTAAAATCGAAAACGTTTCTTCCGACTATTTCCATCTTCCCATCGGAAATTCGAAATTCATAAACAGTCAGTGAAAGGATGAGTTTGAAAGTTTTTGCTTCCAGTATTAAATCGGTTTATGGAAAATCGTAATACGATGTTTTATTTATTTTAAAACCAACACAACAAACAAGGTTATGAGGGGTTTTTTTTTTGCTTCTTCGAGTCCCATGGCAACGAATACAAAGTTTGCTTCTTTGTTGATCAATAGTGTGGGGGTTGAATCCTTTGCTACGCGAAACACGAGCTTAATAAAACCGCATCCTACCTATGGATTAGAAATATGGAAAATCTTATACCTTGTTTCAAAGAAAGAGTTAAGAACTTGATACGAGAATCGGATTTTTGTTCCTCCTTAATGCATAACCTGTTTATAGGGGAGTTTGGGAAAACAAAACTTCTTTTACTGATTGGAATTCTACTCCCTTTAGTCTGTATGAAGGAATATCACGATTTCTTCTCGGTCGGTACATATCTAAAATGTTTCTTTTTAGATAGCTTTGCTTTATAGCTTCTTTCATTTGCCTAAAACATCTTGATTAGATAATTAATATTAGGGATATACTCACTGGCCAAAAAATGAGAAACCTCTCGCAATTGGCATCGATGGATAATTAAATGTATGGTATTCAAAAGTAAGTTTACGCATGGCAGGATCACAAGATCTTTGGTTTAAATATACGCTTTTCTCAGATTGAATTAGTAAAATTGCGTATAAAAAACATAAAGAAAATTATATTAACTTGGAAAGAAACCCAATACAAAAAAATAAAATTAGTGGAAACAAAAATATTATATAATAGCATAAATTAAGATAACACAAGATAGTTTCCTTGAGTTCAGTTTTCTGCGAGATTCTTTCCCAGCCGAAACGATGCCAAATCCGTTGATAGTTTTTCAGTACGTGTGCAGATCTAGGATGAGCCATCTATGCTTTTTGTCATCTGCGATTTTTCAGAATTCAGCATCCAGGGATTGAACTAGATGGTGCTTTTTAATATGGAGGAAGCGATCTTTAAACTGCAGCCTCGAAAAAGAGCAAGAAGTTGGAGTGGACTAGAGAGCTGATTGGGGGATCTGCTAACACACGATGTCCCAAATGTTGAGCGCTGAGATTCTCTCAGCGATTATTTTGATGGCAAAGGTTAGTCTTCTTTTATAGTGAATATAGTGTTTTTGTCAAGCGAGTTCTGTGGTTCCCCACAAATCCGCGTTGAGTACTCTGTAATGTATGCACAACATTGCAAGCCCAGTCAGTGTGGGTGGGGGTAGTGTGTTGTTTGACTGGCCTCTTAGTTACTGGGAGGCTCGATCACCATGGAAGGAGCCTTTCAGCATCACCAGCGTCACCAGAAACCCTTCGATGAGGACTCATCGAGGGGGGGGGTTAAAATCCCGCCTGGGGAGTGTCCTAGGCTAGCAAAACAGCCCGAAAGCAACGAACCCCACTCCGATGGAGAGGCAGCGTCAGCTTCTTTCATGAGTTAGTGCTGGAAATCTAGTTAAATTCAATGCTTTGGCCATTAGTATTGTATTGTGTACTGCTGTGGTGGGAGATGACACTTCCAGGTCGCCCACTTCAGAAGCCAGTATCCTTTAGCGTTTAATGGTTTGATTGTTCTGTTTGCAGCCGAGTCCCACAACTCTACTTCATACAGTACACCTTCGAAAATCATAATCCTGATACAGGTTTTTATCATATTTGTGTTTTGAATATATAACAAGTGCTGCTTGGCAACCCACCGTTTCCTGTAGAATTTGGCATAGAGTTCTTCTATATGATGATGGAATCTTAATTTACGATCAAAGGTCAAACCCAGATCTCTCTGCTTTTCAACGCAGGGGATCAGGACTTCTTCAATCTCAGGCTGAATTACGGTTGGTGTGGGTTTAAGTGATTTTTCAGGGTTAACTTGCAGGTCAAATCTCGTGAGGTACTGATGTATTTCTGATAAGTTCTTGTTGATAGTTTATGTAGGATCCTTTGCTTCATCTGTCGAATATATTTTTGTTAAGGGCTTTAAATCACCCGCATAGGATATCATATCTGTTTTATTGTGTATTAGCGGTTTAATGATGGCTGTAATAATGCCAGGCAGGAACCCCCCCCCCCCTTGTGATACTACTGCTTGTATTTGCCTAATATACGTTTGCTTCCTTATGGACATTTGGGTGGTTCTATATTGAAGGAATTCACTATTAGTCCACTATAAATATAACGAGCCCATGGACAGCGAAAGTTACGAACAGAGAAGATTTGGATCGCATCAAGCCAGAAACATCAATGGAAGCCAAAATCACCAAGAACGATTGAGGTATTTCGGTCACATAATGCGATACAATTCATTGAAAAATCGACAATGCTAGGAAAGGTCAATGGAACAAGGAAAAGAGGTCGGCAATGAACGCGCTGGCTCGACACCATCAAGAGCGACACTGGCATGAGCATGAAGAACTTGAAAGAAACTGTTGAAGACTGGAGAGCATGGAGGCAGCTAGCCCATAAACTCTCCGAAAGTCGGCTGCGACTGAACTGATGAAAACAACAACAACAATTCTGAAGGAGGGAAGTCAGAAACTTCAATACTTGGCCTGTGATGTGATAGTAATTTTGAAGGAGCTTAAGCAATGCACTATCGTTGGCATGTTCGATGTTGGCACTATCGAACGCAGCTTGTAGATCTAGATATGTGATTGCAATCTCTTCTTTGTCCTCAAGTGATCCGAGGATGTCATGGTAGTCATAAGCAGATTAATAACAGTTGATCTGTCGTGCAAAGCATAATAAATTTGCTGAGGCATGTGAGGAAGAATCTGCATGGTAAGCGTTTTCAGCACAGTTTTCTCTAGCAACATCAGTAAACACTAGGATCGAAAGATGGGTCTAAAATGCCTGTCTTCAGTTGGCTGGGAGCGGCCTAACAGAATACATATTCCATGTTGGAGGGAAAAATTCTCCTTTTAATATGAGATTAAACATTATTAAGAGGGGATCAATTAGATATTGGCTCAAACATTTAATGATAAACTGTGGTGCTTTGCTGATCCCCGTGGTACCAGTCACAGATAAAAGATCTTGTCTTGTTATTTCGATGGTTGCAAGTGCATCTCTGGGCACATCATCATCAAACATGGGAATATCACTAGCCTCATGGTGGCTTAGCTGAAATCGTGCTGTAGAGTCTATCCAGACTTCAAGCTTAAACGTTGAAGGGAATTCACAGTGTTTCTGTAGGCATGATGGGCCGACGGTACAACTTGTGATGTTTTATAGCTTGAGACTTGAGGCGATTGAAGCGTGCACATCATTTGGAGTATACAATTCGATTTGGAATTAGTCCTGTCCTTTTCCATTGCTTCTAGAGTTGCTGTTTAAGCTTAAAGGTTGCTCAGCTCTGGGGTCTACCATCCTCTCGTGCGTTCAGAGATCCTTATTTTTTTGAGACTTCACAGTTAGAAATTGTGAAGAGCCAGCGAGTTAACAGATCCAAGGCAAGTTGACTATCACGCTGCTGCAGTGTATTCTAAGGAATTGCAGTGGCTTCTTCTAGACATTTACTGGTGTTGATTAATTTCGGGCTCTTTATTACCTTAGTGTGGATCTGAGTCGATACGTTGTAGTTTAGAGTCGGAAAATATAAATTAATTAAAATTGGCATGTGATCAGATTGAAAGGTTGCTTCTGGTATTGTATCAAGTTCATAGTTGCTTGATCATAGTGCAAGATCAAGGTGGTTTTCATCCGTGTTCGGGAGATTGTTAATTAGATGGATTCCTAATGGGTGAAGGTTATTTAGCATTCTGGACTGAAGGTACACAAGGTGAGGGGAAAAGTTGAAATCCCCACAGATAACATGCCTTGCCGAATTGCGAAGCCCACGAATGAGTCAATTAGTTATTTAATCGATTATTAGGGGAGGGGGTGCATGTAACTGCAATATCAATCCGAGCGGATTTAAATTGGCATGACACAATTAGCCCTTCGAACTTAGTGGAGTGACTTTTCTAATTCTTAGAAACAAGCACCTGTGGTGTTTTATAGAAGAGTCGGACTCCACCTCCCCATTTTGTCCTCTCGGGAGCAAAGATTCACCTTATAGCCAACCGACACTACAAATGGAAAATCCTCTTCATTTCGGTGAAAACAGCAAGTGACTAAAAATTCAATTTAGGCAAAGAATGGTCCATTTTCAACAAAACTATGCGGCGGGAGTGGACATGTGTTGTGTCTTAAATTGGACGGCCCCCGAATGGTAGGTGCACTCCGCCGTCATATTCTGTGATGACATATAACTCTGTAAAAATGGCTAAAATGAGTGTAGTGCTATGTTTGTGAAATTTGTTCTTTGGTGGTGAAGAAAGAAGTGTATTCTTCGAGTTTGTTTCCTTTCTAACTTTTTTTCTTAGAAATAATGGGAAAATTTTAGATAGTGGATAAGAAGAAAATTACCAGCGAGATGAGAACAGGAGGGTTGCTCAGGATGGTGTGTTCACTACTATCGTTTCATCTCGCTGATGAGTTTATAATGGCCCCCTAGCTGGGTTCATCTACTGGATGTGTAGCTAACTTGGCCAGGCAGACTACCAGTCACAGTTATAGTGATTGATGTTCATTTAAAGATCCCACGCAAGTCTCAGAACGAACTGTCCTGACCGAATATTAACAACAATTATATCAGGGGAAGAAAGTTCACATTTGGTAATTTGAAAGTTCTTAAACGGAAGATAAACAGTGATTAGAAAAAAAATATATAGCGTTATACATCTAAAGTTCGTATTTAACTGCAAAAACATCACGTGTTCCTTCAATTTACTAGCATCTATTCCAGTAGGATCTTCCTTTCGAGAACCTTCAGACTTCAGGCCAGAGGTAGCACTTATCGGAGTGGTGTCTGACAGATTCGTTTATAAAATATGTCTGTTTTTTTACTGTACAATACGTGCTTTTCCAGGTATCAGAAAGTTTGCCTGATAAAATAACTTCGTGCATCTAGGATAAATCTTCAGGGTATTGCCTGTTCGACAGTGCCTACCTCATGGAAATGATTTACTGTTATTCCTTCTACAGAAGTCAGTGTGTGGATTATCTAAAGAAACTAAATATTGAAAAGAAATTGCTCTATTCTCGAATGAAACATGAGAAGTGGGTAATATTTCACTGCTCCATTTATGTCTTCCATAGGGCACGATATTTCCTTTTGAAGTAATTCTTTGACAACAGGATCTCGGATTACCAATCCACTCATCAAGTGATATGACCCACAGTTGTGTTAATTAACGATAAAAGCAAGATGTGCTTTAAAAAAAAGTAAGCCCAATGATCGCAGAAAGATTTTAGTTGAGAAGCATGTCTTTCGTTGTAGGTAGTCTAAAGTGATCTGTATCCAAATGATCTATGTTCTCTTTCTTATTTAACTGGTAAACATTGAAGTGAGTATCTCAACAATAGATACCATCGAAGAGACTGGAAATTGGAATGGAACAGGAGATAACGGATTCTGGGATACAGATAGGAGTCAGACCGTAGAAAATAAGACAGGAATTTAATCATCGTTTGACAATAAAGTTTACCCAACCAAAGTAATTTCTTAACTGTAATTTCCAACTCTTCAGCACTCCTGCCATTCTCGTTAGATAAAGAAATCGTAAAAGTCGTTGCCGATCCTCCCATCAAAATCATTAAAATTCTTATCATAAATGCCACCGTACTAAGCCAAACAGAAATCAGACCACTTTGAGTGACATTCTGATCCGTCCAGATACTTCGGTTAATTCCAGTTCTTTTTCAACTTGAGGGGAGTTAGCTCCGAAGTCGTATTTAGTGTGGGAAGCTAATTAAGGTATTAAACGTTGCACGAGAATCGCTCGTTTCCAGAGATAAAGAAAGAACGGAACATGTAGATCAGTGGAGGGGGTGGCTAAAGGGATCGAAAGTCACCTTCTGTAATTACAATAGGCTCGTTAAAACAGCAACAAAAATGCGTGCGTGTGCAGTTCCCGGAATGGCATTAATACAATTCATTACACGCGCCTTTTCAACCTACTCTGCCTATGCTATCCAAAAAAATGTGCCCGCTGATGGGGGCTGGCCGCACGCGACCACGAGCGGTAGATGCTACTTAGAATCCAGACGAAAGCCCGCTACATTAATTTCTCTTCTTTCCTTTTCCACCTGCGAAATCGTTTAGTTCTTAATGGGAAACTTCTTGAAAATTGCATTTATCAAGGATTATCGTGATTAGAGTTTTAATCAGTTTGATGACACAGAAAAATGGAAAAGAGAAAATACACTCTAAAGAACATTAAACAATATTCGTTTATTGCGTTGAAGCAACATACTGAATATATCCTTCCGCGAAATTCGGTGGTCAAATATGCACTGCGCATGTTGGTTTACTGTTCCACAACGGCATTTAAACTTGGCTGTGTTAAGTCTGAACTGTAATTTATGAAACTTAATAATTTTAATTTTCAATTAAGAATTAAATAATTAAATAAAAATTTAATGCAGCCTTAAATAAAAATTGAAATTTTCAATTTTTAATTAAGGCTGCACAAAGGCAGCATCCGGGATCAGTCACGAAGGCAGCACAACGAGCTATGGTAACCATAATGCCGTGATAATTCACATCATGCAGCGTCTTGTGCACTGTATTAGTGCTGAAATATGTCCCAGTCTTCTCACTGTGAGCCTGTGTCTGCGTACTGCGACCTGTGTTTCGAGCGATCAGTTCTTTGCAGGACTCTCCTATTGTATTCTGTCAGCTTTGAAGTTTTCCTGGAACGTTTCATTTGTAGGTCACATCACTAATCGTCGACCCACTTAGAGATCTTCAGCGCGGTTGAAATGTCACTTACACACCGATTGGTTATGTGGAATTTATTATCATTCCACGCTTGAAGTCTCTTAACTCCATCGACCGCGGCATCTTTCATTCACAACCATAGTACTGTCTTCTCGAAGACCCATGAGCATATTTATAGTTGTGTATAACATGTGGTTTTGGGTAGGGCGTGACCAACTATCAACGGAAAGGTGTCCGCATATTAATGGCAGGGCAGTGTATGTTCCATGGAAATTCCAGCAACGTACCAGAGTCCAGGCATATGACATTATTCGAGACTCAGTCATATTACGATTATATTATGATTTGGTTGGCGTCTAACCTGGACACGTGTCACCTGCATCAACGACTGTATGCTGTAATTTTCCTCTTCGCGGATAGATGCCATTCTTCTGATTCCCTCGTGGCCAGCACAATTGGTAGAATCACTATTCTCCCCACACCTGGTGGCAAAGACCCAAGTTGGAATCCCTCGAATTAGAAGAAGTGGCGTTTTTTTTTTTTTTTTTATTAAGGTATGTTCGTGTCAGACGGCACCTGGGATTTCTCCCATCTCCGCGTGTGTTTCACTGTATCGAGGACAGTACACTGTCAAGCCAGAGACTTGAAAGTGTGTGGGTCGTGTCTGTGCAGTGTGATATGTTGTGCCCATTGTTTATCCGGCTAATTGGCCGCCAGGCCCCTAGTGGGGCCCGACGTTGCCCATACCCTGCCACGTGGAGGCTAGCCGGGTGTATCCAGTATCACAACAATTTGCTCTGGCAGGTCCTGCCACCTAGTTTCCTGGGATTTCAGTGGCTAGGGCCTATTTAAAAAAAAAAAAAAAAAAAATTTTATGCATTTGACATTAATGCTTAATGGGGTTGCTGTTAGGAAATCGCTGGTTAGGGTTGAACACTAAAGAGATGTGTTAAAGGCCAAATAGGTCGGGCAAAATTTTGATGTTATTAAATTTAGACATGTAACGCTAGATAAAAGCTGATAATGTTAGATATCTTAGAGATTTGCACAAAACCGGTAGAATTTAGACGTTGGTTATAATTTGGCGGCATTGTTAAGGGGTGTACTAGGTCGATTTAGTGAGAGAGAGAGAGAGAGAGAGAGAGAGAGGGGGGGGGGGGAGATTGAAGACTGGGGAGGAAACAGATAGAAGAATAGGGACGGATAGAGTAGACATCCCCAAAGAGGTCAGTGGAGACGAGCCCCACCAGGCGAAATATGGGGGGTAGGCAGGGAGGTGTGTGTGTGTGTGTGTGTGTAAACTGTGTCGGGGTGGTTCCCAGGCAAATGCCCATCTCCACCTAATTCTTTATTTTACAGAAAACTGTAAAGTGGGCCTGAAATATAGCTAAGAAATTGAAATTCCAAAACAAGAAATTTTAATGTGTAAATTAATTTACACTAGTACATCCAATAATAATGTCCAAAATTTGAATAGGAAAGATTACAATAGTATTGAAGGAATGTTTGTGAGCTTAATGTGTTGTTTATGTCAGGTCACTCTGCCATCAGGAAGCAGCTGACAACCTCAGCTGCAACCTGATGCCCGTCCCCGGCACGTGGAGCCGGACCTGCTTCTACTATTATACTCTAGAGTGCTGCTAAGCACAAACATGCACCCAACAGAAGAAGTGCAATACTGTTGGGTGCCAACATCCCTGGTCTCAGGCCGCCCAAACCCAAGAACCAGGGAAGAGAAAAAAAAAAAAAAAAAAAACCCACCGTAGTGGTACATGTTCAGGAGCCCCAGACCGTACAAAAAGCCTCCCAGACTGAAGCTCCCGAACCCAGATGCAATCATGCATGATGCAAATACGCTGCCAACTCTAGATCTGCAAAGTTTCTGATTATAGTTCTTCTGGCGAACACCGCAGCTGCAAACCTTTGTAAAGCCTGGAAACTAGAAACGACTTTCAAGAGGATTCCTACGTTGTCCTCGGCGAAGGGAGAAACCTCGTCAAAGAGACGACGACGTTCCAACCCGTAACAGGGGCAATCAAACAACACATGTGTCCAGGTTTCCGTCTCACCACACGAGCACCACGGGTCAGGCTCCAATCCTCTTGAATACAACTTATCACGAAATGATCCGTGGCCAGTCAAAATATAGCTTGTAGACATCGAAGGACAAAACCAGGACGACACTGTCTTCGACGTAGCAAAATCCGCAAGCGGAATAATTTTCCTTGTGATCTCGCCAAAACTAGAAGAGCTCCAACGAGCCCTCCACATAGCAATTAGGGAGTTCCAAATTTTGACTTTCTCGTCCTTAGCATTAGCAGTCAGATCAACCGAGATACCCAAACATTGAGCTGAGATGCCCTTTCGTAGAGCATACAGCATGCCACGATATAGAATGTACAAATCTACAGGTATAGTCCCTGCAAGCACCTGCAGTGCAACCGTTGAAACTGTCCTAGGAGCATGCAGAAAAGCCAACAATATGGATCTCTGCAACGACATTAGCTGCCTACTGATTCTAACCTTGGTCACAGCCTCCATCCATACACCGGCGGCATATGCGACTATGGGCAAGAAAATAGCCTTGTAATATAATGCCATTGTTCTTTTATTAAGACCCCACTCCCTCCGAGAAATCCGTATGACAAATGAAGTAAAATTCTTCAGCTTATCTCTCAAATGTGAAACATGCTGGTGAAATCCCAGCCGGTCATCCAAAATAACACCTAAATACTTGATACTACTTACTAGAGGAACTTGGATTCCATTCAGCAAAACTCTAGGTGGACGCTTGTAGTCGAAATGGTTTTTGAATACCATCATCTTGGTTTTTTTAGATGAAATCTTCAGTTTATTTAGCACAGCCCACTCAGAGAGACTACTCAAAACGTCTTGAATTTTCGACTCTATCACAGTTCTTGAGCCACCAGATACTCCCAAAACCAAGTCATCCGCATAAGCCACTTGCAAACACTGTGAAACCGTCGATCTATTCAACCATTGGTCTAGAACTGAGTTCCAGAATATCGGCCCCAAAACAGATCCCTGTGGGCATCCCCTATTGATACACTTGCCGAACATAAGGTGCTTCGCACAGACTCTGACAAGCCGGTCGCTGAAGTAGGAACGTATTACTCCAAAGATATTCCTATTACAACCAGATTTTCTCAAGGACATCAACACACTCTCCCACCATACGGAGTCAAAAGCCCCTTCAAAATCTATAAATACAACCAACACGTATTTTTCAGTAGAAGATTTGATAAAATTCATTAACTCCAAGATAGCTTCCTCAGTAGAATATCCCTTTTTAAATCCAAGCTGGGAATTTGACACCATGTTTCCATCCACTAAACTACCAATAATGCGAGGGAGTAACAATCTCTCAAATAATTTCCCAAGATTCGCCAACAAGGAAATGGGTCTGTAAGCCCTAGGATCAGCCTTAGACTTCCCAGGCTTGTGAAGGATCTTGAGCAACGCTATCTTCCAGGGTCTCGGAAAGACCATTTCAAGAAAACATTTATTGTACATATTCAATAATATTTGAGGACAGAGATCAAAAAACTTGACCAACATTTTATTTTCAATCAAATCTAAACCCGGACATTTCTTAATACTTAACTTTTCTATAGCGGCTCCAAGCTCTGGTAAGGAGAAAAGACATGTCACATTTGGACCCTCGTACGTGGCATTTTCTATTCGCACCCTGGATTGATCCTGTGTATCCAGGTCAATCCGGTCCTCTGGAAAAAGATTTTTAATTATATGTTCCACTGTATCAAACCAATTATCAGTCTCTACACCATCAGACACAACCGTGTTATAAATATCTCCGTGCAAAAGCTTGTTTCGAGAGATTTTGTAAATCAAACCCCAGGGATCCGAATTGCCCACCTCTTTTACCATACTCTGCCAACAATCAATTTTGGCTCGAGCGATTTCTTTGTGATATTCCCGACGCAACGACTTGTAAATTTCCTCTAGCTGCTGAACATCCTGCCCAGATAAGTGTCTGTACCGCTGTAATTCCTTCCTAGCCTTAAAAACCTGTGATCGCCGCTCCGACAACGCTCGAGACCACCAGGGAACCGGAGTCACTCTATTCTGCTTCCGTGTAGTACACTGTATCATTGCTTGAAATAGATGAAATTCAACGTAAGCCACAAATTTATGGGCGTTGAAATCATTCAGAGCAGATATGTTGCAGTCACTAAATACTGATTTAAGATAACAACCAAACTTATCCCATTTCATTTTGTCCATAGAAAATCTTCTCAAATTCCTAGCACTAGGCTTCTCCTGTACAAACTCAGGATGTACATAGAATGTTATAGCATTGTGATCACTATTCACCAACTCCGGACTCACATCCCAATCCAAAATGCGCCCCTCAAACGCCGAGGAGACAATGGTTACATCAATATTTGACTCGCCATTGCGAGTGGAAAAAGTAAAAGGTTTGTTTGGCAAATTTTGCACACTTAGATTATGTGACAAAATAAAATCCTCCAACAGAGAGCCCCGAGCGTCGACGACACCGCTGTGCCAAAAATTAGACTTGGCATTAAAGTCAGCCACCAGGATCAAACCCCGCTCGGCAAACCTCAAGCAGATTTTGTTAATGTGGTACATTAAATTCTGAAGGCTCTCAGCAGGGGAGCAATAAGCAGAAACCAGACAAAACGAAAAATCTAGTAGGGACACTGAGACACAAGCAACGCAGGCGGAGGACATACCAGAAATAGCAGTTAGTACAATGTCCTGATTCATCACGACGATAGCTGACTTTGGAGGAACATCAGATGCTGCAATTATTCTACATGTTAATGGATATCCTGGTATGGTATAGCCACAACCTCCTACCTGCGCCGTATAATACGGCTCCTGGATACATACCAGGTCAAACCTACCGTTGACAGCGGCAACCCTAATTTCATCCCCAACAGCTCGAGACCTCTGTCCATTAATCTGTAGGATTTTTAAGCACTTGTGGGTGTTCAAATAACCTGTATTGAATATCAAATGACTTGTATTACTCATTGTATGTTCTCCTGTCTGTCATTTCTACAACTCTAATGTACTCAGGACACTTATTATCTCGAACTGAGTGGTCATGGTCTCGACCTCTTCTCTTACAATTTATGCATTTAGGGGACAGAGATCCGTCTCCTCCATTCCCTGCCTGGGGATGGGGTTTTAAAGGGAACCAGGTTAGAGTACCCAGTTCGGATCGCCAATGGCGTGTTGGCAGCAAAGCCGCAAAATGTCTTCGTCGGTGTCATGTCCAAGGAGTGTCGAATCCGGTATGAAGGTCCAGCTGCCCATTCCGCTCTGGGGGTGGGATATGTTAGCTGGCAGTGGGGAACCTACCAGGTGAAGGGGGGGGACACACATTTACTTCATTCGTAATGTGCATTCTCACTCTACTTGCATTCTTTTTTTTTTTTTTTTATACTTTTTTCTTATTTTATAATTTTTTTTTTTTTTTTTTATACTTTTTTCTTATTTTATAATTTTTATTTTTTTATTTTTTTATTTTATTTTATTTTTATTTTTTTTATACTTTTTTCTTATTTTATAATTTTTTTTTATATATATATATATATATATATATATTTTTTTTTTTTTTTTATTTATTTATTTATTTATTTTTTTTTTTTTATTATTTCACTCAACTCATTCATCTTTTTCTCACACACCAGGAGGGGATTCAATGATGGGTAGCGTAAATTTAAATACTAATTAAAACCAGGGTTAGTGTGTACTTAACTTAGCATTTGTGGTTTGTGTTCTTTTCTCTCACGCTTGCACTTTTATTCATTCTTCTAGCTCTCATCTCATTTATTCGACTCTTTCTTTCTGCACTGCACTCTCTGGGCACCGCAACTTACTGTTATTCTTCAGTTGTGGTGCAGGCCTAGCTGCAAGGTTTTTTTTTTTTTTTTTTTTTTGCAGGCCAGGGGAGAATGCAGTGATAGTGTTTATGTGGTTTGTAAATGTTTGTTGGTACAATATATATAAAGTAATGTAAGTTATTTTTAACTTTGTATTCTTTTGGCCAATTACATTTGCTCTTCTGCTCATTCCCATTCACTTTCTCTGCATGCATTCCCATCCCCCTCCCCTACACTGGTTTGGGGCCCCAGGTTCCTACACATGGCATGGTAGTCATGGGGAGTTTTGTTATGTCAAGTTTCTGTCAGGGCGCAGAATTCTGCTACCCTAACAGTTTTTAAGTCATCATCTGGGCGTGATGGGAAACTTGGGCAATTTTACTATTGATTATTGTTTAATTGCTGGGGGGCTGAATTGTCATTCTTTGCATTGCTCTGCGCATTTCGAAAACTTTCTGTGTGAAAGATGTAAAAGCTTTATAATTTTGCTCTTCTATGATGAAGAGATGTTCTTCTCCCCTGGGAAGGGGACCAATCTGTGCTATTAGCTCTGTTCTGGGGATGTCATATATTATACATTCATAGAGAATGTGTGCCCAGTCTTCACTTTCGCCACAGGTGCAGTTTGGGTCATCGGTCAGGCCTAAGGAGGTTAGTTTCGCCTTTAGGGAGCCGTGCCCTGTCAATATAAATGATGTAAAAAGTCCAGGGGCATACCACTTAGGTGGCTTTGGGCTGACGGCATACCACTTAGGTGCTTTGGGCTGACCATTGACACCAGTGCAGACACCGTTTGGTGACCAGACCTCTGGTTCCTGCTCCCACTTTGTTTGCCATAGCTCGTGAGCTTTGTGGCTATTCTTTTTCTTATCATCATTGAAGGTATTGGTGTATCAAGGGCTATCCCCAGAAATTCTGTGGTATGCCCTTTTAAATCTATAATATAAAGCCTCTTTTGCTTACTTCCAGGTAAAGTGGAGAGTTCCGGCCAGCAACTGATGCAGTGTGCTTACTGGCGGACATGCTCGGTAATAATGAGTAGTATAGTCCTTTGTATCGATTCTAATTTATTCCTATTTCTTACTAATGGCCGAGCGGATGAACCACGCACCGGCTCCATAGTGATAACAGTAGGAGGAAAGTGCGTAAATGAATGCCATGTCTTTCTTTTGAGTCCCCAGTCTGCTCGACTGATCCTGGCAATCATACCTGCATAATTTCGCACTTTCTTCGCAAGTAGATCAAATGGGGTAAAAGTTAATTTTGAATCAAAGACCACCAAGATATTTAGTTCTGTTACCATTTTTATAGTGATTGTGTTAATTTTGATTTGTGGACGTCATCTTATGTCCAAATTACCTTTAGAAGTATTTGTTTGGTTTTTTCAGGCGATATTTGAGCATGTGCATTGTGCCCACTCCTACAGCTGCAAGAGAGCGGCATTGACCTATGCTCTACAACCACTCGTGAGTTTCCTTTTACAAGAAAATCATGTCATCTGCAAAGGCCAGGCTCTTCCACGGGCCCAGATCCAAGGCCAGAAATTCATCCAGAACAATGTTCCAAAAGAAAGGGCCAAGGATGATCCCTGCGGGCAGCCTTATTCACAGGGCGTGTCAATTCCTGGAACCTTGTGCGTACAGAGACACTTCTGTCTGTAAGTAGCTGTTATTACCTTATAGAGGTTTGTGGGGCATTTGCCTGGCGAAGTCTCCTAAGGACACTAGGCCACCACAGTAGAGTCAAATGCCCAGCAAAGTCAATGGAGATTGCCAGCATATATTTCTCCTCTGTGTTTTTAACTGCTGTCAGTAGGTGGTGCATGGCATCCTCCGTAGAAGAAGTGGCGTGTGGAATCAACTGAACAGTTTTACAAAGCAACGTAATACAGTGCCTTTCATCAGGGCCAGGTGAAGATATATGCATAAACAGTAGCCGCAAGCTTGTAGATCCCTAGAGTGACTATGGCTCTTTGCTGTCTCAAGACGGACAGTGTTCAAATTACAACTTAAAATTTGTCGCTGTGGAACTTTCTGAACGTCACAATGTCTTAGAATTTTGTTAATAAGAATTCCATCTCGGCCGTTCCAATATAAAGCATTAGACATTGCCGTGCTTTAAGCATCGCGATACGAATAAATAGTGTATATTATCTTTTCTGGAAGTGCTTGTTATTTATGATGCGGCACTAAGGCAGTTCGTTGATGGCCGTCTCGAAACTAGAGATCAGTGCCTTTACGAAAAGATTTTGGTCTTTTCTTTTAAAATGTTTTGCATCCAGAGTTGGCTGTTATAAAATGAAAACATGCAAGTCCTGTTTCCAAATTCGTTTGGAGAAAGGATTGCACCCTTTTAATTAAGACTTTTTCCCTATTATCTCATCCTTAAAATAGTTCTTGAATGTTATTTTTATTCAAAGCAAAGGTCATGAGGAGAGCCATGTGTCTCAAAGTAGCGAAATTCAAATGCCCCACACTTTTTGTACCCCGTTTGTTACTTTTATGGACTAAACAAACATTGGCATTTTCCCATAAAAGTGCATTTTATGATTCGGTCGGCAGTATCAAATCTAAGCAGTTTATCAAAACTACCTTAGCTGCGCATCTTTATTCTAAGCGAGTGTCCATTTATGGCATCATAAAAGGACCCATAAAAGCCTAAGTGCTATAAAAGAATAAGAGTATAAGAAACTGAAATCCAAGCGACACCACTCAATCAGATACAGCTGTTTTCGCAATTGAAAATCTCTCATATGAGAGATCTGTCACCCAAAATAAAAGATTTCTTCAAATAAAAGTCGGACTCTCCTAACATCATTTGACTTCGTGGAAGTGGAGGTGGATATCTTATTGTAAATATGTCAGGTAACACTACACGCTAATATTTACTGCCAATAATAAAACAAAAAAGAGTCTTTGGGCATCTTACTAACTCTCAAACGACACCCCAAATACTGGTATATTCCAGTGAAAGTTTATTTATTTGTTTACCAGGGCAAATCGTTGCGAAAGCGATCTTTCTTCTGCTGTGAGGACAAGATTTCTTTTTCAGGGTCCTTCTGTAGTCCCCAAACCTGTCAGCATGTGGTTTTTTTATGGGACACTTAAAAAGCAAGGTGCACTCTTTCATTGCCCATAGAATATCGAAGAGCTAAAAGAAAGAGTTCTCTTCGAGATGCTACTTCGCGTCATGGTAAACGAGCAGAAGATTAGAAGAATGTCCGCAGAGACAGAGGTCAATTCGAAGATATTATCTTCAAAATATAAACGGCATTCTATATACTTTAAGATGGGGCATTTGGGCAATTGAAATTATTTTATTGAATTGTTGAGTTTATGAAATCGCCCGTTTTCCAGCATCACCTTGTATTTGTTATTTTCCCTCAGCACTACTCATCACACTTTAATTTCTCTTTAAATAATACTCAACTCTATTGTGTTAATCGATATTGAAAGCACTCTTAATTGAAAATCAACCAATTTCTCTTTTATTGAAGAGAGGGATTAGCGATTGATCTCCTATTGATGTTCTTCAACTTTATTCATTTCTTGATAAATACATATTTCACGGATGCTTTTCTCTCTCAGTCTATTTCAACGAATCTCATTTAATGAAAAGGTTCTCAGGCTTCTTGCAATGTAATGCGAATTCCAATTAATGAATCTTCAGTGTTTCACATCGCCTTTCTTAACCTAATCCTTCTACAGACACCTTAAGCCAACAAAGACACACTTCGCTCAGTTTTCCTCTCAGACAGCACGCAAAACTCCTCAATCCGTCCTTTCCATGATGAGCTGTGTATCTCTTATCAAGTTCTCAGTCGTCGGGTGTTCGTCTCCTATTCTGATAGCATTAAATTAATGGCGGATTTGCTTATTCCGGCAAGCAGAATCGCAAATAAACAGCTCATGTCCTAATGTATTATCGAAGCATTAGACTACCATTATTCATTCATCCAGGCTTAGTATGGAGACAGTTGAAATTTTACTGGTTTAAGTATGAAATGGATGCTTTTCAAAATACTATACTTATAAAACTGTTTAATTCAAGTTCGTTCAACATAAATGCAGTTTCCTATTCAGATAGTAGTTTGCAAACACCACTTATGTCAAAATGTCAAGTTATAACCATGTTTCATTTCAAATTTTAAACGTAAATGCGTAAATTTTTTCAGTATGCAATATTAACCTGCGTAACACATCATTTAAACTTATCAAGAATAGCATTTTAAAGGTTCTAATAACATCAGGAGATAGGAGAGTTATCTGGCAGACAAGTAGAAGGTGGAGCAAGTGCAACATCCCAGTTGGGCGCTATCTATTCTTTGAGCTTTCCGCAGACACTGCAATGACCTCCTCAAGGAAAAACCGTATACAGGAGGCTTCAGAAAAAGAGGACTGTTGTATGAATGGACACTGTTGTGTCACCATACAACAGTGTCCATTTTTGGCAATTAACCATAAAAATATCCTTTGGGAGAGGAAAACAATATGCGCAAATTTTAATTCGTGAGAGACAAGTCTAGAGTCCAATTCATTTAAACCAAAAATAGGTGTGACCCATTGAAATAAAGTTTTGCATAATTCAAGAAATTTTAACGCGTGCATTAGAATTTCATGAAAAGGAAGCCGAAGCTAAAATCCCACTATTCCTCTTTTCAAAACAGCTGAACGCATTTCTTCAATGAATGGGTTGTCAACACGAATCTTCATCAAATAAGAAATAAACAGCCGAAGTGGGATAAGACTGGTAAATATTGCAATGGTTTTAATATTCGTGAAAGATTAAACTCCTATATAACGAGTTGCCGCATTATTGCACTACTTTCGAAGAAGAGGTGATAAAAACTACTCTTCCATATCTTTGTGTTATCTTTATATTTATTTAAGTAGTATTAGTATTAGTATTAGTAACGGCCGTATGGTGCAAGAAAGCCTATGGCTTATGCTGCACCAGCCAAAAAAAAAAAAAAAAAAAAAAAATCCGAACAAAACAATGATAAAAACAAAAATTAAATAAATAAATAATAATAATTAATAAATAAATAAAAATAATAAAATGAAATTAAAAATTAAATAAAAAGGAAATTAATCCTATCATCCTATGCGCTTCCCTTACCCGAAAGTACTATCCAGATGACCTTTGAATTTCCCCAAACTGTCGGCCTCTACCACCCATGAAGGCAACTTATTCCAGTAATTTATAACTCGCTGGCTAAAATAAAACTTCCTGCAGTCCAATCTAAACATTTCCCCGCGTAACTTGAATTTATGTCCCCTAGTTCTAGCATCATTTATAATCTTGAAAATTTTGTCCTCATTCATTTTACTGATGCCTCTCAGAGCCTTAAACACCTCAATCAAATCTCCTCTAAGGTGTCTAGTTTCCAAACTCTGCAACCCACATATTCGAAGTCTTTCTTCATAAGGACGCCCTTTTGCCGATCTCACCAGGCGAGTTACCCTTCTTTGCACCCTTTCAAGAAGCTCGATGTCTTTCTTTAGGTGCGGTCTCCATACTTGAACACAGTATTCCAAGTGTGGTCTAACATAAGCCTTATATAATGGGATTATCACGTCCTATCTCTACATCAACCGGTGAAATACCACCACTTTGCTTATTGGAGGCTTGAAGTGGTGAAACCCATGTTTAGTGTCTAGAGCAAAGTTTCCGGTATCCCCCCTCCCCCCCATACTTCTCCTTCAACCCATGCATGGTACTAAGTACTATAGGTTTTGATACCTTTCGTGTTTGGGGTTTTCATAAAAAAAAAAAAAAAAAAAAAAAAAAACTTGCAAAAGTTCGATAGATCATCGATAGGACACCATGGGCCTTCCTTGCAACCTGTTTACAATGCTCAGAGAATTTCATGTCTGACCGTATCGTAACACCCAAGTCCCTTTCCTCCAGTACTGGCTTTAGTTGAACTCCACCAAGTGAATAAGTTTTTTGGGATTACTGTTTCCCAGGTGTAATACCTTACACTTTGTTGGATTAAAGCACAGCTGCCATTTTTCTGACCATTCTTGAAGTCTATCTAGGTCTCTCTGAAGAAGCTCAGCTTGACAGTGATCATTAACTACTCTACCAATTTTAACATCATCTGCAAATTTAGACATCACGCCCTCTATCCCTTCATCAATGTCGTTTATGAAAATTAAAAACAACAGTGGTCCTAATACTGATCCTTGGGGAACCCCACTTCTTACATCAACCCAATCTGAGGAATAGCCATTTATCACAACCCTCTGCCTCCTGCCCTGAAGCCATCCTTCTATCCATCTAAGGATTTTCCCAGTGATTCCAACCTGTTCCAGCTTATAAAGCAACCGCTCATGTGGGACTGAGTCAAAAGCTTTGCTGAAATCTAAATAAACAATGTCGAAATTATTCCCTAAATCCAGCACGTGAGTGACCCTTTCGAAATAGCGAACCAGATTTGTTAAACATGATTTTCCCTTTACAAAACCATGCTGAGTATCCTTGAGAATTTCAATTCGATCCAAATGATCCTGAATTCCACCCTTGATCAATGCCTCCATGATTTTCCCTACTACTGAAGTCAGACTGACAGGTCGATAATTTCCCACTTCACTTTTAGAGCCACCCTTATGTATGGGAGATACATTTGCACTTTTCCAATCCAAGGGAATCTCCCCAGAGTCTAGTGATGCTCGCATAACCAGCCTCAGTGGTTCAATGCACTCGCTTGCCATTTATGTTCTCTATTTACTTGTTTCTTCATTGTGTCTTATCTTTTTAATAAATGGTAAATTAGCCAAGACTGTGTCCGAAAATTTGATTGGATTTGGTTACAAAGTAACTGGATGCAAAAAAAAAAATTATCATATACTTGGATTTCAGGAAAGTTTTTTATACTTTTGCGCATGGAAGACTACTGTGCAAATTGGAGCACTATCGTATTAACGGCAAGTTGCTACAATGGATAAAAGGGTGGTTGAGAAGACAGAGAGTGATAATCGATGAACGCTGCTCTTCGTGGACTGTTGTCATTAGTGGAGTCTCCCAGGGTTCGGTGCTGTGCACATTGTTGTTTTGTGTATTTATCAATGATATTGATGAAGGTATATCAGGCTTAGAGTCGAAGTTTGCAGATGATACAAAGGTTGGCATGGTTGTTAATGACAGTGTGTTACTGCAAAAGGATCTATATAATTTGGGCAGATGGGCTAAGAAGTGGCAACTGAAGTTTAACATTGACAAATGCAAAGTACTGCATATGGGAGCAGTAACCCCAGAGAAATGTACCAACTGTGTGGTACTACACTTAGTGGTAGAAAATGAAAAAGACCTGGGAGTAATTATGCAGTCAGATATGAACTTTTCTGAGCAGTACAGGCAGGCTGCCATAGCAGGTCATGAGGTGTTGTCAATAACATACAGGAATTTTGCTAGTAGGGAAAAGGAGGTGATTATTCCTTTGAATAAGGCAATGGTCAGGCCCTGCCTTGAGGACTGCGTACAGGTCTGGAGATCTCACTTTAGGAAGGATGTAGAATTGTTTGAGAGAGTACAGAGAAGGGCAACAATATTGGTGAGGGGAACGAAGGGATCCTCTTACGAAGAAAGGCTTAAGTGCTGAAAAGTGTAGCATTTGGAGACTACGTACGTGCGAACTGATCTGATTGAGATGTACAAGGCCTTGAATGGCTTGAGCAAGCTCAATTATGATGGGATTCGCCGTCTTGCTCCGATTACGAACCTGAGGGGGCATAGCTTCATATTGATGAAAGACAGTTGTAGAATAGATATGCGGAAATCTGCCTTTAGCCAGCGGGTAGTTGATTGCCCGAACAGACTTCCATCTGTCGTTGTGGAAGTTGACAGCTTAAATGAATTCAAGGAGGAATTGAACATACCTTTAGAGGAAATAGACGTGTGAAATGTGTTTTATTTTTATTATTTTTTTTTTTTTGGCTGATGCTGTATAAGCTTATTTTCTTGCATCATATGCCTCAACTAATACTATTTGCTCTAAACGAATTCAATACCCAGCTAACTCGTTGTACAGTAAGTTACTCTGTTATTAGTAGCAAAACCATTGCGACATTGACTGCAATTGAATTTCTATGTTAGATGAACATTTGATGACGCATATACGAATTAGAGTCTGTAAAAAGTGATCAATAGTCAAGTATTGCATTAACCCGTCACAGGATGAAGCTCTCTGTTAGAAGATTTTAGCGTATTATTTAAATAATGCAAAATTCAATAAATTATTAAATTTATGTTCTAATGCTCAAATGTTTACATCGTTTTCAGAGTTATAATGCAAATAGGAAATATCTGTCATGTGTATCACGTGACTTAGACCTCGCTCACTTTTCTGTCAAGGGGATTAGTGATAGCTGTGTCATTTACCTTCTGTACTATTTTGTAAAGAGTGGCCATCACAATGTATGAGATGAATATTGTAGCAGTTATCAACCTGAGATGAAACTGGACAGCAGAAACGATTATACATAATTTATACAGGAGAGCAATTTATATTTTATTTAGTTCTTGTAGTAAAGTTTTAGGAGCATCAGCGACTGAGGCTATACTGCTCCTTGTATAATGTCTGAAAATTACCTGTGTTCTGAGGTCGATTTCCTGTTTGCTGGACGAAAAACCATGCTATGCTCGCCTGGGACCGACTAACTCAGCCATGTTGTGAAAAAAAAACGATAAAAATTCCTTCCCTCATTGGCGGGACTCGATTTCAAATCTTTTTCACTCGGTGTGGTGAGGACGGCGATTCTACCAACTATGCTGCCCAGGAGGAATTTTATGAAGGGTGATAATTTAATTCGCGGAGTGGTGCAAGATTTTATGTGTACTACGCGAACTTTCGGGGGATCATCGAGTGAGTCTCGGCATGCAGACGCAATAATTCGAGCTCCTGATATTTTGTTTAATTTAAGTGCTTAAAGTGCCTCATACTTCTGGAATTATGTTCTCCATAGACAAGTTTAGAAGAGGATTCCGTTGGTGAGACTTTTTTTTGGTGTTTTCTGGGATCTTTCTGCTAGATCTTAACGTTAATTATTCAACGTCTTTGTCAATGGTTAGGTCGCCATGCCGCCATTGGCAGGAAATTGAAGAGAGCAGTTTTCGGTCTTTTCGGAGCTGCCACGCTAATATCTAGCAAATTGTGACTGGGGAGGGGACCACCCGCTGTGTGTCAGCAATTGTCTGCTTACGTTGCCTAGTGATTGTCGCTTAACAAGGTCAAGAATAACGTCACGTGGCGACAAGGTTAGGGATTATACTCCTCCACCCTAATTGCACTTTTCTCCTCTTATGCCCATAGGCACAACGTCTCTGAAACAGGCGCCTCCGTAGCCAGGTGGGAAGGAGCAGCAGTGCGTAGCACACGCTTCTTGATTAGACGGGGGTTCGAGCCCGTCACCACCAAATACGGAGGATGTGGAAAGGTCAGGGAATGACCACCGCATATCCCGGAGCAATATGGCCTTAGTTGCTAATGCTCCTAAAAACCGAATAACAACGTCTCTGAAACTTTTCGCCTGATTTAAACTAACTTTACCATGTTTTCTGTGTGTTCCACACGTCTACAAACTTTTTGTGGCAGATGTGAAACTTCCCCCGGGCTTATCCTGCAAGAAAATGAAGACTGACATCGTATTTATCGTCCCCAAAAACTTCTAATAATAATAATAAAAAAAAAAAAAAAAAAAAAAAAAAAAGACCTTGTTCTGTTAATTTAGAGGTTTTTCCGCTTGAACTTTTCCTATTTTTTCCCACGTGAACAGAAGGCTACAGCCCAATACCGGGTTCCTGTTTATCATAGAGACTTGCTTCAACCATCATTTTGCTACTTTTTAGGAGAATACTAACGGCGACCCGATTACTGGAAACCCCTGTTTTCCGTTTTTCGAAAATCATGTCCACTGCAGACTATACTATCATTGATGAATGTCAGGACTTTACTCCTGAAACTATCCAAACTCTAGGCCTACGGGGTGATACTGAGGCCTCCAGGCCTACTCCAGCGTCCAAGAAGCGTAATAAAAAATCATTTCCGAAATCAGAAATGGAAACCAGATCCCAAAGTGAACGAAAGGAACTACAAGACCGATCTTCCCAGCAAGGAGAAAATGATGATGAAGAGACACCACTGGATCCCACTCTGCCTGAGGGTCCCGTTTTAGAGCAGGTTCTCTACCTGAGAACTGCACTAGAAACTTTAATGAAGACAACCAACAGCAGAGTCAGTACAGCTCTGCGCGCAGACATAGTTTCCCTATGGACGAAGTTGGAAACCATTTTACTTACAACGCACCTCGAACGCGAGAAAGCAGTGGCTAAACTCGAGGCATATCTTGACGGTAGGGATAGTCAAATGCAACAGCGCGCCCCTAATTATGCAGACACGCTGAGGATTCCCAGTAATGCTGAACAAACAACTGAATCAGAAAACTCAACCAAAAGGAAAACTCTCCTACAAAAACCACATCTGGTAATTGTTAGATCTACTTCCACAGAAGATCATTACACAAGTGAGGAAGTAAAAAATATAGTGGTCGCAAATTTAGCAGAAGACCTGAAAATGGCAAAAATTAAATCTGTGCGTAAGACACGTAATATTGGTGTCATCATTGAAACTGAGACGAAAGAAGAAGCTAACAAAATCATTAGTAACCCCAAAATACAAACACTTGGCCTACAGGCTGCACCCCCGAAAAGAAAGGGGCCCAGCATAATAATTTATGATACCGAAAAGGACCTAACCCCAGCAACGCTCCAGGATGAACTATACAGAAGAAACCTCCAGCAGGACCACCCAGATGTTGAACCAAATGACCTCGTTTTCCCGAAATTCCAAAAAAATGCCAGAGTGGGAAATTCTACCAACTGGGTAGTGGAGCTTTCCCCCGCAGCCTGGAGAACAATAAGTCAACAAAATAGAGTGTTCATAAATTGGGGCAGTCACCGCTTCAAGGAGCATGTGGCTGTCCCCAAATGCTACAAGTGTTGTCGTTTTGGACACACGACACACACGTGTACCCAAGCTCAACCCACATGTGGACACTGTGCTGAGAGAGGCCACGACTTTAACTCGTGCACTAAAAAAGAAGACCCACCCACTTGCGCAAACTGCAAATCAATGAAAATGCAGGCAGATCATTCCATCCGGGACAATAAATGCCCTGTCTACACAAAAGCTAAGAGCACATGCCAACTAAGGCTCGATTATGGGGACTTACCTTAAACCATTTAATACTACCACTGTAAAATTTGCACAAATTAATGCCCAGCGAGCTAAAGCAGTTGCAGCGCAGTTGAGGAAAAAGGCAGATGAGGAGAACCTCGATATCCTCTTTCTTCAAGAGCCATATTCGCATAGTAAGGCAGTCAGAGGGTATCCGTTGGCTTATAAGATCGTTCAAGTGGACGGGGAGACCCCATGGGCGGCTATTCTGGTCAGAAACTCTGATCTCACTGTTACCAAAATACCACATTACTGCCTTCCCTGGGCAGCCTGTGCCCATATCATCACCCCTTTGGGGGAATTTTACGCAGTTTCTCTCTACTCTCGGCCGGGGGAGGATATTCTCCTGATTATTAGATACTTACAAAGCATCTCTCTGGAATTCCCAAATGCAAAAATCATCGTTGCCGCCGACGTAAACTGCAGGTCGCCAGCGTGGTTCAGTGAAACTCAAGATAGACGAGGCACAAACAACGGACAAAGACTGGAAGAATATCTTTCAAACAGTTCTTTCTCAATTCTCAACCAACCAAATAACCTACCGACCTTCTCTAGTACAATGTGGGAAGCCACAATTGATATCACCCTGGCCACAAGATCCGTTGCACAACACCTTTCATCCTGGACAGTTAGAGAAAGCTGGACCACTTCGGACCACCGTGTAATAACTTTCCAACTACACCGATCAGTAAGCCGACAACCAATTATGAGGCAAACTCTACATAGATTTGCAATTGACAAGGCAAACTGGCAGGAATTTAAGGATTCACTGATCATGGCCGCCCACTCTCTCAGCACAGTTGGACTGAACCCAGACCAGCACCAAAAGGCAATTGTAAGCCTAGTCACTGACAGCTCAATTAACTCTATTAAACGGAAGAAACCTTCTCTTGGAGCCGTACCTTGGTGGTGCCCAGAGCTCCAACAACTGCGACGGGAGGTTTACACCCGACGGAAAAATTTTCAACGCGCAAGACGGACATGGCCAAAAGCGGAAGTAGAGTATCTCAAGCAGCAGTACCGAACGGCAAGAAACGAATACACAGCCCTGATTAAACAAAGGAAAAAGCGCTCCTGGGAGCACCTAGTCTCCACAGTTGGAAATTCTGCTCCATGGGGAGTGGTTTACAGAGTAATCACAAACAAACTCCCCAGGGGAGAAGTCATCCCAGCCACCAAGACGCCACAAGGCACTTATACAAAGACATGGTCCGAATCTATAAATAACATCCTTGACGCCATGTTCCATCAACACATGCCACCAAGTACCCCAGAGCAAATACTACTATGTGAGGAAAACAGCACATACACCACGGCCCAAGTGGAAGACAGCTTCACCAAGGAAGAACTGGACTCCGCTGCAGCAAAAATAAAAAACAAGAAATCTCCAGGAGAAGATATGCTGGAGCCTGAGATCGTAAAGAAGGCTGTTGAAACCATCCCAAATGAGATCCTAAACCTCTTCAACCATTGCCTTGAAGCAGGCCATTTCCCAGTAGTATGGAGATCTGCAAAATTAAGGCTTATTCTCAAGAATCCGACAAAACCACAAGACCTTCCGGAGTCATACCGGCCCATCGCTCTTCTATCCATACTAAGCAAACTCCTAGAACATCTTCTAAGCAACAGAATAGAAATTCATTACTCCAAGGCTGGCCTTCACTCTGACAACCAATACGGCTTTAGAAGGGGATACTCCACGGTGGACGCCTTAGAGAATATCGTCAAAGCAGCTACCACTACCAGCCATAAATACTTCCTTGTCATTTCAGTGGATTTTGCCGGGGCGTTTGACTCCCTCTGGTGGCCAAGCGTCCTTGGCAGACTCCGGAAAGCAAAACTACCAGCTAATTTGTACAATTGTATAAAAACCTATCTTGCAAACAGAACAGTAACCGTCAGTGCTCCGTACTGTTCAGTCACACGACCAGTCTATAGAGGATGCCCACAAGGCTCAGTACTTGGCCCACTTCTCTGGAACGTGGTGCTCGACAGCTTTCTAAACCTCGACCTTGGTAATGTGCGATCGCAGGCCTATGCGGATGACCTGATCCTGATGCTGGCGGCAGACTCAAGAACTCAACTAGAGATCTCTGCAAACCGTGCTATAAATATCCTACAAGACTGGGCCACCCAAAACCACTTAAAGATATCCCCAATAAAAACCTGCTCCATCCTACTTAAAGGTTCTCTCAATATCAGAAGGCCTCCCCAGATAAAGATTCAGGAAACAACAATTAAGCTTTCCACTGAACTTAAATATCTTGGTATTCTGCTTGATAGAAATCTGTCATTCACACCCCATCTTACTTACCTCAGAAGCAAAATCAAAAAATACTCCGCACTAATAGCTAGAGTCACTCGTCGCGACTGGGGACTTAAGAAGAGGACCCTAGCCCTCTTCTATAAGGCAGTCTTCTTACCAGCAATAACATACGCATCAGGAGTCTGGTTCCACAAGGCGGTAACAGCAGTTAACAAAAGGAAGCTAGAGACCATTCAACGTTCAGTCCTACTAACAATCTCGAGAGCCTGCTGTACTGTAAGCACCCACGCCCTCCAGGTCCTCTTGGGTGCTCTCCCCCTGGACCTGGAGATCGTCCGCTGTGGGTTGCTTTATCAACTATCCAAAGGCAAATCAATCACCTGCCTAGACTACACAACTGATCCGGCGAACGATCGTAAACTAGAGAAAAAACGCCTTCTCACCCACCTACAGCAGGCCTGGCAAACCCGCTGGACGACTTCGACAAAAGGGGAAGTCACCCGAAGATTCATACCGGATAATCAACTAGTGTTTCCCCAAAGCCCAAACTGGTTTTCACCGGGTCTGCTGACATCTTACCTGCTCACGGGACATGGCGCAATAAGAGCAAAACTCTCCAGTTTCGGATTGAGTGACACCCCTCTCTGCCATTGTGGACAGCCAGAGACGTGGGAGCACCTCATGCACCACTGCCAACTATATGAAGACCTCCGCTGCCTCTTAATAACTAGAATACGTTTCTCACCAATAAACCAAGAACAATATCTCCTGGAGAGCGAGGACAACTATAAAGCCTTAACGCAGTTTGCGCAGGATCTTTTTACTAGAAGAAGAACATACCCACAACCTTAGCAGGAATTTTCCCACAAACTAACCACTCATCATCCATAATAAAGATCCTTAGATGTGTCAACCAAACAAAAACCTAACAGCTACAATCTGAAAAACTAATCATTAACTTAACCTGGATCTGACCACTGGCTTAAACTGGAGTCATTATCTGGATTTGACCACACACACGGACGGAACAACATGTCCCAGGAATGGCGTACGAAGACCTGACAAAGACATTATGCAGTTTGCTGCCGAAACATCATTAGGCGATCTGAACCGGGTACCCTCACTCGGTTCACTTTCTTTCCCTTCCCTTGGCAGGGGATGGTTACTCTGTACCCTCCCCCCTGCCATCCCCTATCTTCACCTGGTGAGGCATGGGCCTGCCCCACCGACTTTTGGGGTTATCTTCACTATTGACTCCATATTTCTGTCTTTCACCCCCCAGTCTTCAGTCTCCCTTCCCTCTCTAGCTATCTTGCGACTAGCGTTTGACCCTTGCCAAAACTACACAAGCCCCACACAAAAATTTAAAAAAAAAAAAAAAAAATAATAATAATAATAATAATAATAATAAAAAATAAACTATAACCCGTATAACTTATATCTCTTTCGGTCTGACCCAATTTCTAGCGTTTCTCCTCCCCCCTCCACTTTTTTTTTTTTTTTTTTTTTTTTAGGTCCTAGCCACTGAAATCTCAGGAAATTAGGTGGCAGGACCTGCCAGAGTAAATAGTAAATTTCTAAAATACTGGTGTACCTGGTCTGCCTCCACGAGGTATAGTGTGGGCAACGGTGGGTCTCATTTGAGACCCAACGGCTAAAAGACCAGATGAACAACGGTACAAAACATTACACACTACAATATCCATACACTTTTAAACCTCTGGCCTCTACAGTGTTCTGTATCACACCACAATGTATATTACGCGGAGATGGGGGAAACCCCTGGTGCCGTTAGACCCTAAAAACACTATACACTATACACTATACGCGAACTTTCCATTTTCGCTAGAGACGTTTTCCCTGATCCCTACTGAGCAGACTGTGTGCGCATGTCAGTATTTGTCGAGCTATTGTTTCGTGAAGGGAGTTATTTTAGCCGCTTGTCACTGATAATCGTTTTGAAGCAAGTATCATGTCGGACATACAGATTGAACAGCGATATGTGATTAGTTATTGTGTCAGACGGAGCTTAAATGAATCATAAACAGTTAAAGAGATGAATGAGACGTATAGTAATGAGTGTCTTGGTAGGGTGGCCATATCTGGTGCCATTTGTCATTTATGTGATCCTCTGTCCTAGCTGCCACCTGGGCTTCCGCCCATATGCCGATAGTTCTCAGCGTTATCTGTATCTGAACTTTTCTTGGTTAGAATTTCACATATTCAACATAACTGAATGACAAGAGGAGAGAAACAAACGTTAGCCTCGTGGCAGGGACGACGTCGCCGCCCTCACCACGAGGTCGTTGGTTGCTCTAACCAGGAAACATTTTTCCTAATCGATTGACAACTTGTGAATTAACTAAAATTTAAACAATCTATTTTTCCGCGACTATAAGTCTATCTGGAAAGAGCATTCATCACCCTGGCCCTACCAGAGAGCTGAACTCGAGTCTGGTGTCATATTCCGGTGTGGGCGAACTAAACGATGTGAAGTGGTTTCTATATCAAGACAATGCCAGGCCCCATAGGACTAATATTGTGCAGGCAGTGATTTCTGCCATAGATGCTAAGTTCTTCCACATCCCCCTTTTTAATCAGACTTAGCCCTTTGTAATTCCTTCCTGTTTCCATGTCTGAAGAAAGCTCTGAAAGGCTTTCAGAGCTTTCTTCAGAAGATCCACTACGGAAGAAGTACTTGGCAGTCTATCGAAAAATGGCTCGTAAGAAGAATTTAATGCTTGGGTAAGACGTTAGCGAAAGTGTGTAAAGTTCAAGGGAAAGTATTTAGAGAAGGAGAAATCCATAGAATATTCAGATGATGCCATTAAGATAAGAACTTGCACCAGTCTGCGAATTAAGTGACCACCCCTCATATTTGGAGTATCGAAACTGAAAGTGAAACAGTGAATAGGATTGTAGAAATGTATTAAATCACTTTTCCTGAATCGAGAACGTGGTAGGTGGATCTTTGTGCGTGCCAGCGAGTGTTAAAATGTTTGGACACTCTCAGTTAACGTGTCAATTCCCATAACGTTTAATTATTAGGCATGTCAGCATTGGCAGAAATATGACACGACGGAAAGTGTGCGAAAAGTGTTACCGCGGTCTGCTGACTCAAGAGGCATTTGTCACTGTCACTCCAGTTGCTCTAACTACATCAGTTATTCAGTTTCCAGTTAGTGAATAACGACATTGACGCGGCAGTCTGACCTTTAACCACATAAATCAGCATTTTACAGAAATATGGGCCGAAGAGAATTTGATTCGCGACATGAACGGGTACTGCACCGCGAAGCAGTTAGGGAAATGACCTAATAATTCTCAAATACAGGACGGTGAGATGACAAAGATGACGCTTTTGACTTCTTAAGACGTGCACATACTCAAAATAAATTTCATTAAATTATAAAGTGGAGAAAACGCGGTAAGGACACGTTATTTAGTGCGCGATTATATTTAGAGCTAGTAATGAAAATGCAGTTTGTATATTTTATGAGAGGGTGTGGTACAGTTTACCATATGCATTCACTCTAAAATATCCGCGTATATAGAAGAGGACAGGTTAATACAACCCTGTGGGGGATGAATTTTTTTATCTATCTTACCCTTAATTATTTTATTTATTTTTTTTATGTATTTATCCTTCTTATTATTCCTACCCCTTTTAGTGCTCTATACCCCTCTTCCCTTGGAACCATCATAGTGGTAGTTGTTTATTTTTAGGTAATAACACTGGTTCCTCACTTCTCCAAGGTTCTCTTTTGCTATCTGACTGCTCTAGTGTTCTTGTTTCGCTCTCAGAGGACTCACTCATAAGTGAGGATATTCTTTTCCCCCTTTATTCCCAAACTTCGAATCTGGAAATTTCCTTAAAAAACAGGGTGCATGTCTAAGACCGTAGCTTCTTCAACAATTCTTTAAAATTATTACTTCTCAACATTTGAACGGACCTCGTTTATACTTCTATAGTTACATTAAAAGGAGTTACGTACGTATATTTTATTTAAGGTAGTACAAACATTTGCGCACACAATATTAAAGAATAACGTTAAAAATAATACGTACTGATGGTACACTCACTAGCCAAACAATTAGAAACCTTTTGCAATCGGCGTCATCAGATAATTAAACGGTATGCAAATATAAATCGTCACATGGTGCGATTTCAACTTCCTTGGTACCAGATAAATACTCTACATTTCCCTGGAGCTTTTTAATCGATCCAGACTGTCTTGTGTCCACCACTAAAACAGCTGGAGATGGTATCATAGTAATGGGTCTATTCATACTGTTAGAATGTCGCTTTACCTCCAGTGAATGTCGTATAGGACCAATCCCACACTGCACTGCTCCATTTTTACGCTGATTACAATTGACTGTTTCAAGACGACAACGAAAGTATCCACTTGTATTTGAATGGGTTGAGGAACATTCCCAAGATTTGTAACATCTACCTAAGCTGGTGGATTCTCTAGATTTGGTTCCAATTGAGGATGTCTGGGATAATGTTGGGGTAGGTAACTTGGGCTTCGTAGTTTTCTACCCACAGACAGCATCTGACAAATATCCTGATGGAAGAATGATCAAATCTGGAGTTCCACTCCAGATTTGACCATTCTTAAGAATCAGAATCCTAAAGGAATCCTCAGAGTGCTAGAGGAATCTACATCATGACTTGATGGGCTGTAATTCGGGCAAAAGGTAGTCCTAATAGATACTGAATAATGGTTTCTAATTTTTCGGCAAATGAGTGTAGATATCCGATGGTCGATATATATCTCAATATTGGCAATTCCAAACCGAGTTATTTGAAAACTTATACGAATAAAGTGTTCAAAATGAACATGGAGAGAGAAAAGCAATTTTGCCTGTTGGCCCATTAATGGCTTACCATTCTACGAACAAGTGGATAGGATTTCTAGTACTTTGCCTGGACAGTGTAAATTTTTTTAAAAGCTCCCAAGATTTGTAACATCTACCTAAGCTGGCTGATTCTCTAGATTTCATTACTATTGAGGATGTCTTGGATATGTTGGAAGAGGCAGGTCGGCTTCGTGGTTTTTTACCCACTGTACAGCATCTGACAAATATCCTGATTGAAGGATAATCAAATCTGTTTAGGAGTTATCTCGTAATCAGATATTCAGTTTAGATCAATATTGCTGTGATACTTTGTGGTGTTTATGGGAATTTAATGAGCGAAACTATTTCTGTATAATGGTTGATACGGTTTCCTTGTGAAAAAAGCAAGCAAGAAGTTTAACCGAAGAGCAAATGCATTTTTCAGATGAGCAGAGCACTTTGCTTATGTAGTGTCCAACTTAAAGCCAACCCATAAAAGATTTCTTGTCCTGATTACAATCGAGCTTTGGCACCTGTGAAACCAAAATTGCCTCTTTTATTATTTGAATCAGATGCGGAAAGATGCATTATAAATAAAACATCTCGTACGCCATTTCGTCGTGCTCCGGCAGAATGCTACACACTTGAGAGGGGAAATGAAAACGCATTTCTTGAACACTCTTTCTTCAAAGTGCGTAATAGCGCCGAGGAAATTTCAAATATTCGATATCTCCAAGGAGCACCAGCTCGCTTTTATTTTTTTATTCATTTTTAAATCTGATGTAATATGTGACTTCAACAGAAATTATTCAAATCTTAAAAATTCTTGAGCGACCTCAGAAGGGAGAATATTTAAAGCGAGGAGTGTTTACTTTGGGTCATAACGTCAGTTCAATAGCCATGGCCAACCAATGAAGCTACAGGATTTAAAATTTAAACGTAGCGTCATTTTTTTCAGATTTCTCCTCTAAATTTACACCTTTATATTTCATATTGATACTAATAAAAAATAATGATCATTCAAGATCGTATTTCAAGACTTTCTTTTTAGTTTTGTGGTGAGAAAAAAGTTAATGGCTTTCTCAAGAGATTAAGCTCTGATTTAATCAATCTTTCCTCGGTTCACAACCTTTTCCTAATAATCGAGTATTTCCATTGACTTGGGGATGCCTCTTCCTAAGATAATCCTTAAATTTTTGCAGTAGGCCATATGTGAGAACCACCATCTTGAACCAGATCATAATGTGCCTGGTTTGGAATAACAAAGATGTTTTCCTTCGTGCCACAGCCATTTTACAAACTATGAAACGAATTATGAATAAAAAGGCATTTCTTGTAGAGTCCCCTTCTTATTTAAAATTCCAGTGCTGTTGAGAAAACGCAATAGTGTTGAATTAAACATCTGAAATAAAACAAATGTTTAATTTTTCTCTTAAATGTTTGGTGCAAAAAGAAATTCAGTGTACGTATTAATTTCACTACAGTTTAACCTAAATGTAAAATTGATATTTTAGTGAATATTTCTTTCGATACTTTTTAAATGTAATAAAATTAATCCATTCTTCCCACACATTCATCGTCCTGAATAATGGTGATAGAATTTGTCCATCAAACTCAACTTGAGAGCACATTGATTAATTTTAGAATCTCTTTTCTTCTTATATACATTTCTGCACAAATAAGTGCACTGAGTTGACGTCGTATTAGTAACATCCCCTTGTATTACAATGGACTGGTCTGTGATGCTGGTGAAGGCTCAAAGTCGGAACGAATAATATAAGACTGTAGTTCTTCGCATACAGACGTGGCGATCAATTTATGATCAATTTCCGACGCCGAACGCATAATGATCACTGACAACAGCCAACATGGTTCGGTGCTCCCATTCTGTGGTGTCATAAGTCTGCCGTGACTGGGTCAACAGCCTCAAACAATCAGCAAAGGTCGCATGTGAGACAGACACGTATAATCAACGCCCGGGTCGTGTATCTCGTCTCGTAACATAGCAGCAACGCAGCACAATAGCCCAGCTAATCCCTCAGTACATCGTAAGAATAGCAAGACCAATATCCGGATGGACTTTTGTGTTTTGTGTGTTCACTCAAGAGTGTCGCCCAACTCCGCTAGACACATGGATTATGCGCCAGATGTTATTTCGTATAGGCTATGGCAGTCGACAGCCGTCATAAGTACCCATGCTCACTGCGAGACAAAAGAAACTGTGCATGGTGTGATGAATTCAATTTCCAACTCTAGATTGTTGATAGAGTTGGAGAAAGCAACATGAGGCCATGGCACCTGGATGCACTGTTGGTGTTCAGAATTTGGCTGGAGGCGGTTTTATTATGGTTTGATTTTATGGTTTAGTGGCATACCCTGGATCCCTGAATCATTATTAATCAACGGCTCGAGGGGAACGCCTATCTTTCTGTCGTCGCCGACACCGCTTCATGCTCACAATGTATCCAGACAGCTCTGGCGTTTAAGAACAAACAACGCACGATGCCACAAGACATGGTAGGTTGCTAACTGGCTTCAGGACGATGACAATGAATTGATCGTCTTCCCTTGGCCATCCAACTCAGTTGTCATCCTAACTGAGCATATTCAGGACCTACTGGAGAAGGGCATTCGATGCTACGACCATCCACCTGAAAATGTGTCGTCATTACTGGACACATTGTGCAATAAATGGATAGCACTACCATAGGACACCTTGAAATACTTTTTTGGAGACCATGCCAAGACGTGTAAGATTTGTGTTACGGGCAAAATGTAGTTCTAGGTGGAATTAGGTAAGTGTTGCTAATGCAAAGACAACTCAGTGTACATTTTGATGATGTTACTGTGTAGCACTGGAATTTAAGTTACTGGACTGAGTATTCTGTTCAACGTGAAATGAAGATTTCAAATACTATTTCCTATCTAAAAGCAATTTGTCAAATTTGAATTAAAACTGGCTGCCGTGTAAATTTTAAGGTTTATGGGATGTTCAAAAGAGAGCTTAAATTAAGAAATTCATCTTCTTTTTAAGAAGGAGGTAACTAAGAGGCATAATCCTTCCCGGTGCAAGATAGTCGTAGATAAAGTTAACCTCTGGAGCAGAACTTGATAAAACAGTGTCTGCTCAAAGTATTTCGTGTAATATTTCTCTTCCATGAAACATCTTAAGGCGCACATCAATTTATTACTTCAAAGGATCTTAAAGTATGCACCTACGTGAGGAAAAAATGCGATCATTCATCTCAGATGCCAAGAGGGTTCAATTTCAACTCTAATATTTTCATCCAACAGAGTTGGTAAACAGTAAAAGTCATTTTTAGTCCAATGGACTGCAAAATGTTACATCACAAAACAGATAAACTGACATTTGGCACAATTGCTTAATATACTGGTGTGCAAAACTTAAGGACCAACACTATTTCTAATAGTTACAACCACAAAATCTTTACTTAAGGTACTCTTTACTGATGACAGTAGATTCAGTCTCAGCAGCGATTCTGGACGTCATTTAATCTGGCAAGCGGTTGGCACACGGTATCACCCCGCAAACATCATTGAAAGGGATTGATATGGCGGTCGAGGCGTTCTCGTCTGGGGAGGCGTTATCTTGGATGGACGTACACAACTCCAGAGACTGGAAAGCGGTACTGTAACCGTTGCACGCTACTGTACTTGGATCTAAATCCTATCGAACACATATGGGACGCGTCCACACCCACTAGAAAACGTTCACCAGCTGAAGATGGCCCTGACAGAGGAATGGACGATGTTACCGCAAGAAGCTATCAACAATATTGTTCTAAGTATGGACAGGAGGTGCAAAGCCTGCATCGACGTTAGGGGTAGCCATATCTTCTACTGAACACCACCTCTTCCCTCTGTTCCATCTTTGGCATTGATGCATCTGTATCATGGCAGCCAGTGCTACGTTGCCATTTTTCAATAAAGTCCTCTTTACCGTTTTCTTTCCGTTGTTTTGTCGGTATTGTTTCCTTCATCATTTCTGTACCTCACGAGGTTCCTTTCGTATACTTTTGCCATATCCAGGCTACTTCTATGAGAAGCTACAGATGAAAACCTGACTGATCCTTAAATTATATACAAATAAAGAAAACAATCCTTTAATAATTACGTTTTTATTTAAAAACTGACCAAAAAATTAAGTAAAATATAATTAATGTTAATATGATTTATTAAGTATTTTATTTAATTCTGACAAAGCTGTAGACATGCAATGAGTTATAGTTCTTTCAAGATTATAGCTCTGATTTTCTACTCGAATTTGACAAGAATGCATTCTTTAACATTCGGCCATAATGGAAGCCGCATTGACGAGTATTTTTCTGATATCTTCTCCCCTCCTTATACTGTATATATTAATAAAGATATTTTATTTTTAGAAATATTATATTTATGGTGATTTACCAGAAAATTTATATAATATAACAAGGAAAAGACTATATACACTCTATTTCCAAAAGTATGGGCACATTCATTGTTTAAAGTGAATTGGACCAGTTACGATTAACATCTGAAAAATGGCAAGGTTTAATTGCAAAGTAAGATTTCGTAATTACAGATTGGGGTGGGAGTTAAAGATCATTTAGGGATAAATGGGCAAAAAAATTCAGGGCGAAAAAAAAAAAAGGTTACGATACAATCAGACAAACAGTTCAACACGCAGCGTAAACAGGCAACCAGGAAATCATGGCGTCTTATTAATAATTTATTGGACCTTTTCAAGTTGGGAGGATATCCTTGTACCTAAATACAAAGCGATGGTGAGATCGAATACTGTATTCAAGTCTGGAGACCTTAAAGAGACATAGAATCTCTAGAAAGAGTTCTCAGAATTTTCGTTAGATTGGTGAAGCACAATAATTGTTATTCCTATGAAGAACAGCTTAGTAGGTGCGCAGTACAAGCCCTTGTGAGTACTACCGCAGTTGATAGAATCGCGTTCCTCCCTATACCAGCAGTTATTCCCCCTTCCCCCCGGAAACTTAACTCTGGTTCTGCATCTAGCAAAGAGCATTACGACTACAGAACGCATGCAGTTTACAGTTATATATTATATACGGCACAATATAACCAAAGTTACTGTGCCCCTAAAACTCTACTAAAACAAACCAATCAGCATCAGCCATTCAAATATTACAACCACAAAAACAGTCTTCAGATGATTTAGCGTAGTTGGTATGTTTGTTTCTCTCAAATATTTTAAAGTCATCGACTTGTCACAAATTAATGTTATTATTATTTAGTAGAAATGATAAATCGCTGGTGTATACATTAAACAATAAAGGACCCTGAGAGGAGCCTTGGGGTACAGCTTCGTGGAAAATAAAAGAAAGCGAGATGAACGCAGGCCATCTGCGAGAAACACTATACTTGATGTTATAAAAGTGAAGCCAAACCACACAAAATTCCCATAATTATCATTTCATAATAATTTCCGGAACTCTCTTTGTAAAATTGCTCCCATAGTCGGGGAGCATTCCCTTGTCTTGAAACCTTCTTGTTAACGCAAGACAGGAAACTGGCCAAGTGTAAGTCGAGTCAAAAATTTACTTGACTAATGAAGAATGAAATTCAGGCGAGGAACTAGATGCCAGCTTAAGATAAAGAGCAAATATGTGAAAGGGAAATATTTCGGGTATGAACGCCAGACACATTCTTCGTTCTACTTGCAGCGTGCTTGGAGTGATTATTTTCAAGGATCGATAAGCACTCCCAGCAGGAATCGATTGATATAACGACCCTTTCTCAAAAATCGTAATTTTTTCTCTTTTCTTTTTTAGTGTTCCACCTCTGCCTTTCGTTTCGTGGGAGGAAAAACGTAATGAAAATCGATTCTGCATAAGTAGCGAATTGTCGATGCCACTATCTACAATCAATAGCTTACTTTAATGCGTTTCCTTTCGGTGGAGTGAATATTAAGTACAGTTTCGCTTACAAAAAATTGATGTGAACACTTATTAACAACAGAACTTCCATGCTCCTATTCAAATTGAAGATAAAAGCTTCGTAAAATAAATAAATATCAGTTTATTAGTCAATAATCAACAAAAAGTAACGCTCTTAAGGATAATTGACCAGCCCTGACGAAATATGAGCAGAGGGGATTACAAGGAAATTCATATTCCAAAAATAAATTACACTACAATCTAAATATTTCAAAATTTACATACATAACAAAATCTAACACTCTGGAAATAATATCTACGCGCGCGCGCACACACACACATAAAGCTAGGAGAGAGTTAATTTAAATTTAGATAACGCATAGTAATTAGGCAGCAAATGAGCACGAAATAATCTACCATTGTGTCTGGACAGTGTGCCAGACGTAACTAAACAACGCCTTCATTTAGTTATGGAGACTGCAAGATCACGATTGGTATTACTTATATTTCTTTTCTCTGATATTCTCTTTTGCTGGTATTACCAGATAATAGTGTGGGATTACTGAAATGCCTTATAGGCACAATAATCCCTCTTACATTAAAATATAGTAATGAGTATTTGTTGAAGCTAAAATTAAATAAGACACTAATCAGCTATCTGACATGTTTCTGTTATTTTAGCGGATAATTATTCCAGGACATGTTGGCTAGAGATCTGTTTACAAAGTTGTGAAGACTGAAGAGAAGAATAGACTCATTTCAGTAACTTAATGATTCACAAATGCTCTTACATCTCTTATAATGAAGTTTTCAACATTCCTTACTTATGTTCAAGTTCAAATGACAGTAAATAATCTGTCCTTCACATTTTAATAGAAAATTGAAATGCCATTTCCAGTTTACGTAATGCATTAACCGGACGACAAGTTGCGAAAAGCAGTTCGTTTAATTTTTCCGCTGACGAGGAGTTGCAAAAGAATGGATTAAAGTTTCATTTTAAGAAATTTCATCACAGTCGTTCGACTCATCGATTATGTAATCCGTTTTGCGTGACGTCTGGACACAACGACCAATTCCAAGAGAGAAAAAAAGCAAAGAAATATCCGAACAGGATTGTTTGATCAGCGTATTCCGGGTAGTTCGTTTTATTTTATGTGCCACTTAAGCTTCGGTAGTTCCGGATAGACAAAGAAACAGGGTTTAATGACAGTATGCTACTGCAACAGGATCTTGAAAAGTCGGGCAGATGGGATGACTGGAGGACTTAACCCAGAGTCGAATAATTGGGAAGCTCGAGGAAGGTCGAAGTGCGAGGAATGTGGCTGCAGAGTTCGGTATCGCCTGTAGCATCGTCTCACGCGCGTGTTCGGCCCTCAGAACGACAGCTACAGCTGTTTGAAGGACCAGTGGCATTGGTCCACAAAAAACAACGCCCATGATGACCGCTATATAACCCTACAGGTCAAGACCGACCGACACCAGACAGTGGATCCATTGCAAACCAGTTGCACAGGAACGCAAGACGCAGGATATCACGGTTTGCTGTGGCTAGGCGACTCCACAAAGGTGGACTGTTTGCCCGACGGCCAGTAAGCTGTGTCCCTTTAACACCTGCCCATCGGAGACACCGTTTACGGTGGTGCATCGAACACAAGGACTGCACAGCAGCGCAAAGGGGTTAGGTACTCTTTACTGATGAGAGTAGATTCAGTCTCAGCAGCTATTCTGGACGTCAGCTCACTCCAGACGAGAACACCTCGAGATAGGTGTCACAACCCGAGCGTTCCTAATAAAGTATGCATGGCGAAGCAATTGAACCATTACTAAATTAATAAGCCACGCGATGTATTTTTATGGTTTCTTTCTGCTTCGCTTAAGTGGTCCTTAAGTTTTGAACACCAGTGTAATACTATCAGGGTAGTAGAAAATGAAAAATAATTGGGTGTGCTGCAGTCAGATATGAAGTTTTCTGCGCAGTGCAGACAGGCTGTGAGAGCAGGTCATGGGGTTTTGTCAATGGTATACAGGAGTTTTTCTAGCAGAGATAAGGAGGTGCTTATCCCTTTGTACAAGGTAATGGTCAGGCCACACCTTCAGTAATGCGTACAGGGCTGTAGGACTCATTGTAGGAACGATGTAGCGTTGCTAGAACGAGTACAGAGAAGGGCAACAAGATTGGTGCGGGGAAAAAAAGGGGTTCTCCTATCAAGAAAGGCTTAAGTTCTGAAAGTTTGCAGCGTCAGGAGACTATACACCTGCATGGTGATCTGATTGAGATGTAAAAGGCTTTGAATGGTTTCAGCACGCTTAATGTTGATGGGATTCTTCCTCTTGCTGAGATTACTCAACTGAGGGGACATACATTCAAATTGAAGAAAGGCAGTTATAGAATAGATATGCGTAAATTTGCCTTTAACCAGCGTGTTGTTGTTTGCTGGAACAAACTTCCATATGTCGTTGTGGAAGTTGATAGCTTAAATAAATTCAAGGAAAAAGTGGACAAACGTTTGGAGCAAATGGATGGTTGAAATGGGAAGTTTTTTTGGCTGATGCTTTATAAGCTTGGTTTCTTGCATTATATGCCTCTACTAATGCTAATGCTAATTGCTTGAGGCCCGCCTGGATATTGTCGAAAATAAATTTAATCACGTGCCTGTTTCTTTCTAAATGGACGCGTGCTCCTTTACCACTCAAAGCAAGGGTTATAGGAAAAGAAATATGTCAATAAGTTAGTTTTATCATTCAATTACAAATGCAGGGAGATTATACGCTGTATTAGGATGACTCCTGGACAGTTACCAATAGGCTTTGTCAAGTGGAATATCTAGCGGCTTGCAGTTAGTAACTCATTGTAACTAACAGTCCCACCAGCATGAAGGTGCAGCCCTGGTAGGTACCACAGCTGGTAGAATTGCTGTGCTCCCCCACACCGGGTGGTAAAGATCTGAGTTCGAGTCCCGTCGATGACGTGAGGAATGTTTATGGGTTTTTTTTACAACGTGGCTGAGTTCGTCGACCTCAGGCGAGGGTAGCAGAAGTTTTCTCCTGGACAGTCGGGTTTTTCGTCCAGCAAACAGAAAATCGAACTCAGAACAGACGCAATTCAAAGACAATATACACGGGGCAACATGGCCTTAGTCGTCGATGCTCCTAACAACAACAACATGAGGGTGCAACCAAAAGATATGGTTATCGCAGCTCAACTATCATTTGCTGAATTCGATGGGAATCACTCACAGATAGGACTAAAATATGAACTCCATCAGTAGCATGGTACACTACCACGAAGTAGCTTACCTGTTACCAATGAATGTCCACGAAAGGGACTATCTCCTGTGGGTCTTTGAAGCGTGCCCTGTCAGAGGAGTTGACAATTACAGCCATCGCTACACACTAAAAATAATTCTATAAATAGTTTGTGTGTATTCTTTTTCTTAAGAGATTTCGCGAAAATTCTTAAAAGACTGTAACATGTTCAGAGTCATTATTTTCTGCTCAACTGCAGAAATTAAAATGCAGTGTGGAAGTGAAGCTTCACAGTTCGCTGAAAGCATTTTGTCTAAGGTTCATGAGGGCAATAAAAGCGGGCATAATTACCTCTTTCAAACGTGATCGGAATTGCATACTCTGGATGTCACGTGGCACCGGGATGGGTGTCACAACCCCAGCGTTCCTAATAAAGTATGCATGGCGAAGCAATTGAACCATTACTAAAATAATAAGCCACGCGATGTGTTTTTATGGTTTCTTTCTGCTTCGCTTAAGTGGAACTTCGTCTCTTTCCTGTTCGGCAGTAGGAAATACAGAAAAGAAAACTTGACGGTTTCGCTGCGTCAACGCCATAATAGCGTTTCCTCGAGCGATTAAGTGTGTAATTGTGGTTCAGATGGCTGACAAAAGAGAAATAAAAAGTGGGCCCGTTGTGAATTGCCGTAGCATTCATCACGGTGTCACGGACGTGTTAATGACAACCTCTGTACGTGCACCACTGCTTTTTTCAGAGAGGTTCCTGAGCAGACTTTTTAAAAGAAGTTTGTTACTGAACGCAAGGGAATGTGGAGTGCCAATTCAAATGCTCCTTTGTAACAGTTTTATTTTATCGACTCTACTCATACTATTACTAATAATTTATTATTAATTATATTAGTATTATCTCAAAACATCGCACTGTTAAAGATATGTTAAGAAGACAACTTTCTGTCAACAATTTTAAAAATTACATTTAATTAAAAAAACGAAAAAAAAAATCTCATAATTTATATTCGAGGATATAATTATGTCGAAAACTAAATATTCAACATTATTCCCAACAAGAACAGACATCGAAACTGTTCACTTAATTTTTTTATTTATTTCCTTTTTTATGTGAAAAATGGCCGTCCGAGGGCAGAGCCCAAAGCCGTTGCTTTAGTCGTTTGTAGCTTAGACTGCTTCTGTCAATGGTACACGACCAAATGATGAAATTATTATTCCTTCTGCTTGCTGCAACTGTCTGTGAGTTACACTGAATGGCCACTTTATTAGGTACACGGACCGTGTACCCAATAATCCGTTGTGGTATCCACTTAGAAAAGAGTCGAAAGTGTGTCACAACGATATTGATCCATGTGACTCAATTGCTTCCTTTGGTTGTGCAAATTGAACGGTTGCGGATCTCGATTCCAAATAGCGCGTTCCACCTCATTACTGAGATCCGGACATTGGACTGAGATCTCGTGATTGAGGAGACCACCGCAGTAGTCTGAATTCGCTTTCATGATCCGGGAATCGGTTGTATACAATTCTGGCCTTGTGACGTGCTGTATTATCTTGTTGGAAAAATCCATTCGCAAATGAAGCTACAGTCGTAAAGAGATACGCCAAATCGGAAACAATTTTTGGATGACCTATGGTATTTTAAATGTATCAAGGGGCCCAATATGCACCATAAAAACCATTATATTGCCACCACTAGTTTGCATTATTGATGCCTGACAGGATTGATCAATCGACTCTTGCTATTTTTGCCGTACTATGGTTTTCCGATTGGTGTGAAACAGCAGCAACCAGGATTCGTCAGATATCCGTCTTTTTTTCAAATTTCCTGTGGTCCAGTATTGGTGTTCTTGGGCACATTTTAACCGCATGTTCTGTTTATTTTTAGCTAACAGGAGGAGGTGAATGTCGTCTAGCTTCATCACATTGCTTTGAAGGCAGTTTCATAGTGTCATAAAAATTGTGTGCACATTTTCGTGTCTATTTTTATTATTTAGTGTAGGATAATCCATTCATCCTCCATTGTATTATTCTATTCAAGGAGAGAATCCTGAATCTTTGGGCTGCTTGCAAATTGCTTCCTGCCAAGTGAATCTTACAATATTCAAACATAAATAATAGTAATAATAATTGAAGTAACCTGAACATCAAAAACTCAAGGAGATCAAGGCCCGTCTGACAGAGAAATATCAAGAGAAACTCAGCAGCATGCTAAAAGAAATTTGGTTACTGGACCAATCTCGATACACCCGAAAGAGATGTACGTGAAAACTTCAGCAGCGTTGCTGTTTCCTATATTCTTTTACGGACGCATCTGATGTGAGATTTCGAACGTGGAACGATTGTAGGGAAATGATGTGCGGGTGCCAGTCCCTCGTCAACAACCGACATGGTTAAGCGCTTCCATTCTGTGGTGTCACGGTCCTACCGTGACTAGCTCAACCGCGGTCGAACAAATAGCCAAAGATCACAGCCACGTGTGGTTGACGCCCTTACTGAACGTCGTGTGTCTCGTCTCCTAACATAGCAGCGATGCAACAAGTGGAGAAGGTAACATCCAACATAACGTAGAAATATCAAGACCACATGACCTATGAGTCGAGGATAAGTTTGTATACGTATGGCAGCTAAGACCTTCACGAGTACCCATGCTCGCTGCGAAATACAAGAAACTGCGCCTTGCATGGGCGCATCAGCATCAACACTGCACCACCAACGTGTGGAAATCTGTCACCAACTCTCTCATGCTGATGGGCGTATCCCATTTTAAGAAGTCACTGTAAGGCAATGGTATGTGGATGTACTATTGGTGTTTGTCAGACTGGATGTAGGGGTATTATGGTTTAGGAGCTGTTTTTTGGCATGTCCTGAGTTATTTGATTACCTTTAAACACTCCGCGATGGGAACATATAATCTTCTGTCGTTGCCAGCGAAGTACACCCTTTCATGATGAGAGTGTATTGAGACAATCCGGCATCTATCAGCAACACAACGGCATCATGCCATAAGCTCGCCAGGATTTTCCTTCGTTTCAGGAGCTGACATTTAATTCTCCGTCCCTCCTGACCGCCCAGTTCAACCGATCTTAAACCAATTTAGAATGTTTGCGATGAATCTGAAAGGGACATTCGTTGCTATGACCATCCACCTGACAGTGTGCGGAATTACTGGAAGCATTGTGCAACTCATGGGCCGTACTACAACAGGACACTCTGCAACACCTTGTCGAGTACATGCTAAAATATGCACGGATTGTATTACGGGCAAAAGGTGGCCGTATGATGTTTACGGTAGGTATTTAAGGTGGAAAACCAATTCAGTGTATGTGTACCTAATAAAGTGACCTCTCGATATATACAGCTCTCGATGAATACCACTGTTTTCGAATTCGTACATCAATCTATGTTGATCACCATCTGTGTGTACCTTAATGGTGAACAAGTGTTTTTTTTTTTTTTTTTTTTTTGATATTCCACATAATGCGGTTTCTTCGGAATGTCATGTCCAGTACATGTTTCACCAAAGTCTTAATTATCCAATGAAATTAAAATAATCGCTTTTAATGTTGAAAAAGGCCCGAGTGAATACACACCGGCACTAGGTTTGTTAAAGGGGTGTACTTAGGAAAGTCGTGTGTTGCCCTGTGTCAACAGCCGATAGAAGATCCGAATATTGACTCGAGACCTTCTTCGGGAGATAATTTGGTTTGGAGAGTTCGGACAAATCTGATTATCTTGTGGTACTGCGTAATTTCCACATGCTAGCAACCGGCACATTTGGGGTACTTTCTTTTGTATGTTTAAGAAGTTGGATGGAACAGCTCAGTACAATATTTAACAAGAACATTGAAATGTCATTGAAATTGCAATTTTTAGGATAATTTTATTTTATTTATTACTATTTTGTTCCTCAGCCAATCACAGCGAAGAATTGAGGATGATAAACATTCCAAAAGGCTAATTGCGATTCCAGTTCATTCCCCACAAACATCAGTAGATAACATTCGTTTCATTTCCCATTGAAGGGTGTGACCATGACAGGTAGTGGACATTCAGCCCTCTAAATAGAAACCAGTGTGGTACACGTAGTGAAAAGAATGCCGGATATCTTGTGACAAGCAATGGGGTTATCGCAGAAGTGAGGGAGTTTCTGAAAAACTCGATTTCCTATAATAATAGAATTCGTTACTTTCGTGCGATAGAAATGGGAACAGAGTGCAGATGGCATCGACAGAAAACATCTGTCACCCCTTCGCTTGAATATGACATCTGCACAACCCTTCTGATGCGAATAGTGACATCTTTCTGAATGAATTCCCTCTGTTTTATTTTTTGGCTCAACGTGTCCCGGGTTGTCTTAGTGTTTCTGACGTAATTCGAAAAATGGTGTGAAGTTTATTAAATATTCAAATTAAATACAAGTCTATCAGGGATGCCCTTTTAGTGACCGTCCCCCTTTTTCTAGATTGCTGAAAAATCGTAGTCAAATCTGAAACGCTTCTAAAAGAAATCGAGAATAGCGAAAGCTTAAAAATCGAGAACACATAAGGATATTATTACCTCTCTTTAAAAAACTTTACAATTTTTTGCAGTTTAATACTAAGTAGAAAACCCATCATGGTACAAAGGGAATTATCTGGACGATTGACTGTTAAGTGAGTCGCAACAAAAGGATTGACTCATGGGAAAAGCATTTCGCTGGTGACTTTTGAGGATCTGTTAATTTACATGCACTGCCATGCAAAATTATCCAGACACACATCGGTTTCATATTAGCGTCATTGCCACCTACCTGAGCAACAAAAAATAAGGTTATGCAGCAGGTGGGTGTGGATGGATCTGCTTTGAGCCATGTCTCACATGCTTTTTTTCCTGGTGTACAGTTGATGAAAGAATTAAGAAGGTGGACTGAGTTCACTGATACGTTTTCCCTACTACTAATTTTTCTCTACTACGTTAATAACTGGTCATGATATGAGAATCAGGCTGGTTGAATTGCGAATAGAGAGTAACCCATACTGTGCTTGTGGTGGAACGGAGAAACGAATCACATTATGAGAAATTGTGATTTAAGAGAGGTATCTGCGAAGGAGTGATGCTCTAACAGGTCTCCAAATAGAATTGTATATAGAGGGTCATCGAAAAAGGTGTCCGTGATTTCTCCTTTTATTATTTTCGGAAATATTTCATCGATTGCTGCGATCGTAGTAGCAAACAGTGTGGTAACTCACTAAGTTTTTGACACCTCAACGATGACCTTGGCTGCGCTGTGAGCGTCCGCAGAATAACTCCTACGCGCACCGCCTCAGTCAGTGTCAGTAAAATGGCCGTGCAACAGAAAGCGCGATGTGTGTTATGGTACACTGAATTTAAATCTGTCATAACAATGCAACGTCACAACACACACTGCGCTTTCTGTTGCACGGCGGCCATCTTACTGACACTGACTGAAGAGGTGCGCATAGGATTCATTCTGCGCACACTCACAGTGCAGCTAAGGTCATTGCTGAGGTGTCAAATAAAACTGTTTGGCCGGTAGCACAGTGGTATCGTCACCGTCCTCCCCATACCGGATGGAAAAGGCCCGGGTTCGAATCCCGTCGATGACGCGAGGAACTTTAATGGGCTTTTTTCATTCCGTGGCTGAGTTAGTCTCAGGTGTAGATAGCAAGGTTTTTCTGCCGAGAAAACTGGGGTTTTTCGACCAGCAAACAGACAAATCGACCAGAGAACACACGCAATTAACAGACATAAGACACACAGCACAGCAGCTGAATTTAATTATTCGGGTTGCCTAAATATAATAGTTTGTTTTTTTTTTTTTTTTTTTTTTTGTCAAATAAAACTTAATGAGTTACCACACTGTTTGCTGCTATGATCACATCAATCGATAAAATATTTCCGAAGATAATTAAAAGGTAAATCACGGACACCTTTTTCGATGACCCTGTATGTATATAAGTTTGATTGTATGTTTATAATGATTTTGTTGTTTATATATGGTTTTATTTATTGGAGCTCTATTTAAAGTTTTAATATTCAGGTTTTTGGAGTTTTGATTGTAATTGTATTTTTAAGTTTTTATATTTGGACTGTGTATTGTAATTATGTTTTATGAGTTTTATGATTTATTTTTATTGTATTTAAATTTTGGGTGTTGGAAGGTTAAAAGCCTGCACCTACTTGACTTGTCAAGTTGGCAGGCACGGCTAGGGATCAAAATAATTAAATATTAGTTAGGAGTTTTGTTATAAGGAGTGTGTGGGGGGGGGGGATATTGATTTATTATTCTCTTTCTCTATCCCTACTTGGAACCTTCATTAGGCCGATGCTTAAGAAATTTATTTTTTTCTAACCTTTCTTGAAGCAAGGGTTTCCTCTCCTCCCTTCCAAGACCCACAAGCTATCTGCTGCGCAGTTAATCGTCACCCTTTCTCACTCACTCCTTTGTCATTAAGGTTTTTGTATCAGAAGATCCAGTTGGAGGAAATACTAATTTTCTCTTATTTGTGTTATTATCTCCCCGTGCTAGAATAGTTCCCGTGACTTACAGTTAATGCTTGGTGTCAATATTACACATAAAGCTCATGATAAAACAAACTAGATTTATTTACCATTTGTACAAGGATTATTTACACATTCATCATTATTCATAATATCAAAACTTTACAAAACAGTAATTATCATATACATGAAAAGGTGTCTTCCCTTAATTACTCTTCTTAAACAATCCATAAACTTCCACTATGTTTCATTACAAATTCTTAAATATTTTATCCTATACATATGGTCATATATATATATATATATATCCTTTTCAACATATACAGAATAACTCCAATAATATTTCACTCTCTCTCTTACATACTTTAAGGAGGAGATTTCTATCGAATACAATTAACTCCGTTAAGAGCAATTAGGCAATTCCTGAAACCCACTGTTTTACTTTTAACACATTTCTTTAAAATTTCTCATCAATACCTCTAGTCACAGATGAGTAACATTCACTCACTCTCTCTCTATTTCTATTATATCTTATTCCTATCTTTACAAATTAGTATTCTTCACGTTACAATACTTCTAAAACTGTCCTGTCCAATTTTCTCCCATGGATTTCTTTACAACCCCGTTCTCGTTAGTAGCATTCACTAAGCTGACTTACTTGGTATCTTTCTCTACCACCTGGGTGAGTTCCGATCCTTCAGGTCTTCCTGCGATTTCTTCCCTGATCTGCTGGGCTTACGGGTCTTTTCTGTCTCCACGTTGACCTTCCCACACTCAGGACTTCCTCCATGTCATTCTGCCTTTCGCTACTATCTACACCCACTAAACTATCATTTTTCGGAACTTTCTATATGCGTTCCCCGCACTCCCAAAAAATTATCTTTCCGCCACTCTCACACCTCTCCCCGGAATTTTCTCCGGATCTTTCCCTTCCAGGCTTCGGGACTCTGACTTTCGGGCTCTGGCTCCCTCTTCTCCTTGCATCAGAGTTTTTGTTTACAACTCTCCCTTATTTTTCGTCCAATCATAGCTTTCTCTCCCTCTTCATCTTTAACCTCATTTGCTCATTTTTGCTTTCGCGTCGTCCCGACCCGCGTCTGGTAGGTCGAGCTCCCTTCTTTGTGTTGACAACATCCGGGCTCTAACCAATCTGTAGAACTATCTTTGGGATGCCCGCTACCACTTACCTCTCTTCCTTCACGCTTCCTTCCAAGACACCGCCTGCGAAATTTGTGAGAGTGCCTCCCGTGTCGGCCTGTTTGTACTTTGTTTACAGCACGGACACGGTGAGCTCTCTGATCTGGGTCTTCCCTTTGGATGGAGTACCGAAACCACTTTAGGGGTGTGGGCGTTCTTTTGTCCCCCGTTACCGTCAGTAGGCCACAGCCCTATTTTTTCTGTAGGCACGAACTGCGTCAAACTGGCCTACCCATTGCATCACAGTCTGGTCAGCGTCCCTCCTGCTGCTACGCTAATCTCTCACTTTCGAAGTGTAAACAGACTAGCAATTCTGCTGAGTGCTTGATTGTTTTTAACTTAGTTATTTATTAAAATTTGATAATTTATAAATTCCTAAAAATAAGTGTAAGAATAGTTCTTACAAGTGGATGAGCGTCACGCTCAACAATCGCTTTTTGGCTTGTGTGCGAATAAGATGAAGCAGAAGCACACATATACTGCCCTATGATTGGGGAAACAAGTTCTATGCATGCAACACGTCACAGAACCTGCTATAAATATGCACACTGGGCTTCGAATAGACAATTAAAAAAGTGGACATGCAAGCTGACTTGTTCAACAGAATTGATCACCTGCAACAAATGCCTCAACAAATGGGATTAACATGGCGTAAGGAGCGCGAATCCTGGAATGTATAGCAATGGAAAACAGTCCCATGGATTAGACATGTCGAGGTTCGCACTCTGCCAGTCTGATGACCATTCCTGTGTGTGGCGAATGCCAGGGGAACAGTTCCTTCCTGATGGAATCCTCCCAACAATGAAGTTTGGTGGAGGCAGTGTCATGGTAGGGGAGCTCCTTTAATGGTTTGGCTTCGGCCCATTAATCACTTTCGACAAACCAGAAATGCTGTGCAAACACCAGGACATTCTGCACATTATGCACTTCCAACATTATGGCAATCCTTCGGGGAAGGCCCATACCTGTATCAGGAAGACAACGTGCCATGTTATACTACTCGGGTCGTAACAAGAGTGGTTTAGGGATATGAGTGTGGAAAAGTTGGTTGGCCAGCCCCACAGTGCCAATCTGAACCCTATCGAGCATCTTTAGGATGTATTGGATTGTCGGGTAAGTGCACGTCAAGATCGCCCAAAGAAGAAGGCCGAACTGGTAAAGTGTAAAGTGTATTCGTCTCAAACGGCACCAGGGGTTTCCCCGATCTCTGCGTGGTGTTCTTTGTGGGTGTAACAGATCACTGTTAAGGCCAGAGATCGAAAAGGCCGAGTGGAGGAACGTATCACGTGACATTTATAAAAAGCTGAATGCGACACGTTGGTCACGTGAGGTACGAAAGTATGGAGTTAGTCGACCTACGTAGCATAGATAAGGTGTCAGTGGTTCAGTAGGTAGTAAAATTCCGAGCGTGATGGGTAAAAGGAAGGATTTATTGGACTTTGATAAAGGACAGATTGTGGGAGCTCGACGAGCTGGTGCCTCGATTTCCCAAACGGCTGAACTGGTGGGTTGCTCCAGAGCCGCCGTTGTTAAAGTGTATCAGGACTGGCGTCAAAATGATCAAACAATGAGCCGACGGCAAAACTGCAAAGGTCAGCGAAAGGTTGATGTTAGAGGTGAGCGCCGGGTCCGACGACTGGTACAGGCTAACAGGCGCAGCACTGGTGAAGAGTTGACTATCCAATACAACATGGGACAACCCGGAACAATATCTGGCATGACCATGCATTGCACGCTCGCACGTATGGGCTATACCAGCAGACGACCCCTATGGCATAATCTCCTAACCAAGGTTCATAGGCTTTTTGTAAAAGACTCGCCTGTTTCAAAGAGCGTTAGAAGACTGGAAGAAGGTGTGCTGGTTGGATGAGTCACGTTATTTATTATTATTATTATTATTATTATTATTAAATCTGTTTATTGCTCTGCCAAAGAGCCACCCCCTGGACAGCTAGAAGCTAGGGGGGTGATATTACACACAGAGTTTAAGACAGGGACATGTGCCTGGCGGTTACATGGGGCCCATGTATGCTTAACCCGACAGGTACAGAACTTAGTGTTTATTATTTTACATAATTGAATGAATTAAAGGATATTATTTTCTCAAAATTGCTATAAATTACATAAACATGAGGGAAATATACAAAATATAAAGAAATGAGGCAGTCCTTCACCGGTTGTTACACGTGGTATTTCTTCAATTCTTCAATCTTGAACGTAATAGTGCAGCCAGGCGTCTTTGGAGTAGTAGATTCTAAGTAAGAGAGGACCAGTGATGGCTTCACTTATCTTTAACGGGATGCATTGTGGTGGCATTTTCCTTCTGGTGGCGTCTCATAAGTGTATGTTTGCATATGTGTTCTTTAGTTTCTGACGTCTGTATGAATGCTGCTCGCAGAATCTATCCAGGTCGATGGCTAGATTGTTCATCAAATCTACCGTGTTTCCTGGGAACATGCGTCTCAATCCTTTCAGGTTGTTCAAGCTGATTGTGAGTGGTAGCCTTGGATCCATTTGATTCCTTCCGGCAATGCGTGGAGTTTTTATTAAATCAGTGATGTCAGGGGTGTCGAGTCGTCTTGTGATTAGTCTGGCAAGTGTAAGAAGATTTGCTGCCACAATCTGTTGTTTCCATGGGGTGACTTCCAGATTTATGTAGAACTGAACCCTAGAAATGGTGTATTGGTTGCCAGTCCGCCAGTTGAGCCATTTCAGGAGCCAATATTCCAGGCTGAGGAACTTGTTGAAGTGTGTTGTGGGAGCAGAGGACCAAATGGTTGCGGCATAGAGAGGTATGGGATAGACACATCGGACAACATATTTCTTTACCAGGTCGGCGTCATGAATTCCCGTTAGTTCCTGGCGGATCGCCCATATAGCGGAGTACATTTTTGTTTTTGTGTTCAGGAGGTGAGCCTGGAATGTCAGCCCATCATCCCACACTAATCCGAGATCTTTGTGCGTTTTAACTTTCTGAATGGGTGATCCATTGATAGTAAGATTAATGTCATTGCGTGACTTCTTCCAGGTGAAGGACATTTGAGCTGTCTTTGTTTGGTTAATCTGTAGTCCGATGGAAGCCAAATATTGTTGAAGGTTATGTATGGTTTTATTTGCCTGCAAGATAGTGCTACGAACCTGAGTTTGGTCAGAGGATGTAATATAAAGTTTCAGGTCATCGGCGTATGATTGAAAGTCAGTTTGGGATGCAAGGAAGGGCTCCAACGCTGCGGCAAATAGGGTTGGTGATAGGACTCCCCCTTGTGGGACACCCCTATTAGTAATGCAAGTTGTCTGAAATCTGCGATGTGATATGATGAGATTTCTATGCTCCAGGATTGATTTAATGATACGGAGAATCCTTCCAGTGATGTTAAAGTACTGCTGGAGAATGGTGATTAGAGCTGTTATATCTATTTTGTCATAGGCCGTTTTTATGTCAAAGAAAATAACATCAAGCTGTGTCCTGTTGTTGAGGGCTTTCTGGATTCTGGTAAGGGTGTCTAGGAGGTTGCTGTTAGTAGATCTCCCCTTAATCACAGTGTGGAGGTACGGAGGCCTGTGATTGAAACAGTGGTCTGCAGTGGTGGGCTGGATTGCTTTTTCAAATATCTTTAGGAACCCACAGCCGATGGCAATCGGCCTGAAATCTTGAGACCGCTTTTTACTCCACACCGTGAATGGTCGTGTACAGATTTGGCGTCAACAACATGAGGCTCTTCATTCATCATGCATGGCATCAAAAGTGCAGGCCGGTGGAGACGGTTGTATGGTGTGAGGCATGTTCCCCTGGCAGGAACTTGGACCCCTGGTGCATGTGAAATAACGTATCACTGGTCTCCGCTATGGTCAACTGCTTGCTGACTGTTTACACCCCGCTATGTTACACTTTTTCATAATGGCGATGGTGTCTTCCAAGATGACAATGCGCCAGGCCATCGGGCATTTGTTGTGTAGGAATGGTTTGAGGAACACAGTTCTGACTTCCAACATATCGATTGGCCTCAGAACTCCACCGATATCAATCCCATAGAGCATTTGTGGGACACTATGGGAAAGGCATATCAGGCGTCTGCCATGTTGCAGTTTTTCTCGGTGATCTTAGGTGATCATGCGTCTTGTCATCTGGCACGGACTGTGCACGAGTACTCCGAAGAACATGGTGAAGAAATCACCCATGCTGTTTGGCCTCCAAATTCGCCTGAACTCACTTCGAGTGAAAATCAGTGGAATGTTTTGGAACGGAAGTGAAGCATATGGGCACGCAACCTTCATTTATTTCGACACTGTGGAAAGCCTTGCAGACGACATGGCTGCAGATCCCTCTGGACGTCTTCAGACATCTAGTGGAGTCAATGCCTAGGGGAATAGATTCTGTTATTCATGCGAACTGTGGTAACTGCTCCCCGTGCAGTTCACATAAACGAAATAAATTGATTTGGGATGTGCAATATGGCATAAGTAGCCCTGGCGCCAGAAAATACCACAACAACAACAATGAATCGTGGTCCAGCACTGTATTAGGTAGGTGGCCATAATTCCAGTGATCACTGAATGCAAGTTTAGCATGTTTTTACTTTTTTCCCCTTGAGGGCGCCATAGCCTAGTGGTCAGGTGTGCGGGTGCCTTGAGTGACCCGGGGTTCAAGCCCGTTACTTCTGAATACGGTATTGTTTCTTGCATTCTGTCTATCTTGTGAACTCCTCTGACCGTTTGATCGTCCCGGAGTATAAACAGAAAAATTTATTTGTATTTCGAGTTCATCAAGAACCATTCTGATAAAGTACAACATTGCAGTATTATGGCTGTAAGGTGGATATCAACTTTGTGGTGTAAGACTATTGTATTAGGTTTTAAGAAAAATGGGTTCACTTGTCGACTTCCATTTTGTGCCATCTGAAACTTTAATTTCTGTGGTAAATTGAATAAACAAAGACATTCATAAGAAGGAAATAAATACAATGGATCGAAAATCGTACTTAAATTATGGATTATAATCATAATAATCAAAAAGTTAGCTCAGATAATGAAAAGAATTCTCACATGCATTTCAATTAATAGGTTACATTAAATCTGAAAATTGGTGAGTTTCTGTAAGAAAATAAATAAATAAACAAAATGTTAGTTTATTTTATTTATTTGTAAGTTAAAAAAGATGCTTTCTTGTTTATTTCACTGAAAAAATAGTTTTCGGTGTATGCCACTACTCAGACTCAGGTCTCGACTCTGATTAGAGCCTCACCAGTGGGCAAGTAGACATTGGGTTTGAGTTGTAACATACAATCTAAATAAAAAGCAATTTCTTTCATCACCCTCGTGGGTAGCACAGTTGGTGGAACTCCCTCACACCCACACTGAAAGAAGAATATGTTCGTATCCCTTCAATAACGCTAGGAAGTTTTAGGCGTTTTTCACAACATGGCTGAGTTAGTCGGTCTCAGGAGCGGACAGCACGGTTTTTCTTCCAAAAACTTGTGCTATTTGCCAAGTAAACAAGCAGATTGACCACAGAACACACGCAATTTACAGACATAATGTTGACTCACAAGTTTCTTGCGAACTGTCTAAAAATACCAAAGATTACTACGAAATTATTCACTTGTAACATCTTGCAGGGATTTAAGGATGATTGCTAATGAAGATAAGCTTCTCTGCGCTATTTACCTTATCTACCTTGGCAGTGCAGAGAAGCAGAGAGCTGATTCCACAACGGAGTGCCAGAATGCTGTTTAAGCTATTAAGAGAAGTTTATGAATTAATTACAAGGCAATAATTAGAAGCTGCTTACGAAATTATGGCTCGCACAAGCTGCCTCCAGCGGTGTCAGTGCAATAATGCTTAATCCAATTACTCCCTCAGTTGAGCACTAGTAATATTCAGCCAACATGCATTCTGCTGCGTGCACCTTTTGAGGACTCGCTCCGATTAGCACGGATTTCATTAGCCCAGAACAGTTTGTAATTAAAGCTGATGTTCCATGCGTCGAGGGTTTGATACGGGCAACAACGTCCGTCCGCAAATGCTTGAACTCCATTGCATTTTTGAGAAGAATCTAACAGGTGGTTCCGCTTTACATGTTTTTATATGAGCTGAGACCATAAGACCACTTCCTCCAGAGGAATAAAGGCGCTCAAACCATAGGAAAAAATCCTGCAGAATGAATGACGGTGTTAACCGGAATACGAATGATTTAAAATGTTGAGACAAGTTTCGACATATTATGTACAAGAGTGGCCATGCCCACTTGAGTTAATAGTTCACTATTAATGAAACTGAACAGAAATCAATGGTCAAAGTTTGTTTTTTTTTTGAAATATTGGGAATAAGAAGATTAATAAGATGATGCTAAATGTTCAGGGTTAATTTTTAACTCGAAATATGGAAAATTCACCGAAAAGAAACTCTCTTGTAGATAATCATTGATATGCTTCAACAACTCAAGTACAACTGCTGGTATTATGTGGGACAGCCATGTGGACATGCGTTTTTGTAACGGGAAGATCCTAAAACTTTTTTTCGAATCCGCCTCGTGTCTCTATGAAGAACAGTATCACTGCACAAGGGCCAGAAATGTGAGTAATGTAGGGTTTTGTGTATCATGTGTGCGTTCCGTTGTTTTCTGGCGAATTGCCTACCTAGAAGCCTCAGTCACACGGAGACATGATTTTGGGTATTCGTCCACACCATGGGAAGGTGGACCAGTCCCAGTAGAGCTTGTACTGTCTCGATTAGAGACTCTTCCCCACTTGACGTTGCCAAAAGCTGAGGCAGATTCTTCTGAGAGCCACTCCTGAGGAGTAAAACAACAACAAAACAGTCAGAGAGAAAGAGAGAGCCTTAAGATTCTTGCTGTCCCTTCGCCTTCTATACACGCTTTCTATATTCATTGATGTTAAGGATAACATTTTTTGATCTTATCCTTAACATCAAAAGTTATTACCCGATGATCGCTAACTGCCCAATCCACGTAATATCCAACTTCTCAGCCACGGGATATCCAATAATTCTGCTTAACTTGTCCGTGTGAACTTTTAGACAGTAAAGATCTTGTATTATAATACTTTTATGATACGTTTTATAATACTTAAGAAACATCGCGCGAAATGCATTTCAGCCTCTGATATTTAATAAATTAAACAATCGTCAACATTCTCAACTCTTTCGTAACCCAGTTTACTTATAACATTTGGATTTAATAACAGATGAAATAGAACACATATTTAATGTTTCTGACTATAATTAATATAAAAAGCAAATGGTAATTAAGATAAAAGTAATTCATGATTTACCAAATTAATAAATCCACAGACAAAATATCAGTGCCATCCAAGAGCCAGTTGGTATTATGTTAATAAATTGCAATATATGGATAGCTTATGTGTTATGTGTTAGAAAAAAAAAGAAGTAATAATTGCAGGATTTCTCTTGGTCCTATTTTAAAGAAATTTGGGTTGGTTCAATAAATCTTTTAAAAGTGACAAATTTAAAATTTCTTGAAAATCCATCCACTGATTGCTGTTGAGTTATTACAAGTAGATGAACAGTGAACCTCGCTTGCCCTTAGTGTCCTCGGGTATCTTAAAAATTGGGTTTTTCGTCCAACAAAACAGCAAAGTGATCAGAGAACGCGCCCAATTTAAATATACACTGCCCTACCATTACTATCCGGACACCTTCCTTTAGACAAAAGTAAAAGAGCTTTTATTGTGTCATTTAATATTTTGTGCTGAACGCTTTTTCTTTTATGACGGCCTTCAATCTTCGCGGCATACTCTCAACCAACTTTTTATAAATGTCACGTGATATGTTCCTCCACTCGGCCTTTAACGCAGCCACCAGTTTGGCCTTGTTCTTTGAGCGATCTCGACGTGCACCGTACCCGACGATCGAATACATCCCAAAAATGCTCGATACGGTTCAAATTAGCACTCTGGGCTGGCCAATCAAACTTTTCCACACCCATGTCCTCAAACCACTCTGTTACGACCCAAGCATCATAGCATGCACGCTGTCTTGCTGATACAGCCATGGGCCATCCCCGAAGTATTTACATAAAGTTGGAAGGACATAATTATCCATACTGTCCTGGTATTGCACAGAATTCATTGTTTTTGTCGATAACGGCTAATGGACCGAAGTCAAACCATGAAAGGAGCCCCATAACACTACCTCCACCAAATTTCATTGTTGGGAGGATACAATCCAATCAGGAAGGAACTGTTCCCGTGGCATTCGCCACACCCAAGAACTGCCATAAGACTGGTAGAGTGCGAACCTCGATTTATCTGTTCATAGGACTGTTTTCCACTGCTCTACAGTCCACGATTCGGGCTCCTTACACCATTTTAATCGGCGTCTAGCATTTGTTGAGGTGATAAATTCTGTTGAACTGTTGAGGTAATTCTGTTGAACGTGTCATCTTGCATGCCCACTTTTGCAATTTACTGTTCAAAGTCCAGTGTGCATATTTATAGCAGGTTCTGTGACGTGTTGCATGCATAGGACTTGTTTCCCCATCCACGGAGGGGTGTCTGGATATCAATGATAGGGCAGTATATAATACACACAGATAAAAAAAGGTAATTCCCATTTGCCGTAATTCATTCATTTCGAAATTTTCCTCGTGCTTGCCCTTATTTCCTTAATGATACATATGCATTCATGGCTTCTGTATGTTCTGTATGTTAATCCATGCCTTTAATGTACTAAATGTTCTGTTGCCATCTTGTTAGCTAATGGAGGCTGCGTAGCACCTTGAACTGTGATATTCCCCTTTCTTGATGAAATCCTATATCTTTAAAAAGCGCAACATCTTTCTTCATCCTTCGACTAAAGATAAACGAAAGCCTTATGATGTCATCTTGGTCCTTCATCAGGTGTAATACATTCTACCTGTAGTATCTTCTGTAACATGTTGATGCAAATAATCATCATCTAGTTTATTTAAAAAAGAAAATTGTCCCTCATGTTGAATTCCCCTCTCCAAATTGAAATAACTCATGAGAAGACAACAGACTTGCTCATCCATTCAATCCATCTAGAGGTTCTTGTCGTACTATTTACAATCTTCTAGTATGTAGCAGCACACTTCCAATTTCGTTTTATCTTTGCACTGAACTAATCTTAACGACATCTTATTCTAAATGTGGTGCAACAAGAGCAAGGAGATTAGTGATGGCATTAGTAAAACAGACTTTGGGTCTGAAAATTAGACATTTTTATAAACTGATGTTTAGGAGGAGATCTGATTGAAGTGTTTAAGGCTTCAAACGAATTTAATAAACGAAACTAAATGCTAATGGCATCTTTAATCTGTCTCGAGCAAAACAAATTTATATTGAAAAAGGATGATTGTAGAACAAATAAAGAAAAATTAGTTTTTCGTTACATAAAATTTGACTACTGGAACGAACTTACATCAAGTTTTAGAAGTGACTATTTTTTCATTAATTTATTTAAGGATCGAACAATTTATAACAGCCTATTCGACATGTTAGCCGCTGTTGGGAGGGTGGACGCACCTTGCCCTTCCGGAATGTGAAGTTTTTCGTCCAGCATCAGAATTCCAGAAAAAAAGCACATTTTTCACCATGCCGCCACACTTCATCCGTTTTATATACAAAGTGATATTTAGTACATTATTCATTATCCCCTTGTATAAGGCAATGATCCGGTCACACCTTGAGTACTGTGTACAGGCCTGGAAGCCTCATTTTAGGAAGGATGCAGAGCTGCTGGAACGAATACAAAGAAGAGCAACAAGATTGCTGAGGGAAACAAAGGGGTGCTCTTACCAAGAAAGGCTTAAGCTCTGCAAATTGCAGCGTCTGGAGACTACGCACCTGCGAGATGATCTGATTGAGGTGTATAAGGCCTTGAATAGATTGAGCAGGCTCAATGCTGATGGGATACTTCCACTTTCTGAGATTAAGAACCGGAGGGGGCATAGATTTAAACTGAAGAAAGACAGTTGTAGAATAGATGTGCGGAAATGTGCCTTTAGCCAGCGGGTAGTTGATTGCTGGAACAGAGTTCCATCTGTTGTTGTGGAAGTTGATAGCTTAAATGAATTCAAAGAAGAAGTGGACAAACTTTTGGAGCGAATGGATGGGAAGTGAAATGGGAAGGTTTTTGTTTTTTTTTTTTTTTTTTCCTTTTTTAAATGCCTTACTTTTGCTTTTAAATCCCACTTTACAAAATTTACACCTCAAAAGAATCACTGCTTTTCAGTGTTAAGGTGAATTAAATAAATATAATGGTATACCTAAATTTGAAAATATTCAAAAACTTAATTAAGTACACAATAACATTTACTGAACAAAACTTAACATTTAATGAGAAAAATTTCGTTGATAATTTACAAAATTTAAAATGCTGTTTTAGTTCTCTTTCTACGTGGCAATATAAAAATTATTCTCGGGCCGTATCCGGACTGCAGGTTGGACACCACTCAAACTGTTAAGACATTAATAATGAAGATTAGAGAATAAACCATTTAATTTATAATTGGCCAACTGGATGGTATTGCATTTTAAACAAAAAGGTGTACTATTATTTTTTTTAATTAAATATTTTTAACTGAAAGTTGATTCCTTAAGATGAAAAAATTATAAACCTGTTTTGTACTTGCTTTACGATACTTCATGAATATTTCGTATTGTTTAAAATTTTACTCCAAACTGAATACATATTGAAAATTAATTTTATTCGTAAAGCATTTCGACCCACAGAATATAAATATTTGTTTGTAATTAATAGATTTCAGACGAATTGATGAGACTAGGGTCGGAGAATGGATACTAGCAAGAAACAAACGGAAGCTGGATACAATTCAAAGGTTCATGCTGCTATCAATTAGCAGGAGGTACCGCACTGTTAGCACCCATGCCTTGCAAAGGCGCCTCCGTAGCCAGGTAGGAAGGAGCAGCAGTGCGTAGCACACGCTTCTTGATTAGACCGAGGTTCGAGCTCGTCACTACCAAATACGGAGAATGCGGAAAGGTCAGGGAATGACCACCGCATATCCCGGAGCAATATGGCCTTAGTTGCTAATGCTCATAAAAACCAAACAACAACGACAACAACCCATGCCTTGCAAGTTCTAACATGCTGTCAGCCACTCTACCTAGAAGTAGTCATGCAAGGCCTATTCTACTAGTTGGATCTTGCAAATGATCCCAAGATAGAGAAGAGAACCATCACAACTGCGGGTTAGCTCCTTCTCTGCTGGTCGTCTTTGCCCTCACAACTCGTTAACCCTTTAAGGGTAGGAACACCGCTGGCACCTTTCTGGTGTGGGATTTCTGGCATTCATAGAGTGCGGGATACTGCTGCAAACCCCTTATATGGTAGGATCAGCTGGCACCGTTCTGGTGCGGAATTGCGGGCACTCTGGAGAACTCCTGAGTGCAGGATTTAGACTCCCACCCATAGGGGTTGGATACTGCTGGCACTATATTAGTGCGGGATACAGAATCCACTGGCCTCTGATGATCATGCATGAGCACCTGTCCCCTACTAGAACTGGCCTCCTTTCTCTTCCTGTCCCGTTTTACCTATACCCCCGTTCTGTGTTTCCCTTTTTTTTTTTTTTTTGTTTCAACTTGGCCTCTGTCAGAAAGCTCAGGCTACCCTGCCAAAGGACAATCAGAGTATGATGTGCAGACTGGCTCACCTCCCAGTGGTAGTCGCGGGCAACGTGGGGTTCCACTAGGGGCTCTGCAGCCAGAGAAAAAACAACAAAACACAACACTGTTTTGTTGTTGTGTCTCTGATTAAAAAAAAAAAAGGAACACACTCTGATAGAAACTAGACATTACACTTTTTCTGGCTTTCACAGAGATTCTGTACTTCTTCACAAAGTACCATGGCGCAGATGTAGGAAATCACCGGTGGCGCTTTCCACAAAACATTATGCCACTATGTTTCATCCCCCAATTCCCTTCTGCTACCAGGGGTTGCCACAACCCCATTTCGCCTTGTGGCTCACCCGCCCCGTCTGCGCGGGTAGCACAGTGGTATCGTTACCGTCCTCCCCACACCGGGTGGAAAAGGCCGGGTTCGATTCCCGTCGATGACGCGAGGAACTTTAATGGGCTTTTTTCGGTCCGTGGCTGAGTTAGTCGGTCTCAGGCGTAGATGGCAAGGTTCCCCCACCCCAGAAACTGGGGTTTTTCGTCCAGCAAAACGGACAAATCTAGCATAGAACACATACAGACATAAGACACCCAGCACGGCAGATGAATTTAATTATATGGGTGGCCTAAAATAATAGTTTTGGTGGCTCACCCCACCACACTCTTTCAACTCCCACCCTCTGGGCCAGGAGAGAGGTCCTATACCAGGGGTACACTAACTGTCTTCTCCCTTTCAAATTAGACGGATGCCTCAACTACTGTCCCCTCTGTTCTCTACCCTTTTTATCCCAATCTCTTCTTATCTTCCATTTATCTCATTTCAAACCCACTTCAATATATTTTTTCTGGACTCTTCTTGGAAGTCTAGGCTACCCCATGTTTCGCCCCACTATAGCTATTCTTTCGTAATGTATCCTGTCCCGCCTCCCCGGGGCAATGACGGAAACTGGGGGCATTGGTCGCTCTCCGCAGGCCCCCAGGCTAAGTGGGCAGAAGAACAACAGAACCCACACTAATAGCTCATAAACCACATACCCTGCCCGTATAAAAAGTGTAAAAACGCGCAGTAGGGGGCATCCCCGATGCTTCTAGACAATAAACACTGTCACTATTTTCAATTGAAGGCAGTAAAGGCAAATTTAGAGGTCAATCAAGATGTGTGATATCTTCAATGTGTTCCTTGTATCCGCTGTGCACAGTTAGGGCTCGATGACTTTTGAGGTAGATCTCATCAGTGAAACGTTTGTTCAGTTGATTAATTTGAGGTCTCTTCAATTAAATTTATTTTTTGGTTGGTGTATCGAAAGTCTTGGGGTTCTTATAGCCATATAGCTAATACTAATGAAAATAAACACAGCAAACTGACCTCACTTACTTTGGTGTTTTAATAATTAATATAATGAATAATTTCACAATGAGATTAATTAATGTTTAGGCCCTTTGAAACTTAAAATATAACTATAGAACAAATTTAATTGCTAACTGCCCATCGTAGTTGAAGATCACTTAGAGCAGAAAATCATTTCTATCAAGTGGAAGACAACGAACTCCACAGGAGAACGCTAAAGGCGTTGAAACCTCTCCTTAATTATTCTCGAGTCCGAAGAGCGACCAGTAAATACAGTTTGTTTTCTAGAAATGTCTGGCTCTGTCAATTGTCTCTGCCATAATTACAAGCCGAAGCGTTTGCGGAAGTTGAGTTGTGACAATTCTAAAGGACCACTCTTTGTTTCCACTGGCAACAGAAACAGCATGAAAGTGATGTCTTAATAGAAGCTCTCTTGCACTTTCCAGGACAACATTCTACACTTGAGACTTCAGAAATCTCGCTAACTTTATCAGCATCAGTTTATCTTGGGTATTGCGCCCCAAGTGTGGAACCCACTAATATTTAAGGACCACACATCAAGAGGACTATTGAAATAAGGATTGAAATAACTATTGAAATAAGGATTATCTTTCGATAATCCTCTTGAAGTAGTGGTTCTTAATTATTAGGGGATCTTATACATGAACCATGAAGACTAAGGTGAAACCGACGTTTTATGAAGTTTATAAGACATTAGTAGTTAGGTGGATTTTATTCCTGATAGTAGGGGCGATGGGTGAAAAGATTCTTATTATTAATCAGACTTTCTACAAACATCTCTCAATAGTACGTAAAAATATTTTGTACCTTTGTTATCACAATTATTCAGGGAAAAAACATAATTGATTGTCAACTCTGCATTTCCTCAGAAACTATTTAGAACGCATAAGATATATTTGTACTTAGTTGTATGGTAAATTAAGCAACTGAGGACAATGGATAGAGAGCCTTCAGAAGCTTTTAAGCAGTTGCATCGAGGAGCCAGTTCTCAGAGACAGCAACATGAGCACAGATCTTCTCATGAACTTGAACTTATTGCTGTAGTTCTGTATTTGTTGATGGTGCGTTGAAATTAAAAGGTTAAGTGTTATCAATAAATTTATCTGTGGGACAGCCAAACCACAGTATCATCCAAACTATGCGCGTACGAAAGACTAAATGCTCTATAGAATTAATTCTTTAGGGAAGACAAATTGAAGGCAGAATATAAACGAGTTCCAGTATATACACAATGGCAGGCATTGTCTTATATCAATATCTACTGGTTTAGCATTCGTGTCTTCATCTGATTGGAACCGCTTCCTTTACTCTGTAAATCCGAACTAGTAAGCAGAAGGAAAGCGAGTTTAGCCAGTCCGAAAGAGCCTAATTGTCACCTATAGTAAAGGTTTTACCACTTTATTGTCCCAAAGTGTGTGGGTTGGTGAGTGCATGTATTAAACGCTAAGGCTGTTAATGCCATGAGGTTGTCCATGGTATACTCAGAGTATAAGGCCTGACGTAGCCCAGTGGTCAGGAGCGAGAGTGCATAGCACGCGTTCTTTGAGTGCACCGGGGTTCAAGCCCGTGACTACTAAATACGATAAATATTTGTATTGACGATTTATTGTAAACTCTACTGACTTGGTTGTCGTGCCGGAGTATAAACAGAAAATTTTATATACACAAGAAAAATATATTTCGGTCGGTTTCCCTGTTTGGTAAAAAAAATAATTAGAAACAACATGGATTTGCATCCGAGTAACTTTATCACGATGTTATTTAAGTCGGTAAAAGTTCCTTCTGTCCAGATTGGGTTCGAACCCAAGACCTGAGCATTTTTGGGGAAGGCAGCGATCATGATGATTTTGCTAGCTGTCAGGACCCACAAAATAAGAAAAATGGAAAGAAATATTAAGTAACATTACTTTGTTTCATGATTTGTGGACCGCAAACGGTTGAATGGTGGTCCAGGAATTGATGAAAGACCAGTAAACTGATTATATTTTAAAGAAACGTGTTTCCGAATTTATGCTAAATAATACTTCGATAATATTATTTTGTGATAATTTAATTATTTTAATAAGTTCAAAAAATGTGAAGATATTGATGGTCCTTGAGTTTAATCGAAGGGTGGGCCGTAATTCCAGAAACTTGAAGAATTATTGGTCTGCCTTAATAGTTTCCACAGGTCTGGTGTATTGTGAACTAGAAATTTCACGTTTGTGCGTTGGGATGGTATATTGTCACCATAGAGTCACTAGCTGGTTTGGAATTATGGTGAATCATCGTCAGCCCATACATATACAAATGTATCAGCACGGATAGTTCGTTGTCTTCGGTGGTATACTTATGAGGATCTCTTTAATGTACGGTGTGTGTGTGTTCTTCGATTCGATTTTGAGGAATGATTCTGACTGTTTGCACACGTCCAGAGGAAAACTGACAGATCTGTTAGTTTTGCTCTCGACGAACGCACATTGCTATCGCTAGAGTTCGACCTTGAGTAAAGATTATCACCAGAAGAGTCCCATAATGAGTATTCGATTACCGTTGTGTAAATGCGGCTTGTGGAATGAAGCAGAAAACATTTAAAGATTCTATGAAGGTACGAGTTATATCCTTTTGTTCCTCTACTTCAACAAGGTTAACATTGATCAAATGGAAAAGATTAATTAAGCGAATCGAACTGCTATTTTGTAATTCAGAAACATGAAATTATAATTCAACAGTTTTCAAAAGAGGCTTGGCGGTTAGTAATAACAGCAGTTATTATCAGCGTGCTGAAAACACACTAGAAGTTTTGAATAATAGCTAACGTGATTTAGGGCCTAAACGGGTCAATCAATTCCCTAGAAAATACATTGATGCTGAAATTTTAGGAACAAACACAAAACCATAAGTAAGTTTTAATATCGTAGGCCAAAAATAAAATATAATTAGGAGAAGGGTTGAGTTGGAAACAAGTTTGTTTAATTGGGCATTAAAAAGGACAAGGGATGATCCCTGTGGGACTCCTCTCTCTTAATAATGTTAAAAGCAATTTCACAGAGTTTCCTCTGGTAATGTGCGCTTTTATTTTGTCAGTTAGGACATTATGCAACAGATTTTCTCTCTTTTCCACTCTCAATATGATAATCTCCCACTTACTTTTTCGGAAAGAATTCGAATTATCGATCCTCAAGCACAGCTCATATCATTTACTCTAATTATTCTTTTTGTAATTCTTTTCTCTTTAAAGGTGGTACTTGTGCATACATCTGCTCTGATATTCCCTGAAAGAAACTTCATGTTGAATCTTTTTTTTTTTTTTTTCTTTTTTTCGATCTTCTTTGGCTTAAAACCTCTTCATCCCATTCTGTCAGATTCGTCTGTTTCCTTACCGTTCTCCAAACTGTATAAATCACACAGAACCATTTCACTTTCTTCCTTTGAAATCTTCCAATGCATACTAATTGGAACATTCCTATATGTTAACTATCCACACCCCGTGCAAAAAGCCAGATTCCTAATCTCGTCAATGACTGGAGGAACTTTTATGGGCTTTTTTTACTACTTGACTCAATTAGACGTTTACAGCAAGACGTTTAAGTTTACAGACAAACGTTTACAGCATGGTTTTTATCCACAGAAAATCAGGTTTTTCGTCCAGCAGAACAGGCACATCGAACAGAGAAATTTATGGACCTAAGAGCAGAGATGCTGGTTCTCCAGTGATAGTTTTATATACGTGTTCAGTTAATATTTTTATCAAAATCAAAGTCGATGGTATGTTCTTGAACAATTTTGGCTAAGAAAAATTTCTCTGAAATGCAAAACCGTACCTTACCATATCTTCCACGAGCAATGTGTAATTTTAACTGCCTTACACTGCGTTCTCTTTTTGACATCAGGATTATTTTACATTTAAAAAAAAAAAAAACTAAGACCGAAGTTTTTCTCCTACAGATTTACCAGGTAATTTAAGTTGGTTTAAGACACGGTCCTTTAAAAAAAGAACTAGTACTTTTTGTTACTCTACCTTGGGGTAGATAATTGGATATCGAAGGTCTGAGTAGTTGGAGAAAGAACAGTAATTTTTTATGCTTTTAGTTACCTGTCTCTTGGATGAAAGACTGGTTTTCGCCCTGACTGCCAGTAGTGGAACACGACAAAGATAGATGAGGTAAGGATAAAAAAAATCTAATTTAAGGGCAGCTATAAAAGTTTACGGTTATTTAACAACAAACTTTTAACCATAGCTTTTTTTTAATAAAAGGAATTCCTGAAGAGGATATCAGCCATATATATGAACCTAAGAAAATGGACAGCACCTAAAGTGTCTTTAAAAAGGAAGGTTACCCCTGTCAATAAGGGACACAAGTACAGAGTTGAGAATACACTGTAAATATATATATCTTTATTTTCGACGCTAGATATGCCAAATGGGTCAAACGTATGATGATATAAATTATTATTGAGTATATTTGAACTTTGGCTCTACATGTGCCAAGAATGCTTCAAGTTCTGAGGATATTTTTCCAATTTTTCGAAGTGTTCTCAAAACTTGTGTTCCTGATTTCTCTCCATTTTGTGTCGACTTTTAACATTTTCTTATTCCACTGGGGGTTTTCCTTCCGCATGGAAATTTGCTTATATTCTGTTGTAAGAAAAAGGAAAGGTGACAAATCCATTCGTCCAATCATCGCAATCTTGCATTTGCCTCGACTCTTTCCACAATAGTTGAAGAATCCATCAACCCTTAAATTATCTTGCATCTTCAAATTTGTTCAATGACCACCAATGTGGATAAGATCATTGTCGATCCCTTGTGATATGCCTTGCTTATGCAAGGTCGTACAAAAACTACTACCTATTTAAAAAGCGAATTGACTACTGTTCATATTGGAAAATACATTTATTGTTTCTTCAGGTCAGTAACAATATACCTCTAAGCATTCACACTCCAGCCTAAAAGTTTAATTTCATCACGTTTCATTCTGTTTTAATTTTCGATTTTTTAAAATTAAAATAGGACTAAGCTGTTTACCAATTTTTATTAAAATAGAATAAAAATTAAAATTTTTATTCTATTATATATAAAAATCAATAAACTGAACTATTCGAGAATATTCCATAAAGGTATAAAAGACTCATTAATGGGGTAGAACCCTACAAGAGATTCCTGAATGTAGTATAATGTTTTTTTATGATTATAGAACAGTGTATAAAGTCGGAGTATTACTTCAGTACTATAGAAGATTGTAGATAGTTCTAGAGTAATTTGAAATAATATAAATCGAGGAGTAAGAGCTGTAACTTATAAAATTGAACATCCGTCATTGAGAAAGAGCGTTTGATGTAATTGCAAGTGTTTCATGACAAACATGTCAAGGATCAAAGAAAATGCTTTGATTGCATTCAGAGATCACTGATCTCTGAATGCAATCAAACTTACTGCAACTGAAATTCGAGCCGAGTTCAATAGGAACCCAGAAACTCTTATTTCTACATCCACTGTAAAACTTCGTTTTAAACAAGCAGAACATCATTGTCCTGTAATGGTCTAAAAACCCCCTAAAACTGGATAATCGAAAGAAACGGTTGGTTTGGATTAAGAGCCATCAACATTAGACAACTTTAGAATGGGAAAAAAAAAAAAAAAAACGTACCGTGGACTGATGAAGCCAAAGTTTAAATGTTTGGATCCAAGCAAAGAGAGCTTATATGAGACGATCAACTGAAGATAAAATGGTCCCTATTGTTTATTGCCTACATTCAAGCACAGTGGTGGTTCCATCATGATCTGCAGTTACTTCTGTTTATCTGGAGTGGGTAATATCGTCAGAATTGATAGAATTTTAAGACATGAAGTCTATAAAAAGATTCGTGAACATAATGCAAATCCTCTGCACTGCGACTTTGTGGAAGGAATTTTATATTGCAAGACAATGACCCAAAACGCTGCTCTAAGCTCTGCAAGGATTTTCTAGCAACTAAACAACCAGAAGGGGCATTTCAAATTATGGTGTGGCTATCCTAATCCTCTGACTTAAACCCAATATAGAGTTTATGGGACCACCTAGACCGTCAATTTCGTAAAGTCCGCCATCTTCACAAACTTTATGGGAAACATTGCAGATCGCTCGGAATAAAGACAGTCAAGACACTATTATAAAACTAATTGCCAGAATGCCAGGTTTGCGTAAGGCAATGATAAAATCTCGAGGAGGATATTTTGGTGAAAAAACATATAATTTTTAATATTAATCATTTCAATATTTTTTGCTGTAAATTTTTCAGTGTTTAATAAAATATCTTAAAATACTTTGTAGTCCGTTGCTTTTATTTTATTAATCCTTATAATGTGATAGATCATTTCAAAAATTAAATAAATAAATAAATAAATAAAATAAAATAACGAAAACCGTTGCCATACGCTGATTCCAATATTTTAGGCGAGAGTGTATGTTTCGTTCCTTGGCCTACTTTATCCATTGCTCTATGCAATGTTTTTCGTAGTATTCTTTCAATTTCACCACGCATGTTTTGTTTCAGTTGCTCAAGTATCCGTGGGGGTTTGCATAGACTTTGGATTTAAGAAACCCCATAAAAGGAAAGCGCAAACAGATGTCTGAGGACTATTACAACGTTGGTCTGATTCTTTCAGCGTCTTAAGAGGACGTGCCATACGCATCCGACCTGGAGGTTTCACATCTGTTACAGACGCTGTTGTTTTAAACTCGTAAATCCAGTATATTATGGTCTTTCCACTTGGGACACTACCATTTTTTTCAATGTGGAGTCTAAATTGTTAGTGTTACTTTTTTAGCGAGTTTATTATTCAGTTTACAGCCATGCGATTGTCATCTGGTGACTGTAACCTGGTGACTGTAGCTGTCGGAACTTCGATACTTCCTTTCCTGTTTCCTCTTCTACCTCTTGACTCAAACTGGTGCTGCCGATCAAATAACATCACCCCTCTCTGTCAAATACTTTTACGCAGCGTGCGTGGACTGACTTAGTTGTACAAACGGTTGTGGAGTGACAATAAAATGTCATACAACAACATTATTAATGGTAGATGGAAAGATGTTTTTGGCCCGCTCCGTACGAAGCAGATAAAATCCCATAGAGTGAAAACTTCTTATTATTTACAGCTTTGGAATCCTTTCTAAAAGACGGGAATGAAATTGTATCTGCGTGAAACTGTCCAGATTTATTTCCCTTCTTTATGTCAAGTGGACATTGACAAATAGTTCTGAGAGGAGAAAAAGACTGCGATTTTATGGCAATAGTAACTATGTCCAGCTTGTATTGAGAGAGTAATCTTTGTTTGCAATGTAAAAAAATACACATAAGACCCAGCTTAAAGTATTAGCGCTGAAAATTAGCGAAATCCCGCTGATGGAAAATAATTAGTAATTAGATTTAGTAAGAATTAGCAATTAAAATGTATCACATTAACTGTACTTCTGTTTATTGAAACAAATTATCGTAAAACAGTTGATTTTTTATTCAAACGTTTTGAAAAATGAAAGCTGGTTATTTTTTTATAAAGATTTCTCTGTTGTTAAAGTTCATTTATTTATACTTTCTTCTTAAGTTTAGGTGTACAGTAGTTTATAGACTGCGCTAGCAAAATATTACAGACGTAACTAATAGCACATACACTGCTCCACAAAATTAACAGAACACGTAGAAAGCTTGACGTAACTCGAAGAGCTTGCGATGAAGTGGGCAATATTTGGTATGGTGCTGTACCATAGAATAACGATGAAATGAGGAGCCAGGGAGAAATTTGGAGAGGTATAACTGACATTTATAGGGGTCGTATAAGAATTACCAAAATCACATTACAGAAGTCAATACAAGACGATCGTAAACATGGCCACATGACATCAGTACGGCGTATGATCCCTGCAACGGCTAAACAGGCCTGACAGAAGTGAACCATGATCATTATAAGGGTGTATATAAGACTCGGTGGCAAAAAATCCATTCTTTCACCAGCGCAGACCTTAGCTCAACCTGGTGACCGAGAATTTGGCTCCCGGCATGCAATGCGACGTCTCACACATGTTCTATCGGATTTAAGCCTTGTGATCGTGCTGGCTACGGCATTCATTGGATATCTTCAGTTTCAAGATATTCCTCCACCACTTTAGCTCTATCTGCAATGGCGTTGTGCACGCAAAAAAATCTGGCCCAACCGCATCCCTAAAAATGTCGCACATAGGGTTCGAGGAGCTGTTCTTGTTACCTCTGCGTAGTTACGGTACCCCTATCAAAAACATGAAGAGGAATGCGGCCGTTGATCATTATTTTGCCCAACACGAGAACACCTCTCCACCGTAAAGGTTCTTTTCTCTGATGTTGGAGAGATGGTACCGCATTCCTCGTTGTCTCCAGATGAAATAACGTCTAGAATCTGCTTGTACACTAAAATGGGACTCAACGGAGAACAGAAATGTATCCCAATTGTCAAGAGCTCCGAGTTACATGTTCATAGCACCACTTTCGACTTTCTCTGCGGTTGTTTGGAGTTAATGGAATAGAAACCACTGGCTTCCTTGCGCAGAGTCCACTTGAATTGAGTTGTAAGGACCCGTCCTTACATTAATTAATAAAAATGGTTAAATATTATGAGAATTTAACTGTAATACGAATAGTGGTTTTCTGGTAAAAACAACATGAGTTAAGTAGCACTGGAATTCAAAAATACCTTCCAGTCACTCCTTGTGTAGTTGTAGCTTATTTGTATGGAAGTTCTTTGACGAGTCAGTAAAAGTAATATACCATGACAAATCCCCCATTAAGACAGAGGCAGATGCACCATAGAAAGGGCCTAGAGTGCTTAAGCTGGCCCTCTTAAAGATTTCCCGGTGAAACACTATTAGAGGTGGGCGACGTCACCAGGTGTGCGCGCGTGAGGTCACGGGAGGAGCTGTGACGCTTCTCAGTTGATCGGAACTTCCGCCTCTCTTTCTAGATTGTTCTCGTATGTTCGAGGTCCACGGAAGTTGGGGCACAAAGAGTAAAGAAGACCCGCCCACGGAAGAGGAGAGGAGACAAATGAGCACACAGGAAAAAGGATGTGCAGATCTCCTATTGGCCAGGAAGAAAGTGGAGGGAATTTTGAGAGGGAGATTCTGAAGAAGTTTGTGGCATTCTGGAAAAGTTTTCGTGGCATTCGGAAGAAGTTTTCGGAGGAGGCTGAAGAAGTTCACGGAGCGGTCTGGAGAATGAATTGAAGGAGTTGGAGAACGATACTAAGCAGAGCAGTAGTCTAATTTGGGTGATAGCTGCAGACCTGAGATAGATGGAAGCAGTGATAGAAATTCTGCATATCCCGACAGCCCGTAGGAATGTTCACCTGTAAACATGGAAGCCGTAGTGAGGAAGAAGGAAGAATCACACCCTGAGAATTATATAGGCAAAGCCAGTCGAATGAGTGGTCGAACCATTGACCTACTCGAAAACCCCTCTATCCACGGAAGAAGAAATGCTGACCGGTAAAGAGTATGCGACACTGATTGATTCCAGCCGTGCAGTACCCGGTAGGGAAACACCATAATCACCGAGATCCCCAAATGAGCGCCCCCGCATTCCAGTACCTGAATGACCGATATGAAAGGATGCCGAGCAGAGAGGAAAGTTCCAGGCCAAACACGTAAGTGCTAGAGAGATTACCGAAATAGGTGTACTTAATTTATTAAGGAGAGGACTTTAGGATAAATAGATATATAGCTAAGTAATGAATATAAGAAAAAAAAAGAAAAAGTGTAAGGTATTTAAGACGGACGTAGCCTATAATTTGAAGTGAAGCTCCTCATATAAATGCTTGCGGGAAGGAGAGGGTATAATAGATAACTGAGAATTGTTTAAGGTTGGGAAAGGTTTTTATAATATGTATGAAATTAAAGGTTGAAATTTAAAATTTATTATGAGTTGATTTGTGGAGAGTATTTCTGATTTGAGTAGGGGCTAATTAATAAGTGATATATAAAGGTATAGAGGATTAACTGTTCTAAGGGTAATGTTAAATTGAATTGATTGATATTTCCTGTTGACCTGAATGCAGAAAGGGTGTCTAATTGAATAAATGCAATTTTTTTACAAATTGAGACACGAACTCTGAAGGTTTTTGTGAGCCAGTTCATTGGCTGGTAGTAGTTGGTTTATTATACAGACTGTTCGGAAGAAGAGTGGGAAGAATCGATGTAAAGTGTATGACACGACCTATTGAAGTCCCTGTAAAGAACATGAAGAGACACCACGTCATAATGTATAATAATGTGTATTAGAATAGGATATCTGATGATGAAACAATTGAGTTTGAACAAGATATTTACACATATAAAGGTTAATGAATTAACAAGTCACCAGCCAAATATAGTTTGACTAAATACTATTGCTAGTTCTGTATGATATGTTAATAAACATTGTTTTATTTTACATTCAAGTGTTGGAGTCTGTCATTCCGAAACTCAGCCAATCCTGTGGAGAAATACTTAAAATAATTAAGGTCCCCTACGAGTCAGGTAATCTTCTGAGAACAAACAAGTCAGATGCTAAGTGGGAGGATTGGACTACGGGAATATACATATAAAAAAGGGGATAAATTACAATAATTAAAATATAAAGAAAATTAGGGCAACCAAGGAAAACAATAATACCACAACCCCCCACAATAAACAAGAACAACCCCCACAGAGTCTTTTTAACGCAGTCCGGTTGGAAATGTTTTCACCTACATGAAAACATTTCCAACCAGAAATGAAGGACATTGTAGGATTCCGTGCTGCTGTGAGAGCCAGACAGCACAGCCACCTTGGCCATCTCTTCTTTAATTGTTACCGTCTCATTAAACTGCTTCCTTAGTACCGAAACAACCACGCGTGACACATTAAGGCAACGTTCCACTTTCATCTCCGGCTGCCCGGCTTCAAGACATCCAACGGTTTGCCATTTCAAAGAATCGTCTAAACGAAGATGAATTACCAGTACTCAGATGTGGCTGTCCCACTGAACAAGGGAAAAAAAAAAAAAAAACGAGATGTAGTCGCAACCCTTTTTTTTTTATAGCATGGATAATTTGCATAATGTGCGAATTTGTAAGGTCGTAGATCGATTTCTATTGGATACTCGGAATTTGCATTCCAGGATGCCTATTATATCAAATATTCGGCTTCGGTGACAGTTCTCAATAAAATATTCACGAGAAACATTTTGTTCTGTTAATTTTGTCGATGAGTGTACTTTATCTTTAGCGACGACAGCAACTATAATCCTGCAGTGGTGACAGCTTGTCTGCCAATATCCCTATAATCTCTTCGTGTTTGAGAATGATTTTTAGATCATCCTATCTCAGATGCCCCTTTTTACAGATGATCCCATTGGTTCCCGATGTGATGCACATAATGGAATAAAAATAGCTTATTCTTTTTAATACTGAGTCTCGTGGATAAAAATAAAAAAACAAACTCTCTCCTTCTAATAATAATCTTATATTTCAAATACCGGTTATTACAATTAACGTTTAATTAATAATTTTAGGTTTTTTTACTGATCACGCGATAATAATTTTATAAATTTATGAATGTTCTTTCACACATTATAACCGGGATTTCTCCTATCATGTGTTCTTGTTAAAATAAAATAAACATATATATATTTTATTTCGTGGTGTTGATGCATTTTTTTGTACCTTGTTTCAATAGTACGATCATTGTGATTTTCTTTCAGTCATTGTAAGGGACTATCGTGTGTCTATTCTTTTGTGAATGTCGGACTTTAAAGAAATCTGTTTGTATTTTCTTTCGTTGATTCTTATATATTCGTCTTATTTCATTTTATTTAATAGAATCTTCTGCTATCGAAACAATCCTCCTATTTATATTTTTGTCTTTCTTAGGTACCTGTTGTGTGGTTGGAGCTTTTTAACCTTTTCCTTTCGCAGAGCGTAGTGGTTGTAGTGTAATGTGGATGTGTTAAGTCCCCGAGGCAAACATTTCAGGGGGTAGACAGCACTTCGCTACCCTGGTCATGTAATAACAGTATAAAGACACGAAGAACGCATATTCGTTCGTGCAGTATGTTGTTAAGCCATTAAAATATTATGAGAACCAGAAAAGTGGAGAGGAGTAAAGTTTTTTAAGGAATTGTTTTAAGAAAGTTAAAAGTTAGTTGCAGGTGAATATTGCTGTAATTTCTTCCCTATGGAAATATCTGGTTTGCGTTAAGTTTCTAATGAAGTGTTCAGGCTAGGTGTGACGTATGCAACATTTATTTTGAACTTAAGATACCAACCCTTGAATGCAAGTACAGCAGTAAGAAGACATTTTCATGATTTGTTCAGTTTAGGAGTTCCTAGACCGTCTTTTGTAATACTTGAGTAGTTGTGGTCTTGTTTGGGATATTTCTTCTCAGGGGTCTTAATGCAAGATGGTTTAAAGTCGATATACTATTCAGAATCTTTTTATATTCTCAGTTGGCTGTTATTCTGAAGTCTGGGACCATAAACAGGTTTCTGTCATTCAGCGTGCCACCCCTTACCTTTGGGTATTTCATCTACTAGTTATCGAGTCTTTCGGCAATCAGATTTTCTCTTTCTCTTTGGTGGAGATGTCGTTTGAGTTCAGAATAATTCGTAAATCAAGGATGGAAAAACCACTTGGGATTGTTCTGTAAAGTGTTGTTGATATTAGTGAATACAGGATCGGGTCTACTTTCTTTGCCCTACCCTAGACACATGTCAAGTACTGTGCGAGTTATCCAGCGGATGAAAGCCACTCAGCAGTGCTCTCAGCAATTGCATTAAGAAATCAGAATGCTAAAAAGTAAGATTCACTTTCAGTATGCCTATTTGAATTATGTTTGTGTTACTTTCCTTTTGAATCCTTAATACGAATTGTGGATTTGCTTATGATATTGGAACAGTCGAAAAGATCATTAATGCTTATTGATACACAAGTAAAGTTTCAAAACATTGACTTTAAAGCCAATGTTTGAGCTTTTTGTTTATGAGAGAATTGTTTAATATCATAACTTAGGAAATTTAGCTTGCTAGTTATCATTGGGAGTAAATATTTGTAAGCGGCATAGGACAAGTTAACGGTTAATCAATGATTTAAAATCCTGAAGGCTTTTCTACTTTCCCTTTCCTAAATAACTCCAATTTTTATGTGGCATGGTTTCTGAAGTGATTTTTACGGTTTTCTCAGAGCAATTGGGCGCGAGAACCTGTTGAGTTCCTCGCAAGCCCTGTTGCAACTACTCAGCGTGTCATGGCAGCGCTGACGCTGCAAAGTTTCGCATTTCACGATGTAGCATTCGTTAACATTTCAGGTTCTTGAATTTCTTCTTCAACTAGTTCTATAAATATCTGAAATCCTTCAAGTTCTTTTAGAAACGTTTCTTATTATTTTCACATAAGAAAGACGGAAAAACAATATTCACGCAAGGTGGCTCTTGCTATGTGGGTAGTACCACGCGTAATTTTCTAAATTTCGCATTTCACAGTGATCCAAATTAAAATAATAATAATAATAACTAGGGGGCTTTGCTCGCTGCGCTCGCTTCTTTTGATAAAATAAAATAAAGTAAAATAAAATAAAATACAGAAGCTTTCGGCACTGTGTGTCTCTTCCTCAGCTGTGAATACATAAATACGTTACTACAGTTTATCTATATAATATCGGTGTAGATACACCGTAGACAACTGTTACAAAGAAAAACTACGATTATAATGTGAAAAGCATCATTTCATCTGTATCTCATATTGTGCACATCCTTCACAACGAGTTACCAAGTGTTGCACTACCTCTAATAAGTAACTCTTCACTAATAGAGAAGACTATTGTCACTTATTCTCGGTGGGCGCCACCATCCAGACGGCACCGTTTCAAAGCTAGTTGGCTTTTCATCGGTGGGTGCCTTTCACACTATGATCGTAGTTTTTGTTTAAGAGTTGTCTATGGTGTATTTACACCGATATTATACAGATAGAATCTTAAACTTAAAATATTATGCTTTGTTGCATTTAGTTTATTTAAAGAAATACGTTTCATATGGAAATCAAGAATGGTACCGCGTGGTCATGTTAGATAACCATAACGCGTGACCATGCCTAAACAGAAGCTTGTTTTACCACAGTAAAGCAAGCTTCTGTTACGTATTACCACGTAACCCGCATCTCTCTTCTCCCATTGGCTGAATAAATTTCATTAGGAGGAAAATTATTTTAATGTATAGAAAGATATTAATAAATTAAATCTCAATATGGAATTAATTGATGATAGAAATGTTTAACCTTTTAGAAGTATAGTTTATTTGAAAATAGTGCAATACAAGTGCAACTCGTTGGGAAGAAAATCTTTGCAGTAATGCTGGGAAGCTTGGAATTATGCCGCGAGACATTGCATGCTTCCTTCGTTGTCGACTTCATCCTCTATTATGATCAGTCAGACTTTTCGCGCAGATTGAAAAAAATCTCTCTCTTTTCATTCTAAAACAAACCCAAGAACCTGTCATATTTCATTTTATTTTACGGGTTACTAATTGGCGATATATAACTTCCTTTCTGTTTTGCGAACATTTATAATGATTGTCTTTTCATCTGCTTTTGGTGGTAGGAGGATTTAAACAGCATGCAATTCTCACAGGAGAATAAACGCCTTCGTACCAGATTTGGGTTTCCTGGGAACTGCTGGTATCCACTGGTATTAGACTTTATCCAGTGGATGCGGGATTCTTTGTGGTCTTTACCACCGTACGTGATTATAGGAGACTGCTGCACCCATAGGACTTGCGCTTCTTCCTATGGGTGCTGGTAGTAATACCTTTAGTAAGTATATAGTTGGCCCGCCTCCTCGTGGCCTGGACGGATACTGGGACGCAGCCTTCCTGGTTATCGCTGCTTCCTAGTAGCTAAATGGCCTGAAAGAACACAGCACAGCACACACACACACACACACACACACTACGCAAACAGCACTACACTCATTTCTGTCCATTGTACAGAGCTTTGTATATCGCCACAGAGAAACATGGCGGAGTTGAATTAACGTTTAGAGGCCGCCTTACATAAGACACAACACATGTCCACATTCCTATCTGTTTTAATACTTTTTGCAGACATTTTCGTGTACTTTTTGTTCTTTCAAATTGCCATCTGTAATTACACTTCTTTCTATTAAAAAATAATAAAAAAAAACCAGCGTAATCACTGATCCGAATTGAATTATTCAGAAATCAATTCGGGTATCCGTTAGCTGCCAACTTGATCTTGATAAGGGATTCTTGTCTATGCTTTGGATTTGAAACATTCACTGATTGAGACGTACCGGATTTAAAATTTTTTGGAGAGGTAAATATTAAGCTTAATCAACTGAACTTATTTACATTTGTGAACATTTATAATGACTGCCTTGTATTTTCATCTGTTTTTTTTTTTTTTTTTTTTTGCGGACAACAGCATTTAAACAACATGAAATTCTCACATCAAAATAAACTTGCCTTCTTAAAGAGTTGCCAAGATATTGCACTTTAAACAGTTGGCGGTATATCACAACAGTTTGAAAACTAATTTCTTATTCCGTATACGGTAGCTCACCTCAAACAACTTCTTTACAACTGTTTTTCCTGCGTTTGCGAATAGAAACTACCACCTGTCTAATGAGAGACCAGTTAACCTTGAAACACGCTGTAACTGCACTCGCATCTCTTAGACAAAATGGCCAATTACTCTGGAGAGTCAGACTCAGTTCTCTCATCAGTGCAGACAGGCTGTTTGGATAGCTTATGGTTTCTGTCTGTGATACAGAGGAATTTTGCAATCAGGGACAAGTTGATTATCCAGTTTTAAAATGGTTAGGCCGCATTTTGAATATCGCAAACGGGTGTGGAAGCTTCATTTTAGAAGGATGTGGACTATTAGAAGCGATTCAGAGGATACAGAATAGTACCCTTACAGAGAAAGGCTTCAGTGCCGCTAATTGCAGTTTAGAAACCAAGTAGCACTGAGGAGACCTTATTGACGTTTAATAAGGCTTTCAGCGGATTATGCCGATAAAATTCTTATGGCATCCGTACCATCTCTTGGATGATACACAGAAGAGGACATCAATTGAAAATGTATGTTTTAGTCGCAGAGTTTTTCCTTATTGAAGCAAACTTCCATCTGCTGTAATATGAATCGGTGGTCTGAATGAATTTTGAGGAAGATTTCAAAGATTATTTTAAGGGGTGTGCAAGTTAGGGAGTTGTGTGTGCGTATAGCCTGGTGTGCAGATCGCGAGATCAAACCTGTATGCTGAGGCAGACAATGCAAGACCCAAAATTAACCGGTCACGCAGTATATATCGGCTAAACTTCTCACAACGGAGTGTTGAACTATCCTGGCCACGGTGACGGTATTGTGATTAACATAAAATTGTGTTCGTATGTTGTTTATGAAACGCAAGCATGTTTTTATTTTCATTACAGGCATAAGAAATTTTTAAACCCTTCACCGAAGTGCGAACACAATTTTTCCCAGAATAAAATAAATTTCTTGGGTTGGGTGAAACATCCATCAAAATGCAATAAAGGAGTAGCCATTTTGAAAATCAAATGGGATTGTTGAGAAGAATTATTATTACCATTGTCGAGATGAATCCCTCTGGTGTTGTTGGTGTTGTTGAACCTTGGAACAATCAGTGCTGTTACCCACTTCAGCAAACTGTGTTCATCTCGCAGGGCGTGACGTTTTCACAATGACTATCAAAAAGAGAGCTTGTAGAACATTTGTGGCAGCCTAAGGACCTGAATTTCGCCAATTGTGATAGGATAGTTCTGTGTACTATTGTGATTTTCGGTTTAACCGCAGTTATTTAATTCTTTTTTCGTTAAGTTTCAAGTATTGTTTAAAGAACACCGCTCACAAGGCAAAATTAATTGATAGCAGAGGAGGCATTGGTGCTTTATTCTTTTGGTAAGTCATATATATATATATATATATATATTATTTTTGAACTTCTTACTACTTTAAGAAATATACTATACCCTCCTGAAAAATTAGCATGATAAAGAAGATACAAAAGAGACATCTGCAATCATTTGCAGCCTATATAGTAGCATAATAAAAATAACAATTTCGGTTAATTTTAAAGCACGTGTTTTAATATTAACAATTATGTAAACTTTTTAATCCTTTGAATCCGAGTAAACAGCATTTATTATATATTGTATTGTTAAAAAAGATTTATAAACAGTAATGTTAAATTGCCTCCATGAAATTATGATGAATGTAGGATTACCAACTCATTCCACAGGTTTTTGCGGAAAATAATCCAAGCCAAGCAGCTTAAATAATGCAATAGTTTTAATGTTGGCAGCAACACAAACTATGCGTTTTTCACCGAGTTGCACTGGCAATGCACTACTTCATTATCGTATCGGTCTGCTTGAATATAGTGCGAAGAGTGGCAACTCGTTGATAATGCAAAGCTTGCTTCTCAGCAGTTAAAACTATTGCTTTATAAAATCAGATTAAATCCTTCTGGACAGCAAAAATACATCAGAAATCCCGGACGCTAATTTTAAAACATTCTCGTAAAATATCAACAAATATGGCTATAATGCATTTAACTCTTTTCTAATTTCCTATTAAAAGTGCTATTCGAATTATTTTTGCATTTTAGAAATAGAAGAAACCATAATTTTTAGGTATTCATATGGATTTTTAAAACGTGTCCCCGTTTTTCTTTTTTTTTTTTTGCTCAACTTCTATAAGCAGTTTGTTCAGAATTTCATTGTAATAGTGCACTGGAAATCTGTGCATATTTGACACTGGTGGAGTATCAACACAAGTTTGCTTATCTAATTGAGTATGTTAATCAGAGATTACAAAGGATGTATAAAATTTATTATCGAACATCATATGAGGTCAACAGCGATCTTAACCTCCTCCGCAGAGAGTTTAAAGTTAAGTTTGTGTTTAATTAATAAGTCGTACCTACGAGTAAGGTTTGTTTCAGTTATTTGGTGTCATCGAATTCAAATTATCTTCAAGAACAAAGGCAAGGCCATTTTAAGAGTTCAAAAATATCTGTTTGTTACCGAAATACTGATGTGGAGGTTTGGTAAATTTTCTGATGCTTGATAGCCCTGTAAGTCAGAAATAAAGAGATTATTAATTTGTAGAAAAAAAAGAGGTAAAGTAATTTGGATTCTCTTGCTGTATTACAGCTAAAGAATTTCTCTTCCCAATGAATGTGAACGTGTTGAAAAGGATTGAACGAAATAAAACTGGACACGAACAATTTGTGACTGTGCGATGAAAATGTATTACAATCAGTCTATTAGTTAAATTGTGTAAGCAATTAATGGAATCACAAAGGAAGTATGGGTAGCAGCCAGAAATGTAAGAACCTGAGAAAAGCGGTCTTTTCTCAGGTTTTTTATTCTTCGTCGCGTCATCTTAGGTGAGGGCTCACATTTTCAACTTTAGGCGCGTCTAGTCTCTCTGTTAATACGTAGGTTAGTGCAAATGCATCATTTTAACATAGCTATCTACCAAAGTAGTTCAAATAATTAATTAAATTGGCATCGTTTTGGTTATCTCTCATATTGTGACTGCCTTCACAACGAGTTGCCATGGTATTGTACTACCTCGAATAAATAACAGTTCGCCAATAGAGAAGGCTATTGTTATTTATTCTCAGCGGATACCACCATCCAGACAGCACCGTTTTAAAGCTTGTTGGATTCTCCTCGGTGGGTGGGCAGGTACCCTGGTGTTACAGTAGTGTAAAAAAAAAAAAAAAAAAAAAAGTGACAACATGTTAATTACTTTGCCAGCGTTAAGATGTTTCTGGCTATCGGTTTCCCTGCTGTTCTATTTAGCCATATTAGGAGCAAGTATTCCACACCCTTAGGCGTGGAATACTTGGCTCCTAAGATGCCTAAATAGGAAAGCCTTAAATGTTGTTCTCAAGGGCTGATGACCAGATAGTTGATGCGTACAACGGATTAGGTGTAACACATTTAAGAATGCATTGGATCATTAGATAAGGGCTTCGGATGCCAGCGAATTCTTGTGTACGTTCCAAAGTGCTGCATACGTCTTCTTTCTAGTATATTCTAAAGATGGTATGACGGCTCATCCTTCATCCCACTTAAGGTCAAGGTTGACATGTCAGGGAGCTTTTTGAACTCTAGTATTATTGACAAAGATTAATTTCGTTTTCGTTCTTTTTGTTGGTGAAGGTGATTTGGACAGTTTCCTTTTATTTTGTTTCTAACCAATGTAGTTTAAGTATTCTTTCAGTTTCCTAATCGTCTTGTTTGCTTCCTCGCATAAGTGAAGTGCAGTTTCTTCCTCTTTAGAGATCACGAAATTTTTCAAATCATCTGCATATGCAACGAATTGTTTGCAATTTTGCGCTAAAATTGGTGCTAGTGCCATTGCGAAGAAAGTGACGGACAAAACACCCACTTGTGGTACTCTCCTTATTTGAAGGATCGCCTAAGGTTCTTCCTGTAATAAAAAAATACTCCTTCAGAGTTATCGCCAAAGCTGGGATGGAGATGCTGTCGAAGGCTGCTGCTACATCCAGGACATGTGTTGTCTTACGTAAGGCGGTCCCTAAATGAGCGTAGTGCTATGTTTGTGTTGTTTAGTTGTTTCTGGCCTTTTATCTACCAGGAAGCAGCGATCACCAGGAAGGCTGCTTTCCACAGCCCGTCCACGCCACGATGAGGCGGACCCAACTATATACGTACTAAACTAAATGTATTATTACCAACACCCATAGGAAGAAGCGCAAGTCGTGTGTGTGCAGCAGTCTCCTATAATCACGTACGGTGGTGAAGGCCACAAAGAATCCCGTATCCACTGGAGAAAGTGTAATACCGGTGGATGTCAGCAGTTCGCGTACCCAGGAACCCCAAATCTGGGTACAAGCAGGTGAAATTCCGTTTCTAATAAACTGGAGACCAGCGAATCCTGCCCTAGCATACGAAAAAACGTTTCCAAAGGGACTAGCATAATTAACAATTTTATAATAAAAATAATTAAGTTTCAAAAAGAAAATTTTTAAAATAATAAATTTAATTATATAAAATGTTAAAATAATAATTATTATTAAAGAAAGTGAAATAAAATAATTAAGAAAAATAAAACATCCAGGAAAGTTATATCCAACTGTTGATTATTGGTTAATGCTCTCTGTATCCGTAGTAGTGTCTGATTAACCATTTGCTGCATCCCGCGGTTTTTTCCCTTACTATTTTCCTGGTTTTTATTTAGAGACACACCGAATGTGGCTTCTATTCAAAGAAGCTGGTCCGTAATTTCTCTCTTGTTGCTTTTCTTGCTTACTATTCTCTTTCCTTTTTTTAGTTTCTCTCTCATACCCTCGAAGTATGCCTGTCTCTTTATTTTTAAGAACCTGGACCTTTCATATTCGTACATAGTGTATTAGTTGTGTGGCAGCACCAGGGGTTTTCGCCATCTCCGCGTTGTATTCTTTGTACGTGTGACACAGAACTCTGTGGAGGCCACAGATTTAAAATTTGTGCGAGGAGTCGTCTGTTGTGTAGCGTTATGTTCTGTTGTTTCTCTGACCATTTAGCCGTCGGGCCCCTATTGGGACCCGCCATTGCTCACACTTTTCCGCGAGGAGGCAGGTCAGGCACCCAGTAGATGATTTAGGTACTCTGGCAGACTCCACCACCTAATTTCCAAGGATTTCAGTAGCAAGACCTAAAAAAAAAAAAAAATAAAAAATAAAATAATAAAAAAAAAAAAAAAGGACAAGAAATTTGCGAGAAGCGGTAGGATTTAGACGTTGATTAGAATTTGGCGGCATTTTAAGGGGGTGTACTCAGTCGGTTTATTTAAGAGTGGGCGGGAAGACTGAAGACTGGGGGGAACAGGTAGAAGGATCGAGACGATAGAGTAGGCATCCCCAAAGAGGTCAGTTGGGACGATCCCCACCAGGCGAAGTATGGGGGTAGGAGATAGAAACCCGGCTCCATCTCCCCGCCTGGAGATGGGGTTTTAAATAGAACCGGGTTTGAGTAAGCGGTTCAGATCGCAAAATGGCGTGTTGGGTCGATTCGAGTAGGTTGGTAAAACTGCCTATTCTGTCCCAGGGGTAGGATATGTTAGCTGGCAGTGGGGGGGGGAGAGACGCATCTACTTCATGCATAATATGCATTCTCGCTCTACTTGTATTGTGTTTTTATACTTTTTTCTTATATTTTTTAATATTTGATTTATTTATTGTTTTCTGTTAGGTTATATATATATATACACTGAATTATGACCACCTACCTAGTACTTCGTAGGTCCCCCTTTCGCCCTCAGTACAGCAGCTATCCGTCGTGGCATTGATTCAACAAGATGTCGGAAGTGCTCAGGAGGTACGGCCAACAGCTTGGTTGGCCATACCTCCTGAAGAGGTGATTAGTGTATCCAGACGCCTCATATGCCTTTTCATAGTGTCCCACAAGTGCTCTATGAGATTGATATTGAGGGAGTTCGGAGGCCAATCGATATGCTGGAAGTCAGAACTGTGTTCTTCACACCATTCCTGCACAACAAGTGCCCGATGGCTCTGCGCATTGTCATCTTGGAATGAATTCTGCCTACAGGGCAGAATTCATTGACAAGGCTCACATCATATACTCCCTCGTATCCTGTTTGGGTAGAATTGCAGACACTTTCACATTTATTCTTAACTCGTGACCTGTACATAACGAATACAGGTCAACATTGACCTGTACTTCTTAAGTAAGTTCTCAGATTTACTGTTCCTAAATATAACAATATCTTCCTTTGTGTCCTTAAATGATATCTGCTCTACAGCGTCATCAACTTTTGTCCCTGGCAGACACACAATAATCCTATTCGGCCTGTTCTTTTTACACAATATATTTTCCGTGATCCTGATAACAGTCACCGACAATAACTAGGTAGCTCTTTGGGACCGACGCATTCTGCCCAGAAGATTGCCGCTGTGTTGCCTAAAACAAGACAAGAACGGTTCAAATTAATCTGTGCGATGAAAAAGTGTGAGAATGAGTATATTAATTGAATGGTGTAAGCAGAACAATGGAATCACCAAGGGATTATGGTTATCAGTAAAAAAAGGGTAAGAATTTCAGAAAAGCGACTCAGGAAAAATTTGTAAAGTTTTAATAATTACTAAGTTATGTGAGAAGGCCATGAAATAGCTACAAGACATAATGGACATTGCAAAGCCTTAAACAGAGTGATGACTTGGGATACGGAATAGTAAGTAGTGGAAACCCACAGTGTTAGGAATGCTTTTATCAATCAATAAATCGCTGCCAGATCTCGTACCAAAAATATCTTCAACATATGTGCGACAACGCTAATCTATCTGCCATTTACCCGAAAGATTTCGCCTTGTCTAAAAGCTGAGCCTTTCAAAAATCAAAAATGCGATTGCACCTTCTGTCGATACCATTTGTTCGAAAGTGGTGGAAAATCTGGCAACCACTGTGAAGGAAAAATTTGTTCTATTGAGAAACAAGTATTAATTGGGTAGATTACATCCTGCTGGCTGCAGCAATGCATGAAAGTACGAGTACAAAAGTGTTCTCTCCAATTCTGATAATTTCAAAAAGCCCAAACCTGGAAAACCTAACTGAATACTTAAGACAAATTTATTTAGTTTGTTACTTCTTAGTATCTAAGGTAAACACAATACATAAAGAGTGATGAAACAGTCGTCACGTAGTGTATCAATTATAGTAAATGAAATCAAATTTCTAATGTACTTTTAAAATACAGTATTTCATAATTTTCTTTTTCAACATTAGAGAGATAATTCATTTTTCATTAAATTATTAACTTTTTAATTTTTACAACACAGTTCACAACCAGTTTATTCAGTTTTTAATTTAATCACTTTTTTTTGCTTTAATTTTAAGAATATAGATAATCAGATGAATAGATAATCAGATACATTTCTGATGAACGATAGAAGCGAATTTGAAGAGTGAAGTGATGCTCAAAAATGTTCCTCGCCATTTTAACAAGTATGTTTTCGCCTTGATCAAAAAGGCAAGCTATATAGCATTATAGCATGTAAAAGTTAATTTCTAGTAACTCGTAAAACATTTCATAATTAGATTTTTAATAATAACCTTGATATTTATTCTTCATTTTATGTTATAAAATATGTATTTTCAATTCTAGATACAAACCGTGTTATTGGCTTCTAAACATATTTTTTGCCACATATTGAAAATTAATCATTACCAACTGGTACATTGCTGTGGTATAATTACTGGACTCTCTCAATTTCTTTTATGTGGCTATTCTTAAGACTGCTTGACTCCTTTCTTCATACCACACTCTGCTTCAGTTATATATCTCAGAACTCAGTAGAAATCTTGGGAAGATTAAAATTATTTAAATATTTTCGTAATATATTTTTCCTTATTATTTTGGATAATCAAGATGGTGACATTCACCTAGGGCAGTAGTTAGCGATATTCAAAGTTTTGCGCATTTTCGTGCGCAAAATTTGAAATTAATTTTAATATTATTTTTAAAAAATGGAAGTAAATAATAGTTTATAAATTGTTATATATTTCTGAAATGGTTCGTATTTAACTTGTACACATAATATGCAGGGATTTTGGCCGTTTACGCCTCTTAAAAATTACGCACTTTATGCGCATGTGCGGCTTTATAAAAAATTCGTATTTTAATTGTTTTAATCACGCGAAATATTGGAAATGAACAGTTTCTTTTTTTCTAATTTTCAGCAGAATTTCGAAAATAAATGGTATTTGAATGCAACTTGTTAAAAATATTAATTTATTCATAACTGCAACCTAATAAACTTACAATAATTATAAGAATCCTGTTCGAAATGATGAAATGTTGTTGTACTCTCAAGTGCATTAAAAAAACTTTTTTCTAGATTTGAACCATGTAGAACTCTACACATGCTGCGTTCCCTTCGAAGAAAAAAAACAACAGATTTTTAATTTTCTTTTAACTTTCTTAAACATAGTTAAAATTGTACTATGCATGTCTTTTGAACTGTTTTTCTTTTTAATCCAAATTCAATTTGCGCATTCATCGCTTGCCAATTTTAAAAAAAACTTTAAAAATTTTGCAATATAGTAGTAAATAAGACTTTCTAAAATGTTATATAGTTTTTGCTTTTTTTAAGACTATCTATTAAGTCTTTAAAAGTTCCTTTAATTTTTTTAAATTATTTAATCAGCAGAAGTGCGCACGTGTATAAGTTGGTTCGTTTAATCGTTTTTTAATAATACTTACAGTTCCATTTTTATATTCAATGTTTATAATATTTTTTTTAATTTATCCGCATGATGAATATTTCATACGTTTTTACAAAAAAGTTTAAAAGAAACGCCTTTATTAAATATTTATTATTTTTTTTAATTAAAAACAAAAAAAAAAAAAAAACTGCAGTAACTACTGCAATCGATTAAGAACGTATGATATTATTGGTAAACCGAAAACGGAATTTAAAAATATCCGTAAACTTTTCCAGATATTAAGAAATCTCGCAGAATTCGGAAATCCCTTAAAATATTTAAGATTGTAGATGAAGAAAAGACAGGAAATTCGTTGTAATCAGTGAAAGAGGCAGAAAACGGAGGTTTAAGAAACAAATGAGGAAGAAGCAAAGTTGGTTCTGTAAATTTTAAATTTGACAGTAATGGGAAGTTTATTATTTCTAGCATGGTTTCGAAGAGTGATGGGTAATTATAGAAGTCAACTGAGAAGAAAAGTGCCAATTCTAGTGTCTAAGCCATAGAACACAACCAGTATGTCTATGAGACAGAGTGGCGAGCTTTGTAAGAGATGGGTCCTACAATAACCCAACCGTTCTCTTTTAAATGTATTCTAGAAGCATAACAGATATAATATAGACACCGCCCCAGATATTGGAACAATATTAGAGAGGCAGAGAGAGAATCTTTAATGCAATAGTAATTATAATAAGATGTACAAAATACAGTTCTTTGCAATGGAACGTTATGGACCTTCAGGAGTTTACATGATCAGATATCAATGAATTTAAATAATAAATGAAAAGTTAAAGGGTGTTTATAAAATCAGTATAAAAAAGTGGATAATATTTAATTAGAGTAAAGGGCTTCAAAACTGTCCGCGACGTCAGGCTGCAAATACATGCGTCTGTTTAACAAAGTACAACCAACTTGTCACATCATCGCACAGCGAAAGGATTCATCTTCATATTCCAACATGTGTATTCCAGTAATATCTGCGATTCTAAGGGAAAAAAAAGAAAAGAAAAGAAAACTGATAAGACAACTAGTGCGACTGTTGATGTTGCGAAGATAACATGTGCAGTCATTAGAGAAGGCTGCAACTGTGAGAGAAATTCTCAAGCAAAATGATTCCAGCATTGATGGTTCAAATATTACTCTGACAACAGTTTAACTTTGATATCCAGCCTCTGCGAATCAATAAGCTCGGAAAGTCGAGGAAGTCCCATTGAACTAGGTAAAACTGTCGTTCTGTGTTAAGATGGCAGAATCGCTTTCCAAAAGAACCACATCAGTAGCCAATATTCATTTGTCATGAAAGGATTTTTGATCACAGGGGTGGCCGAATCACATATTTCTGAAATGTATAGTAATGATGGGCAGACAACGGTCCTGATCTAAAGTTTGATGATTTCAGGGTCTTCACTATGCAGATTTTGTTTTGTTGTCCAACGCAGACTCGAGGCCCTTGAAGTGTAATTTATCCATGTGAGTACAAAAGGCAGTTTTGGGAGGAATATTGCATCGAAGTTGAATTCAGATGTAACAACAGGGATTTTGGTCTTATACAAGTGTCCGTAATTACAGTATGATTAGTCTTCCATGAGCATTTTACCATCTTGGACTTTTTATGGTTTATCATCAGACCAAAGTTCTGAAGAATCATTCTTTCATTAATTTTCATTAATGAAAATTAATGAAAGACTATTATTAATATACTGTATTATTCCATGATAGGCTAGAATTTAGATTTATACATAGTGAATAGCTGTTTAAAAAAAAAAAAAGCAAAGCCGAAAGTGAAAGAAAACCCAGATTTCTAGATGCAGGGGAAGAATTTCTTGCGATGTACTTATGATAAGAGAGATTAGAAATCAGCGGAATCCTTTATAGACATATGCAATTCTGTCTAGAAACTGTGTCGTCGATTTTAAGCAAATTATAACGATATACAAGACAGGACTGTGTTTCTGAAGGATTTAAATTAACTAGGTTGCCTTTGTCACTCCGGAGAATTAACTGGAGGTTCGCGTTTAAGGAACTAGGAGTGGATATTCGAGAAGTTGTACCTATTTGTGCAGGACGAAGTTTCACAAACTGGAAGGTGGAATGCAATGTGATATCATCAGTAAAAGCCATGCATAGGATTTCTAGGCAGTGGAAGAAGGTCATTAATAAGCAAGAGGAAAAAAGTGGTGGAAAGTTCCAAACCTTAAGAAACACCAGAAGACTGGTCAGAAGAGTCGTGAAAAAGTGAACGCTATATTTTATTGTAAAAAAATGCAAGCTTTTCAATTATGAATAGCAGCTCCAAAATAACTTATGAACTTGGTTGAGTTCAATTAAAATCATTATAAAAAAAAATAAATTGGGTTTTATGATACGCGCATATATGAAATTTTTTAGCAGTGTAAAAAGGTGACCTGGAAGTCTCATGGTGACCCATCGATGTTTTATCAAACAATGTCGTTTAGATAAGAAAGCCTGAATCCCATTGTACAAGGCAATTGTAAGACGGTGTAAGACTGTATCCAAGTATCGAGTCCTCATCTGAAAAAAGACGTTGAGTTTCTTGACAGGATCCAAACACTGACAACTCTCAAGGTAGGTTCGACAAAAGGAGAAATGACGCTTGAATTATTTGGGCTACAGAGATTGAACAGCAGCCACCTTGTAGTGGAACTGAATGAGGTTTAAAAGACTCTATGAGAGGTTCGTAAAATGAATGAAGGTGGAAAATTCACTCAAATATGAACTTCTTCTTCCAGTCATATAGTTCCCTGAGGAGCTGTTGTGGCCACCAACAAAATCCTCCAATTGCATCAATCATATACTATACGAGCGGCATCCCAAAATGCCACGCCGAAAAGTTGACTGATCCCATCCTTCCGCCTAGTTCCAGATCTTCCTTTAACAGCAATTTTTGGAGTTCGTTTTTGTTACATTCTCTGTGGCATCAGATAGTGCGGTGGTATGCCATTGTCTACCACATGGCTGATTTTGAAAGGGGCCGGCTTTAATCATAGGAAGAGTCGTTGTGAATCCCACGAGATGCACTTGATTAGGAAAGGTGACTACAGCAGATCCCCAATTAGTGTCGAAGGCCGATTACAACTGGTTTTCACCTGCTTTCCAGAGGTTGTCTGACTGTATTATATAAAAGCCTAGTTCCTTTCGATATTTCTTCTGCTGAAATCTGCTAAAAAGGTGAATTCTTTCGATGAAGTCAGATAATTTTCAATGATCTCTGTAACTGAAACAGCGATAAATTACTAGACAACTACACATAGTTGTCAAATATGATACAGCTGCCTATATTGTTTTAATTAGAAAGTTCTCGACATCCTGACTGTCACTTTATGTAGTGAAAATTCAAAGTAGTTTTCTGTGGTGAAGTGAAAGAGTTAGATATGAACTATACTTGCAAGTATACTTGCATGTATACTTGCACGAATACCAATGCTAGAAGTATAGTAAATAAATTTGATGAATTTGAAGTGCTGGTCAAGACATCAAAGAAGGATATCGTTGGGATAGCAGAGACGTGGTGTCACACAGATATAAGGAATGCAGAACTGGAATTTGGGGAGTACAATGTTTAGAGAAAGGATAGACAGGGGAGGAAGGAAGGAGGGGTTATGCTATTAGTTAAGAAACACATAAAAACCAAGGAAGTGCATCCAGTTGACATGGGGGGGACAGTGCAATGTTGAGTCTGTTTGGTGTGACATAAACACTGGGAAAGGGAAAATGTAAGTATGAGTGTGTTTTAGGCCTAATGACTCTGATGAGTACAATGAACAGTTCAGCAGAGAAATAGAGTGGGCCAGTAAATCTGAGTGTCTTATAATGGAGGATTTTAACTTCCCAGATATTGTCTGGAGCTTGTGGGTTGATCACTCACACACTAGTCAGAGGTTTGTGGATTTATTGGATGATTGTTTTCTGCAGTAGCATGTTCGAAAGGCAACCAGAGAAAGTAATACTCTTCATCTGGTTATCAGCAGTGATCATTCGTGTATTAAGAATTTGCAGATAATGGAACCACTATGTGGCAGTGATCACAGTGTACTGATGTGGGATTTACTTAAAGATTTAATTACTATCAGGGGTAAAGGAAAGGGTTTTTGCTTCCGTAAAGGGGAGTACAGTGGTCTGAGACAGTTTTTAAATTCTGTACAGTGGGATAAACTGACGATGTTACCAACAGTAAACTCTAAGTGGGAAGCATTCAAAGAATGAATCGTGGATGCTACTAAAAGTTTCGTACCTATTAAGAATTATTGTTCAAGGTTTAGGCTTAAATGGTTATCAAATGAACTAATGAGACTCGTGACAGAGAAGAAAAATGCATGGGATGCATATAAATTATCAAGCGACTCAGAAGCCTATGGCAGATATAAGCTAGAAGCTAGTCTTTAAAAAGGTGACAAAGGAGGTCAGGCAGGCGAAGGCAGATTACGAGAAATCCTTGGAAAAAGATGCTAAGAAAAAGAGCAAGGATTTCTTTACTTATATAAACTCTAAAAGAAAGGGGATGAATCTGATTGGTCCACTTGACATCGATGGTTCGTCTGTTGATGATCATGCTCAGATATAGCAACCAAACTGAATGAGTATTTTGCATTTACATTCACACACCAGGAGCTATTAATGTTTAAAAACGGCAGAAGGTTATCAAATTGTAGCAGGGTGCTTAATGATTTTGTAATAACTGAGAGCGAAGTGGAGGAGAAATTGTTGAAGTTAAACATAAGAAAGGCGCCTGGGGTGGATGGGATCTATCCAGTTATATTAAAGGAGGCGGTCGCAATCCGTGTTTTTATAGGCATTAATAATTTGCATAATGTGCGTCTCTGTAAGGTGGTAGATCGATTTCTATTGAATACTCAGAATTTTGATGCCAGGATACCTATTTTTATACCAGATATTCGGCTTCGGCAGACGCTGTTCAAAATAAAATATTCATGAAAAACGTTTGTGCTGTTAATTTTCTCGACCAGTGTAGCTCGCAGTTTAAAAATCCGAACAGCTTCGTGCGTGCACTATACAGTGGAGGATTTGGATCTTGTCGGGAGAGTCAAAGTGAAAAATTAGTAGTTATCGGACATAAAGATGTCATGGAATTTCAAAAGAGCAATAATTGTGAGAGCTCGTGCTTCGGGTGCTTCCATAACTGAAACGGCATATCTTCTCGGTTGCTCACGGCTCACTGTGATTAAGGCGTACGAAGAAAGGTATTAAACAGATCAAACAACCTCTCCCGACAGAGCTGAAAAGGATTACGCAAGGTGGATATTCCTGAAGAACGAAGGATACAGCGCTTTAGACTGAACGATAGAAGGGAATGCAAGAACAAATCACAAATGACGATGCACCATCCGCTTAAACGTATGGTGTTCCACAGCAGACGAGGCTCAAAAGACACCCCCTCTCCTCACGACTGATCATGGAAGGTGAATGCTGTGGTGTCAACAACACGCTGGTTGGACATGGAAGAATTGGAACCGAGAGTGCTGGTCGTATGAGTCCAAGTACATTGCACAACACGCCGACGCGCGCCTTCTGGTGTGATGCAAGCCACACTGTCCATAGATCCATCGTGTATGGTGCTCACGTTTTGCTGGTAAGAACTAGGATCTTTGGTGCGTATGGACAAACTTTTCACTGGTGAGATCTTGTTATTGTTTTCAGTTTCCAGGGTTTCCCCCATACACCAATCTTGTGAGATCTAGTTGAAGCTTTTGGAGACCATGTGCACTCTGTCATATTGCATTTTTTTTCCTCAGAGAGAAACGGGATCTTCTGAGACGATAATGCGCCGTGTCATCTGACCCGGACTATGCACGAATGGTTCGAGGAACACAGTAAAGATATCATCCATCTTAACTCGCTCCAACTGAACATCAGTGGATGTTTTGAAACGGAAGTAAGGAGTATGGATACGCAACTACCATCTATTTCGACACCGTAGAAAGCCTTGCAGGCAGCATGGCTACAGATCTCTACGGACGTCTTCAGACCTCGAGTCAATGCCTATGCATTGACTAGGCATTGACTTCAGTCAATGCTTATGCAAATAGCGACGGTAATCCGTGCGAATTATGGCTCAACACATTTTTAGGTAGGTGATAATTATACAGTGATCTCTCAAGGTTCACCTGGGACATATTTCTTGCTTAGAAATGTACGCGTGAAAATGGATGGTTATCGTAGTCTCGAAAACTATTAATTTTGAGCTTTGCGTGATATGACACGAATCCCAAATTCGGCAATCCATTAACCGTCAATATCAATTTCCTGCTTTTTTAAGGAAATCGGGCAAAATAGCAAGACTACTCAAGCAGTGGCAGCTGATTGTTCATAGTGGAAATTTCACCTAAGCGTCTGAAAGTTTTTACTGTACATATACGATATAGGAAATTTTCTTAAAAGACCATCGATCGTCTACTTTTTTTTTTGAAAAAGATTAGAAACTCGCAAATCTACCTCGGTATAGTGAACACTGAACGAGTCGACTGTGCTGTTATCAAAAACATCTACACAGAAACTTTCACCTATTGGTGTTTCTCCTTAATTAGACAATCCATTTGAAAGAAAAAGAAGTAGCCAAGAGGGCGGTGTCTCAGAATGCAAAGAACCCCGAAAGCCGGACTTAGGTGAGACAGCTGTACTTTTAACGGTTCGGTCTATAGGGTGGTTATAAAGTAGTTTCCCCTAAGAATGTTATTAAAAATGCTGAGCTGGACCTCTTTCTTTACATAGCTTTCAATAAACTGGGTTTGCTACTTTCTATACCGATATCATACTATGTACGCACTTCGCCACGAGTTGCCTTCGTGAGTTGACCTATCATAAATAGTACTGCTCTTAGGGGAAAGTAAAGTATACTGCCTTTAAAATTTTAAGGAAATTAGAGCAGTGTGAAAACAGGGGCGAGTTACTGGTTTGGAAGAAGTCTCGTTGAGTAGGAGAGAGTTTTATATTAATGGCTACTAACTCAAAATGTACTGAAGTTGTTAGAGGAGTTCCTTCGGGTTCGATGTTGGGATGCTTTACTATCTGAAATTTTGTTAACGATATCAAAAAATAAATATCGATTTTAATGCCCAATTTTGTCATACAAAGGTTCTTAAGAAGGTTAATGACAGTATTCAGAGCAGTAGAATAGCGACTGGGATGGAGTAGGGGCATCTGCCCGGTTTCCATCAAGGTGCAATATAACACGATTTCGTTATGGTAAAGGGGAGCCACATAACCTCGCTATACTTCTGATCAGGGCCTGGTATTCAAACTAGATGGAAGTTTGATGGATGTTATTTATAATACAAATTTGCTGAAATGGTGATTGAATTACACTAATCTTGCCTCATGCAGTAAAATCGTACCGATTGCAGAGCGAGAGATTATTTGTTTTAAATGTAGCAAACTATATGTATGTAGGCCTTTATGCATGGGTTAATTTGTACGGAGGCCGCTCAGAATTATAAGATGTTCTGTGCCGTAGTAGTTTTATTCGGATAAGGGCTTAAATAAATCCGTGTTGGAGCACTATTTCTCTGTGACGCATTCATGCTGGATAAATCTTGAAGTTCCGTACACACATTGGACATTCGCAGTTGTTTTTTACTTGCTTCTTTAATACGCATGTTTTGATTTTCCTTACGGGTGCAAGACATTTTTGAACCTTTCAGTGAAAATTTAACCTAATTTGTGACAGAACAACAACAACAAAAAGCTTGATTGAAACATTCATCTGTTTTCAACAGAACAGTCGCCATTTTGAACAGCAACTGGGATTGTTGAGAAATTGATTATTACCATTGGAGAGATCAATCACTGTGAACATACAATGGTTGGCGTTGTTGGATCTCGGAACAATCAGTATTGTTAACCACTTCAGCAAATTGCCTTCATCTAGGAGAGTGTTACGTTTTCTCAGTGACCATGAAAAGACAGCAAGTGGCATATTCATGACAGCCTAACGACTTAAATTTCGCAAAATATAATGCTTTCGTAGGAATGTTCTGGGTAATATTTTGATTTGAGTTATTCTTTTGGTAAGTGATATATATATATACCTTTTGAACGTTACATTTCTTTACGAAATACACTATACTCTGCAAAATTCTTAAAAAATTTCAACATGATAAAGAAGTCATAAAAGAAACATGCACAATTATTTGCAGCATATATAATAACGTGAGAAATGTGGCAGTTACGTTTAATGTTAATCCACGTGTTATACTAAAACAGATTTTGGACTTTGGCCTCAAACTACGATACGATTGACTAAATGGACACGTTAGTGCACTTGCATCATAATTATGAATTTGTCGTGAACTTCTTCTTGGCTGATACCACCCCTCAGATCGCACCGTTTCGTGGCTTGTTGTCCCCTCCTGCGTGGGCGAGTAGTAACCTGGTGTTGCAACAAGTGACAACAGTTATAATTGTAGAGTTATACTTTGTAGCTGGGTTGTCACTTATTGGAACACGAAGGTACCTCCTACCCGTCCACCGAGGAAAGGCTAACAAGTCTTAAGAGGGTGCCGCCCGGGTGGAAGTATCAGCAGTGAATAAGTAACATTAGTGTTCTACATTGATGTTTTTTTTTTTTTGTTTTTTTTTTGGTAGTTGTTGGCGCATAGGCTTCTGTGGCTATAATGCACCTCTCAAAGTTTTTTTGCAGCACTTTGATCCAAGCCCGAGGCGGGAATCGAACCCGCGACCTTTGGGTTGCCAGGCAGGCACTTTACCCACCCGGCTAGCCCGGTGGGCGGCCTCTACATTGATGAAGCGTTGCTTATTGGAGATAGTTAAATATTATTGTTGAGGATTTCACCGTAGTAGAGCACTGGAAATTAGTTCATATTTGAAACTGGCAGAGAAGTACCAAAACAGCATGCTTATCTATGAAGTAAAAAGAAAAATGCAATACTACAGCTAGTAATACTACTACTATGCAATAAAACGGTGTCAGAAAAAAATTTTTAAGACTAATAATAACTTCAGTGCGAGGGCCATTAAATATCTACAAGACTGGACATTGGAGAAACCTTAAACAGATCTCAGATAGTATTTAAAGACACTGATGAATGAGAATACGGAAAAGTATGTAGGAGAAAGCTAGAGTTGTTGATAAGATTTTGTCGATCAATAAATCGCTGCCTGATCTCGTAGCCAGAATTATCCTCAACATAGATGAGACAACGCTAATCTATCTGCCACTTACCTGAAAGTTCTCACCTTGTCTAAAAGCTGAGCCTTTCAAAGATGCGACTGAACCTTCAGTTGATACCATTTGTTCGAAAGTGGGGTAAAACCTGGCAATTACTGTGAAGGAAAAATTGTTGCAGATGAGAGACGAGCATTACACAGGAAGATCAAATCTTGTTGGTTGCAGCAATGCATGAAGGTAAAAAAGTGTTCCTTACAATTCAAATAATTTCAGTAAGTCCGAAATTGTGAAACCTAACTGAATACTTAAAACTTACGTATTTATTTAAAGACTGAAACAGTCTTTAAATAAATCTCAGGTTAACAAGGTACGTAAACAATGATGTAACTGGATAATTTACAGTACGTAAAAGCTAATTCCTAATATCTGTCTATATATATATATATATATTTTTTTAAGATTGCGTAATTTTCTTTTTCAATTTTAAAATGATAATTTAATTTACTAACTTTTAAATTTTAAAACGCAATCAGCTTTTTAAATTTAACTAGTTTTCGCTACTATCTTTTTAAGAAAATTGATAATCAGATGCATTTTTGATGAGTAATGGGATCAAATTTAGAGATATGTTCAAAAATTATCCCCCATCATTTTAAAAAGAATCTTGTGGCCTTGGCAACAGAGAAGACAACATCTCGTTGGATTCAATATATTCTTTCAATTTTTTTTAAGGAGTCTGGAATCTCCCATGATATCTAAAAATTTCCAATAAGGATAAAAAGAGGCTAATCTTCAAAACATAATTTTTCAGACGTATAGTATATTCATTATGGTATGGTAAGTAAAAATTAATTTCTAGTAATTTTTTAAACATTGTATAATAACAAAAAAAATTATATTTATTTTTACCCTTATGTTATAAAATCTTCATTTTAATTTGTAAATAAAAAACAACTTATTCCTTTCCAAACTTATTTATGACGCTGTCTGGAAATTATGAAATCATGCATTAGCAACTGTTACATCACTGCGGTATAAATATTAGAATCTCTCATTTTGTTGTCACAAAAATTGTTGTCCTGTGTAAATATTGTCTTCGTTATTATTTGAATAAACAAAACGAAACTCCGAATGTGACATTCACTTAGGATAGTAGTTAAAGATATTCAAATTTCAGAATTTTAAAAATTGGAAGTAGATAACCCAAGGGACTTACTCTTGATGAGTACGGGCTTGGCACACCCAGGGTCCTTAGCTGGACATCATCTTTCTTGGTGATTTCCCTTCTCTCTCTGGTTGCAACTCAGAATTTTTTTTTGTTTTTGGCTGGTGCAGCAAAGGCCTTGGTCTTCCTCGCACCATATGGGTAATAAATCTGAAATGTTTTGTAACAACTTAATGAGATGGTACGCCTTTTAAAAATTTCGCTTTTTTTGTTTTAATTTTCAACTTTTAAAATAAACGGTATTAAAATGCAGCTTTTTAAAAAAAAAACTATATATATATATATATATATTTTTTTTTTTGTTTTGTTTTTTTGTTCTTATTACAAAGTGAAAAAAAACCTACAATATGTATTAGAATCCACGAAGAAACGATAAAATACTGTATTGGAATACTCTAACTAGACGTAATAAAATGCAACTTTTTCTAGATATCAACCATGCAGCGGTAGTTCTAGACACGCGGGATCCATTTTCGAAAAGAACGAGCTGCTTTGGCTACAAAAGTTAAATTTTTAAAGTTTTTACGACACGCTGTACAGAGCAAAGTTTCTCAAATTGGAAGGTGGAACGTAATGCGCTATCATCGACAAACTATGAATAATGCTTCCAGTGCATGGAAGAAGGTCATTAATACACGAGGGCAAAAGGGTGAGTGAAAGAACTGAACATTGAGATACACCATAAAATTAGTAAGAAAAGCGACAGGTATATTTTATTGCAACAAAATGCAAGGATTTTAATTGGGAATAGCAACTCCAAATATATTATAAACTTGGTGGAGTTGAATTAAAATCAGTAGAGAAAAAAAATAAATCTGGGTGTTATGATAGGAACATATATGAACTTTTCATAGCAGTGTAATAGGTGAACTGGAAGGCACATGGTGACCTATCAATGGTTTATCGAAGAATATCGTGTAGAGATAAGGAGGCCTCAATCCCACAGTACAAGGCAATTGTAAATCTGTCTTTCAAGTCCTGTTTTGAGACCTCATCTGATAAAGACGTTGAGGTTTTTCAAAGAGTCCAAAAACGGGCAATTCTGAATGTAAGATCGACAACAGTTTCGAACAGCATCGGTTTCGAAGAGAGATGAGTAATTATAGAAGCCAACTGAGAAGAAAAGTGCCAATGGTAGTCTCTATGAAAAGGCATACAATAGAACCAGTATGTATATGAGAAAGAGAGAGAGAGAGAGAGAGAGAGAGAGAGAGAGATGGCTTCTTGATTAACCTAACTGCCCTCTTTTGAATGGACCGTAGAAGCGTGACAAAGATTATATGGAGACCACCCTAAATATTGAAACAATATTGCAGAGACAGAGAAAGAATCTTTATTTCAAAAGTAATTACGATAAGATGTACAAAATAGTTTTTTTATTTTTATTTTGCACTCTCCCTTTATGGACACAGGAGAGGGTTTTTACACGATCAGGGATCAATGTATTCAAATAATAAATGAAACATTGAAGAGTATCTACAAAATCACTGCACAAAGTGGCTAATATTTAATTAGAACAAAGCAATTTAAAAGAATGGAATAAATGAAAAAAGACTGCCCGCTTCTTCATGCTGATTTACATGCGTCTGTTTGGCAGAGGGTAAAAAGGCGTTCTCCTGTTTCCAGTCATCTTACGTCAGCAGCTGCAAATTATCTTAATGAATAAATGCAATTCGATCTTGGAAGACAATTTTAAACGTTAAAACAAATTATATATTTTCTGATATTTAGGCCTTAATTTAGGAAGGATGTAGAGTTGCTTGTACAGAGAAGGGTAACAAGATTGGTGAGGAGAATTAAGGGGTCCTCTTACCAAGAAAGCCTAGCAAATTATAGTGTCTGGCGACTAGGCACCTGCGTAGTGATCTGATTGATATGTATAAGGTCTTGAATGAATTGAGCAAACTGAATGCTAAGAGGATTCTTCCTCTTGCCCAGATTACAAACCTCAGGGGACATAAATTAAAATTTACGAAAGACAGTTGCAGAATAGATGTTCGGAAATTTGCCTTTAGCCAGCGGGTGGTTAATTGTTGAAACGAACGTCCATTTGTTGTTGTAAAAGTTGATTATTTAAATAAATTCAAGCAAGAACTGAACAAACTTTTAGAGAGTATGGATATTTGATTTTCTTTTTTTTTTTTGCTAAATCCACATATGCTCACACACTTGCTTTATTGCATCTCATACTTCCATTACTACTACTAGTACTACGACTAAAATAGAGGGAGAAACAACTGAACCTTCGAGAACACCAGCATTACTGGAAAAATGAGAAGACAGAGAGCCCTCACCTATTACCCGCAGTGATCGGTCAGAGAGAAAACTTATACCTAATTACAAAAAACAGTTGACAAACCATTAGATGGAAGGTTATTTAGAACATCATTACGTCACCCACGATCTAAATCTTCCTGAAATTTCGAGAGAAACGGCTTCAGTCTCACCAAACGTTTCTATTGAATTTATCTATCATTTCAACACAGAAGTACATACTCGACCAACATCATCATCAGCCATTTTAAATCCACTGCAGGATGAAGCAACTTTCCAGTTCCTTCTGTTTTGAGCACTGGCCATCCATTTACTACTCAAAAACTCATGAATTTCATCTATCCATCTCCGCCTTTGTCTTCCAGGTTTTCTTCTAGCTCCTCTTGGGTACCATTCTGTTATTTTCTTAGTCCATCTGTCATCATGTCTTCGAGCTATGTGTCCTGCCCAAGACCATTTTAGTTCTTTAGTTTTGATGAGAATGTCCTTTACTTGAGTTTGCTGCCTAATCCATGTGTTTCTCTTCTTATCTAACAGTCTGATTCGCAATATAATTCGTTCCATTCTTCGCTGTGTAGTTCTTAGCTTCTCTTCCATTCTTTTGGTGAGTGCCCAAGTTTCACTTCCATAAGTCATGGTGGGGAGTATACATTAGTTCATTATTTTACGTTTCAGACAAACTGGGATATTGCTCTTCAGTATGTGACTATATTTCCTGAATGCTATCCATCCAAAATTTATTCTTCTCTTGACTTCCAGCCATTTATCATTATTACAGCTAATAACTTGTCCCAGATAAGTATATGACTCCACCTTTTCAAGTAGTGCTCCTTCAATCATTATTTCCCTTTCCGTGGCATACTTGTTCATCATTACTTTTGTTTTAGCCATATTCATCATTAGTCCAAAATCCTTACTAACTGTGCATAACTGATTAAGATTTTCCTCTAATTCTTTGGGATCGTGGCTTATGACCACAATGTCATCTGCAAATCGTAAATGGTTTAGGTACTCTCCGTTCACATTGACTCCTTTCTGCGACCAGTCTAATCTTCTGAAAGCTTCCTCAAGGGCAGCAGTAAACAGATTTGGAGATATTGTGTTTCCTTGTCGAACTCCTTTCTCGATTTTAAATTTGCTACTGTCTTTGTCTAGTCTAATAAAGGAGGCAGCATTCTTATAAATTTTCTTCAAAATCATAATATGTGGGGTATCTATGCCTTGTCTTTCCAGTGCCCGAAACATTGCCTTATGCTGTATGGAGTCAAATGCCTTTTCATAATCCACAAATGCCAGGCATAATGGTGTTTTTTTTCATTTGCTTTCTCCATTAGCTGTCATATTACGTGAAGGTGATCCATAGTTGAGAATCCTGTCCTAAAGCTAGCTTGCTCTTTCGGTTGATTCTCATCAAGTATTCTATCTAATCTGTTAGTAATGGCCGTTGTGAACAACTTGTAGATGTGGGATAACAAGCTAATTGGTCTATAATTTCCAATTTCTGATTTATCTCCTTTCTTATGCAGCAAAACTATGATTGCATTTTTCCACTGCTTAGGCGTCACACCTTTTGTAATGCACTTTGCGAAGAGCTTTGCCAGTTTTTGTGTTATGTCTCTTCCTCCCAATTTTAACAACTCTACAGTAACTTCATCTTCCCCCGGGGTTTTCTGAATCTTCATTTTCTTCAATGCATGTTCTACCTCATCAGGAAGAATATCGGGTATATCGTATGTCTTGCTACTTTGAAATCCATCTTCATCACTGCTGGCATCATTCCCTCGTTCCTTGTATAATTCTCTATAGTAGTCTTCTGCTATTTGAATTATGCCTTCTCTGCTGTTTATAAGTACACCATCGCTATTCTTCAGTTTCAGTATCATTTGTCTTTCTGTATTAATGCTCATGGCTGCTGATTTAAATACTTTGTTTTCCCTTAATGCTTGTTCTACTTTTCTTGTGTTAAATCTTCTTATTGCGTCTCTGAGTCTCTTTTTAATGGCTTTGCATAACTCAGTATACTCAATTTTCTCCCTGTCAGTGCTTTTCTTGCTCTTCATTTGTCGTCTTCGGTTCATCATGACAAGTGTTTCTTGACTAACTGATTCTTCTTTGGATTTATTTTTCCCTATAGGTTTCTTGGGCTTTTTCACTTCCAGAAAGTTGTAATATTCCTCATCGATATCTTGGTCCTGAGCAGTCTGCAGAAGCTCAAACTTGTTCTTAAGTTCCAGTACATACTGCTTTTTCTCCTCTTCTGTTATCTCAGAGACCTTTGTATTATTTACTCGAGTCACTTTTTTCCCTTCCTTTCCTACATCTATATCAAGTGTACACCTTACGATTCTGTGATCACTTCCAACGTTTACCTTATTCAGGACGGTAACATAATTCACAATATATCTTCTATTAGTGAGGATGAAGTCGATTTCATTAGTTGTTAATCCATTTGGAGTCTTCCATGTCCACTTTCTGTTCACCCTTTTCTTGAAAAAAGTGTTCACTACTGACAGTCCTTGAGATTCTGCAAATTCCACAAGTCTTTCACATTTTTCATTTCTTTCACCAATTCCAAAATTTCCTATAGTTCCCCTTTTTGCGCTGTTTTGTCTTTTTCCAACCTTAGCATTGAAGCCCTCCATAATAATAGTGTAGTGGGCTTTCTGCTCATCTAGAAGACTCAATTTCGGTGTACATTTCTTCAACCTCTCCATCAACATGGCTCTATGTTGGTGCATAAATCATGCACGAACCCGACCAACAAAGAGAGGCCAAAACCCTTCAGAGGTCGGTGTGGTTCATGATATTCGCCGAAAATATGTAACAGTAGTCTTCACCATTGGTAAAGCATTGCTTATTCGAAGTAGTTCAATATCAGGCCAACTCGTTGTTAAGGTTTTTCCATATGAGATATAACTAAAAGGATGCCAATTCACCTAATTCACGGACACTATATACTAATATGTGCAAATGCAATAACCTATTCGTTAAACAGGAAATACGAACAGAATGTTTCCTCCAACACGATTTACAGTGAAATTCTGAACAAATTTCACTGTAAATCGTGTGATATTTCCAAATCAGATAATTTCAATAAATCCGAAACTTAAGTTTTGCATTTATTTAGAGTCTGTTTCTTCTTAGAATCTCAGATTAACAGGGTATGTAAAGAGTGATGTAAATGTGGTGATGTACTGGATAATTTACAGTAAGTAAAAGCTAATTTCTAACACACTGTACATATTTTTTAAATATTACATACTTTTTTTTCAATTTTAAAGTGATAATTAAATCATTAACTTTTTAATTTTTAAAACGCAACCAGTTTTTTTTTTTTAATTTAATTAGTTTTCTCCACAAATAGATAACCAATCGCACTTACGAAGAATGAAACTTGAACAGAGAAAAGCACAACATCGCATTGAGTTCGAACTACTGCTTCAATTATAATTAAGGAGTCGTTATGAACTCCCATGAGGAAGAAAAATTTTCCCAGAGGGGATACCATACTTGTTAAATATAATAACATAATTTTTCAGAAAAGCAAGATTATACAGGATACATTATGGTGTAGTAAGTAAAAGTCATTTTCTACTTATTTTTTAAGGAATTTTAATAGTAAACTTGATATTCTATTTAAATTTATGTTTGAAATCTGTATTTTAAATTTTAAATCGAAAATCAACTTCTTCGTTTCCAACCGTTTCTTTAAAATTCTTACTGCAATTTAAATATTAGCAACTGTTGCCTCGCTGTGGTATAAATATTGGAATCCCTCTTTTCCTTTTAAGTGACTTTTCTTCAGACTGGGTCACTCCTTCCTTTATGTCACTTACTGTTTCAGTTATTTATTTCAGAACTTGACAGAAAGCTGGGGAAGAGTAAAATTGTGAAAATATTGTTTTAATATCTCTTTCGTTATTATTTTGAATAATCACGACGAAAACTCCTGAAGGTGACATTTACCTCGAAAAGTAGTTAGTGATGTTAATAGTTTGTACAATTTTTGTCACCAAATTTTATATAAATTTTAAAATAATTTTAAAAATCGAAGTGAATAATAGTTTACAAATCGTTATATATTTCTGAAATGGTTTGTGTCAACTAAACATATATACGCAAATATTTATGGGTATGTAGACTTTTTTAAAAACGTCACCTTTTAACGGTTTTAATTACAAGCAAATGTAGGAAGATAACAGTTTCATTTAATTCTTCAGAATATAATGTGATTTCTAATTTTCAGCAGAATTTTTAAAATAAATTTAAAGTAAATTTAAATTTTTTTGGAATATAGTAGTAAATAGCACTTTCTTAATATGTATATGGTTTTCACATTTTCAAGACTATTTATTAAAATTATTTAAAACTATCTTTAAAATTTTGCAACGATTATTTAATAGGCAGAAATTTATGGCTGGCGCATGTTTAATATTTTGCTCATCTAACCGTTTTCTGATAACAAAAAATGGACGGAACTAAGTTCTTCCTTTTCAATGTCTATAATTACTTTTCTCGAAAGTAACAGTAAAAAAAAGATACACTTCTGTTACAATGCAATAACTATTGTAAAAACACATGATATTATGGGTAAACTTTAAAAACGTCTGAAAGGTTTTTCAAATATTATGAAGAAAATTTACACTTAATGTTGTAGCACAAATTTTTGTAACAGGAGAGCCAGGAGTGTAGGGTGTAGAGTTGCTTCGGTTGAAGATAGCTCTCAGGATTTGGAAATCCGTTAAGAAATTTAGATTGAGAATGGCCGTTTGAAGACAATACAGGAAATTAGCTGTATTCTATGAAAGAGGCAGAAAACGGCGGTTGAAGAAACAAATGAGAAAGAAGCGAATTTGGTTTTTTTAAAATTTGAAATTTGTCAGCAAGAGGAAGTTGATTGTTTCTAACACGGTTTTGAAGAGAGATCGGTAATTATAGTAGCCAACTGAGAAGAAAAGTGCCAATGGTATTATCTATGAAATTTCACAAAATACAACCAGTATGTCTCTCTCTCTCTCTCTCTCTCTCTCTCTCTCTCATAGGCACTTTAGATACTTCTACAGTGTCTATGAGAGAGAGAGAGAGAGAGAGAGAGAGAGAGAGAGAGAGATATTACATGGACACCGCCCCAAATATTGAAACAATATTAGAGAGACAGAGAAAGAATCTTTATTTAAAAATTAATCATGATAATATGTACAAAATAGTGTTTTGCAATCTACCTTTACGGACACAGGACAGGGGTTTACATGAGCAGGGATCAATAAATTTCAACAATAAATGAAAAGTTGAAGAGTTTTTACAAAATCACTACACAAAGTATTAATCATTAACTAGAACAAAGGACTTAAAAAGCATGGAATAAATGAAAAAGATTGTCCGGGTCTTCAGGCTGAAATACATGTATGTTTAACAAAGAGCCATACATATGAATAAAACCTTCTCCTTTTTCCAGTCATCTTACGTCATCAGCTGCAAATTATCTTAATGAATCAATACAAGACCATTTTAACATTCAAAAAATACAATATTCATTTATTATTAAACTACCACCGCTGGGTTTCTTTCGATTTTCTCATGAAAGAATTACACTGCACCTAAAAATCCTCTGCTGAATGAACCAGGATCTGTTGAAATGGATAACAGAATAGGAATCAAACTAGCAAGCGTTCATATTCATCCATTCGATCAAAATGTGAGGATACCTCTATTAATTAATGTGTGCAAAGTGAGTCATGGAACCAAAAAGGAGATATGGGGTAGAAAGCAAAATTGTTAATAATTTGTAAAAATAAGACAGAGATAAAATTCAGTTATTTATATTTAAACTTATCCTGACTGAGAAGGGAAATGAATAGCTCCTGGACGAGGTTAATATAATACATATAACTTAGTACCGAGCATTGTGTGGAGTTTCAGAAGATGAAAGGAGATATTGATGTCATTAGACTTGAACGCCTTGACTACTGCGTACAGGTCTGGAGGCCTTAGTTTAGGAAGAATGTAGAGTTGCTTGTACAGAGAAGGGTAACAAGATTGGTGAGGAGAACTAAGGGGTCCTCTTACCAAGAGAGGTTTGAAAATTATAGTGTCTGGCGACTAGGCACCTGCGTGGTGATCTGAATGAGATGTGTGAAGTCTTGAATGGATTGAGCAAGCTCAATGCTAATAGGATTCTTCCTCTTGCCCAGATTACGAACCTCAGAGGACATAAATTAAAATTGACGAAAGACAGCTGTAGAAGAGATGTTCGGAAATTTGCCTTTAGCCAGCGAATGGTTAATTGTTGAAATGAACGTCGATCTGTCATTGTGCAAGTTGATAGTTTAAATACATTCAAGCAAGAACTGAAGAAACATTTTGAGGGAATGGATATATGATTTTTTTTTTTTTTTTATGCTCACAAGCTTCCTTTCCTGCATGTAAGGCTTCCATTACTACTATTAGTACTAAAATAGAGGAAGAGAAAGAACTGAATCTTCGATAACACCAGCATTACTGGAAAAATTAGAAGACAGAGAGCCCTCCTGCAATGATCGGTTAGAGAGAAAACTGATACCCAATTACAAAAAATAGTTGAGAAACTATTAGATGGAAGATTATTTAAAAAATCATTACATCAAACACGATCTAAATCTTTCTGAAATTTCGAGAGAAACTGCTTCAGTCTCACCAAACTTTCCATTGAATTTATACATCATTGCAACACACAAGAACATACCCGACCAACAAAGAGAGGCCAAAAACCCTTCAAAATTCCGTCTGGATGGTGGTATCCACCGAAAATATGTAACATTAGTCTTCACCATTTGTAAAGCATTGCTTATTCGAAATAGTTCAATATTAGGGCAACTCGTTGTTAAGGTTTATCAATATGGGATATATAACTAAAACGATACCAATTCACCTCATTCACGGATCACTATGTACTAATATGTGCAAATGCAATAACCTATCCGTTAAGAACATAATTAGCAGGAAATGCGAACAGAAAGATGACATATATAATAAAGAATGCCCAGAATCAATTATTTCTAAGAGGTGATGAAAGAAGATAAGGGAAACTTACATCAAGACTCTTTTTGCTTATGTCAGTCCGAATGTAACTGTTGAAGTATCTATGGAGAAACATCTTTAAATTCCACAATCGGAAGTACAATATGCTCAGATAAAATTCCAATCGAAATAGAGAAACTTATAGATGAAGAAAATACCTGGTAGTTGATTAAATACTGCTCTAGATCCGCAAGCAGAAATAATAGCAAGAATAAATGTTGCGAGAAGGGCCTTTACAAAATAAAGAGCAATTCTGTGTGGCAAAGCTCCGGAACTGTCAATCGGACTGAAATTCCTTAGTTGCTATGTGTGGACCATACTGTTATACGGAACTGAAACTTGGACAGTGAAAACCGCGAGCATGAACAAAATATAGGCCTTCGAAATGTGGATCTACAGATTTATGAAAAAGATATCTTGGTTAGACAGAATCACCAGCATTGAATACCTGAAAAGAGCACGACGTAAATTGTTGAGCTTAGTGAAGAGCAGGAAAATTGCCTACCTGGGACACATTCTTAGACATGAAAAATATAAATTTCTGCAAGTAATAATAGAGGAGAAAATATTCGTTTAGAATGTTTCCTCCAACACGATTTACAGTGAAATTCTGAACGAATGTCACTGTAATTCTTAATTCTTTTAAAATTCTGAACAAATTTCACTGTAAATCGTGTGATATTTCCAAATCAGATAATTTCAATAAATCCGAAACTTAACTTTTGCATTTATTTAGAATCTGTTTCTTCTTTGAGTCTCGTGTTAACAGGGTATGTAGAGAGTGATGTAAATGTGGTGATGTACTGGGTAATTTACAGTAAGGAAAAGCTAATTCCTAATATACTGTACATATTTTTTTTGTACATATGATAATTAAATCTTTTAAATTTTAAAACGCAAACAGTATTTTTAAATTTAACTAGTTTTCTCCCCAAATAGAAAAACCAATCGCAATTATGAAGAAGGAAACTTGAACGGAGAAAAACCCAACATCATATTGAGTTCGATCTTTCCTTCAATTATAATTAAGGAGTCATAAAAACTCCCACGATTAAGAGAAATTTCCCGCAAGGGACTCAAACATATTTCATTACATAATTTTTCAGAAAAAAAGAACGATTAAACAAGATCTATTATGGTGTGGTAAGTAAAAGATATTTTCTAGTTATTTTTTTAGTAATTTATTTACAAATTTTTAATAGTGAACTTAATATTCTATTTGCATTTATGTTAAAAATCTGTATTTTAAACTTTAAGCGGAAAACAACTTATTCGTTTACAACCGTTACTTTGAAATTCTTACTGGAATTTAAATATTAGCAACTTTTGCGTCGCTGTGGTATAAATCTCTCATTTTCTTTTAAGTGTTTTTTTTTTTTTTTTTGTTTTTGAGACTGGGTCGTTCCTTCCTTAAATTCACTTATTGTTCCAGTTAGTTATTTCAGAACTTGGCAGAAAGCTGGAGAAGAATAAAATTGTGAAAATATTGTTTCAATAATTACGACGAAAACTCCTGAAGGTGACATTTAGCTCGAACAGTAGTTAACTATGTTCATAGTTTGCATAATATTTGTCTCAAATTTCATTTAAATTTTTAAAGAGTTTTAAAAATCGAAGTGAATAATAGTTTACAAATCGTTAAATATTTCTGAAGAAAGGCTTCAGAAATATATTAATATTTTAATATTCAGAAATATATTTTCCATTACGAACACATGATATTATTGGTAAACGTTATTAAAAATGTTCGAAAAGTTTTCCAAATATTACGAAGAAAATATACTGTTATGTTATACACCGAAATTTTGTAATAGTTAGGAGAGCCAGCAGTTTAGCGTGTTGAGTTGCTTCGGTTGAAGATACCGCTCAGGATTTGGAAATCCGTTAAGAAATTATGATTGAGAATGGCTGTTTCAAGACAATACAGGAAATTTGCTGTATTTTATGAAAGAGGTAGAAAACGGCGGTCGAAGAGACAAATGAGAAAGAAGCGAAGTTGGTTCTGATAATTTGAAATTTGTCAGCAAAAGGAAGTTGATTGTTTCTTGCACGGTTTTGAAGAGAGATCGGTAATAATAGAAGCCAACTGAGAAGAAAAGTGCCAATGGTAGTATCTATGAAAAGGCATACAACAGAACCAGTATGTCTATGAGAGAGAGAGAGAGAGAGAGAGAGAGAGAGAGAGATTGGCTTCTTGATTAACCTAACTGTCCTCTTTTGAATGGACCCTAGAAGCGTGACAAAGATTATATGGGCACCACCCTAAATATTGGAACAAATATTAGAGAGACAGAGAAATATATATATTTTTTTTTTTTTTTTGCACTCTGCCTTTATGGACACAAGAGAGGGATTTTCACAATCAGGGATCAATGAATTTAAATAATAAATGAAAAGTTGAAGAGTATCTACAAAATCACTACTCAGAGTGGCTAATATATAATTAGAACAAAGCAATTTAAGAGAATGGAATAAATGAAAAAAGACTGCCCGCGCCTTCATGCTGAATTACATGTGTCTGTTTAGCAGAGGGTAAGGCTTCTTCCTGTTTGCAGTCATCTTACGTCACCAGCTGCAAATTATCTTAATGAATAAATACAATTCCATCTTGCAAGACCATTTTACACTTAACAAAATAATGAAATATTCATTTATTATTAAACTACCACCGCTGTGTTTTTTTTTAGATTTTCAGATGAAAGAACTACACTGCAGCTAAAAAATCCTCTGCTAAATGAACTAGGATCTGTTGAAATGAATAACAGAAAAAGAATCAAACCAGGAAACGTTCGTATTCATCATTCGATAAAAATGTGGGGATGCCTCTATTAATTAATGTTTACAAAGAGAGTCATGGAACCAAAAAGGAATTATGGGGTAGGAGGCAAAATTGTTAAGAACTTAAAAAGAGAAGACAGAGAGAAAATCCCGTTAGTTTTTATTAGACGTAACCGACTGAGAAGGAAAATGAATAGATCCAGGACGATGTATTAGAATATTAGTATTTAATACCGTGCATTGGATGGAGTTAGAGAAGATGAAAGAAGATATTGATGTCATTAGACTTGAACACCTTGAGTACTGCGTACAGGTCTGGAGACCTTAATTTAGGAAGGATATAGAGTTTCTTGTACAGAGAAGGGTAACAAGATTGGTGAGGAGAACTAAGGGGTCCTCTTACCAAGAGAGGCTTGCAAATTATAGTGTCTGGCGACTAGGCACCTGCGTGGTGATCTGATTGAGATTTATAAGGCCTTGAATGGATTGAGCAAGCTCAGTGCTAATAGAATTCTTCCTCTTGCCCAGATTACGAAACTCAGGGTAAAATTGACGAAAGACAGTTATAGAATAGATGTTCGAAAATATGCCTATAGTCAGCGGGTGGTTAATTGTTGAAACGAACGTCCATCTGTCGTCGTGCAAGTTAGTTTAAATAAATTCATGCAAGAACTGAACAAACTTGTAGAGGGAATGGATGTATGATTTTTTTTTTTTTTTTTTTGGCTGATGCCACATATGCTCACACGCTTACTTTCTTGCATCTCATGCTTCCATTACTACTACTAGTACTACGGCTAAAAGAGAGGGAGAAAGAACTGAACCTTCGACAACTGCAGCATTACTGGAAAAATCAGAAGACAGAGCGCCCGCCCCGATCACCCGCTGTGATCGGTCAGAGAGAAAACTGATACCCAATTACAAAAAATAGTTGACAAACCATTAGATGGAAGATTATTTAAAAAATCATTACATCAAACACGATCTAAATCTTTCTGAAATTTCGAGAGAAACTGCTTCAGTCTCACCAAACTTTCCATTGAATTTATACATCATTGCAACACACAAGAACATACCCGACCAACAAAGAGAGGCCAAAAACCCTTCAAAATTCCGTCTGGATGGTGGTATCCACCGAAAATATGTAACATTAGTCTTCACCATTTGTAAAGCATTGCTTATTCGAAATAGTTCAATATTAGGGCAACTCGTTGTTAAGGTTTATCAATATGGGATATATAACTAAAACGATACCAATTCACCTCATTCACGGATCACTATGTACTAATATGTGCAAATGCAATAACCTATCCGTTAAGAACATAATTAGCAGGAAATGCGAACAGAAAGATGACATATATAATAAAGAATGCCCAGAATCAATTATTTCTAAGAGGTGATGAAAGAAGATAAGGGAAACTTACATCAAGACTCTTTTTGCTTAGGTCAGTCCGAATGTAACTGATGAAGTATCTATGGAGGAATGTCTTTAAATTCCACAATCGTAAGTACAATATGCTCAGATAAAATTCCAATCGAAATAGAGAAACCTATAGATGAAGAAAATACCTGGTAGTTGACTAAACAGTGCTCTAGATCCGCAAGCAGAAATAATAGCAAGAATAAATGTTGCGAGAAGGGCCTTTACAAAATAAAGAGCAATTCTGTGTGGCAAAGCTCCGGAACTGTCAATCGGACTGAAATTCCTTAGTTGCTATGTGTGGACCATACTGTTATACGGAACTGAAACTTGGACAGTGAAAACCGCGAGCATGAACAAAATATAGGCCTTCGAAATGTGGATCTACAGATTTATGAAAAAGATATCTTGGTTAGACAGAATCACCAGCATTGAATACCTGAAAAGAGCACGACGTAAATTGTTGAGCTTAGTGAAGAGCAGGAAAATTGCCTACCTGGGACACATTCTTAGACATGAAAAATATAAATTTCTGCAAGTAATAATAGAGGAGAAAATATTCGTTTAGAATGTTTCCTCCAACACGATTCACAGTGAAATTCTGAACGAATGTCACTGTAATTCTTAATTCTTTTAAAATTCTGAACAAATTTCACTGTAAATCGTGTGATATTTCCAAATCAGATAATTTCAATAAATCCGAAACTTAACTTTTGCATTTATTTAGAATCTGTTTCTTCTTTGAGTCTCGTGTTAACAGGGTATGTAGAGAGTGATGTAAATGTGGTGATGTACTGGGTAATTTACAGTAAGGAAAAGCTAATTCCTAATATACTGTACATATTTTTTTTTGTACATATGATAATTAAATCTTTTAAATTTTAAAACGCAAACAGTATTTTTAAATTTAACTAGTTTTCTCCCCAAATAGAAAAACCAATCGCAATTATGAAGAAGGAAACTTGAACGGAGAAAAACCCAACATCATATTGAGTTCGATCTTTCCTTCAATTATAATTAAGGAGTCATAAAAACTCCCACGATTAAGAGAAATTTCCCGCAAGGGACTCAAACATATTTCATTACATAATTTTTCAGAAAAAAAGAACGATTAAACAAGATCTATTATGGTGTGGTAAGTAAAAGATATTTTCTAGTTATTTTTTTAGTAATTTATTTACAAATTTTTAATAGTGAACTTAATATTCTATTTGCATTTATGTTAAAAATCTGTATTTTAAACTTTAAGCGGAAAACAACTTATTCGTTTACAACCGTTACTTTGAAATTCTTACTGGAATTTAAATATTAGCAACTTTTGCGTCGCTGTGGTATAAATCTCTCATTTTCTTTTAAGTGTTTTTTTTTTTTTTTTTTGTTTTTGAGACTGGGTCGTTCCTTCCTTAAATTCACTTATTGTTCCAGTTAGTTATTTCAGAACTTGGCAGAAAGCTGGAGAAGAATAAAATTGTGAAAATATTGTTTCAATAATTACGACGAAAACTCCTGAAGGTGACATTTAGCTCGAACAGTAGTTAACTATGTTCATAGTTTGCATAATATTTGTCTCAAATTTCATTTAAATTTTTAAAGAGTTTTAAAAATCGAAGTGAATAATAGTTTACAAATCGTTAAATATTTCTGAAGAAAGGCTTCAGAAATATATTAATATTTTAATATTCAGAAATATATTTTCCATTACGAACACATGATATTATTGGTAAACGTTATTAAAAATGTTCGAAAAGTTTTCCAAATATTACGAAGAAAATATACTGTTATGTTATACACCGAAATTTTGTAATAGTTAGGAGAGCCAGGAGTTTAGCGTGTTGAGTTGCTTCGGTTGAAGATACCGCTCAGGATTTGGAAATCCGTTAAGAAATTATGATTGAGAATGGCTGTTTCAAGACAATACAGGAAATTTGCTGTATTTTATGAAAGAGGTAGAAAACGGCGGTCGAAGAGACAAATGAGAAAGAAGCGAAGTTGGTTCTGATAATTTGAAATTTGTCAGCAAAAGGAAGTTGATTGTTTCTTGCACGGTTTTGAAGAGAGATCGGTAATAATAGAAGCCAACTGAGAAGAAAAGTGCCAATGGTAGTATCTATGAAAAGGCATACAACAGAACCAGTATGTCTATGAGAGAGAGAGAGAGAGAGAGAGAGAGAGAGAGATTGGCTTCTTGATTAACCTAACTGTCCTCTTTTGAATGGACCCTAGAAGCGTGACAAAGATTATATGGGCACCACCCTAAATATTGGAACAAATATTAGAGAGACAGAGAAATATATATTTTTTTTTTTTTTTTTTGCACTCTGCCTTTATGGACACAAGAGAGGGATTTTCACAATCAGGGATCAATGAATTTAAATAATAAATGAAAAGTTGAAGAGTATCTACAAAATCACTACTCAGAGTGGCTAATATATAATTAGAACAAAGCAATTTAAGAGAATGGAATAAATGAAAAAAGACTGCCCGCGCCTTCATGCTGAATTACATGTGTCTGTTTAGCAGAGGGTAAGGCTTCTTCCTGTTTGCAGTCATCTTACGTCACCAGCTGCAAATTATCTTAATGAATAAATACAATTCCATCTTGCAAGACCATTTTACACTTAACAAAATAATGAAATATTCATTAATTATTAAACTACCACCGCTGTGTTTTTTTTTAGATTTTCAGATGAAAGAACTACACTGCAGCTAAAAAATCCTCTGCTAAATGAACTAGGATCTGTTGAAATGAATAACAGAAAAAGAATCAAACCAGGAAACGTTCGTATTCATCATTCGATAAAAATGTGGGGATGCCTCTATTAATTAATGTTTACAAAGAGAGTCATGGAACCAAAAAGGAATTATGGGGTAGGAGGCAAAATTGTTAAGAACTTAAAAAGAGAAGACAGAGAGAAAATCCCGTTAGTTTTTATTAGACGTAACCGACTGAGAAGGAAAATGAATAGATCCAGGACGATGTATTAGAATATTAGTATTTAATACCGTGCATTGGATGGAGTTAGAGAAGATGAAAGAAGATATTGATGTCATTAGACTTGAACACCTTGAGTACTGCGTACAGGTCTGGAGACCTTAATTTAGGAAGGATATAGAGTTTCTTGTACAGAGAAGGGTAACAAGATTGGTGAGGAGAACTAAGGGGTCCTCTTACCAAGAGAGGCTTGCAAATTATAGTGTCTGGCGACTAGGCACCTGCGTGGTGATCTGATTGAGATTTATAAGGCCTTGAATGGATTGAGCAAGCTCAGTGCTAATAGAATTCTTCCTCTTGCCCAGATTACGAAACTCAGGGTAAAATTGACGAAAGACAGTTATAGAATAGATGTTCGAAAATATGCCTATAGTCAGCGGGTGGTTAATTGTTGAAACGAACGTCCATCTGTCGTCGTGCAAGTTAGTTTAAATAAATTCATGCAAGAACTGAACAAACTTGTAGAGGGAATGGATGTATGATTTTTTTTTTTTTTTTTTTGGCTGATGCCACATATGCTCACACGCTTATTTTCTTGCATCTCATGCTTCCATTACTACTACTAGTACTACGGCTAAAAGAGAGGGAGAAAGAACTGAACCTTCGACAACTGCAGCATTACTGGAAAAATCAGAAGACAGAGCGCCCGCCCCGATCACCCGCTGTGATCGGTCAGAGAGAAAACTGATACCCAATTACAAAAAATAGTTGACAAACCATTAGATGGAAGATTATTTAGAAAATCATTACGTCAAACACGATCTAAATCTTTTTGAAATTTCGAGAGAAACTGCTTCAGCCTCACCAAACGTTTCTATTCAATTTATCCATCAATGCAACAGAGAAGTAGATACCCGAGCAACAAGGAGAGTCCAAAAACCCTTCAATGGTCCGTCTAGTTGGTGGTATCCGCCGAAAATATGTAACATTAGTCTTCACCATTGGTAAAGCATTGCTTATTCCAAGTAGTTCAATATCAAGACTACTCGTTGTTAAGGTTTTTCAATATGAGATATAACTAAAACGATGCCAATTCACCTAATTCAGGGATCACTGTGCACTAATATGTGCAAATGCAATAACCTATCCGTTAAGAACATAATTAGCAGGAACTACGAACAGGAAGATGCCATATACAATAAAGAATGCCCAGAATAAATTATTTCTAAGAGGTGATGAAAGAAGATAAGGGAAACTTACATGAAGACTCTTTTTGCTTACGTCAGTCCGAATGTAACTGTTGAAGTATCTATGGAGGAATGTCTTTAAATTCCACAATCGTAAGTACAATATGCTCAGATAAAATTCCAATCGAAATAGAGAAACCTATAGATGAAGAAAATACCTGGTAGTTGACTAAACAGTGCTCTAGATCCGCAAGCAGAAATAATAGCAAGAATAAATGTTGCGAGAAGGGCCTTTACAAAATAAAGAGCAATTCTGTGTGGCAAAGCTCCGGAACTGTCAATCGGACTGAAATTCCTTAGTTGCTATGTGTGGACCATACTGTTATACGGAACTGAAACTTGGACAGTGAAAACCGCGAGCATGAACAAAATATAGGCCTTCGAAATGTGGATCTACAGATTTATGAAAAAGATATCTTGGTTAGACAGAATCACCAGCATTGAATACCTGAAATCAGCACGACGTAAATTGTTGAGCTTAGTGAAGAGCAGGAAAATTGCCTACCTGGGACACATTCTTAGATATGAAAAATATACATTTCTGCAAGTAATAATAGAGGGGAAAATATTCGTTTAGAATGTTTCCTCCAACACGATTCACAGTGAAATTCTGAACGAATGTCACTGTAATTCTTAATTCTTTTAAAATTCTGAACAAATTTCACCGTAAATCATGTGATATTTCCAAATCAGATAATTTCAATAAATCCGAAACTTAACTTTTGCATTTATTTAGAATCTGTTTCTTCTTAGAGTCTCGTGTTAACAGGGTATGTAGAGAGTGATGTAAATGTGGTGATGTACCGGATAATTTACAGTAAGGAAAAGCTAATTCCTAATATACTGTACATATTTTTTTTTGTACATATGATAATTAAATCTTTTAATTTTTAAAACGCAAACAGTATTTTTAAATTTAACTAGTTTTCTCCCCAAATAGAAAAACCAATCGCAATTATGAAGAAGGAAACTTGAACGGAGAAAAACCCAACATCATATTGAGTTCGATCTTTCCTTCAATTATAATTAAGGAGTCATAAAAACTCCCACGATTAAGAGAAATTTCCCGCAAGGGACTCAAACATATTTCATTACATAATTTTTCAGAAAAAAAGAACGATTAAACAAGATCTATTATGGTGTGGTAAGTAAAAGATATTTTCTAGTTATTTTTTTAGTAATTTATTTACAAATTTTTAATAGTGAACTTAATATTCTATTTGCATTTATGTTAAAAATCTGTATTTTAAACTTTAAGCGGAAAACAACTTATTCGTTTACAACCGTTACTTTGAAATTCTTACTGGAATTTAAATATTAGCAACTTTTGCGTCGCTGTGGTATAAATCTCTCATTTTCTTTTAAGTGTTTTTTTTTTTTTTTTTGTTTTTGAGACTGGGTCGTTCCTTCCTTAAATTCACTTATTGTTCCAGTTAGTTATTTCAGAACTTGGCAGAAAGCTGGAGAAGAATAAAATTGTGAAAATATTGTTTCAATAATTACGACGAAAACTCCTGAAGGTGACATTTAGCTCGAACAGTAGTTAACTATGTTCATAGTTTGCATAATATTTGTCTCAAATTTCATTTAAATTTTTAAAGAGTTTTAAAAATCGAAGTGAATAATAGTTTACAAATCGTTAAATATTTCTGAAGAAAGGCTTCAGAAATATATTAATATTTTAATATTCAGAAATATATTTTCCATTACGAACACATGATATTATTGGTAAACGTTATTAAAAATGTTCGAAAAGTTTTCCAAATATTACGAAGAAAATATACTGTTATGTTATACACCGAAATTTTGTAATAGTTAGGAGAGCCAGGAGTTTAGCGTGTTGAGTTGCTTCGGTTGAAGATACCGCTCAGGATTTGGAAATCCGTTAAGAAATTATGATTGAGAATGGCTGTTTCAAGACAATACAGGAAATTTGCTGTATTTTATGAAAGAGGTAGAAAACGGCGGTCGAAGAGACAAATGAGAAAGAAGCGAAGTTGGTTCTGATAATTTGAAATTTGTCAGCAAAAGGAAGTTGATTGTTTCTTGCACGGTTTTGAAGAGAGATCGGTAATAATAGAAGCCAACTGAGAAGAAAAGTGCCAATGGTAGTATCTATGAAAAGGCATACAACAGAACCAGTATGTCTATGAGAGAGAGAGAGAGAGAGAGAGAGAGAGAGAGAGATTGGCTTCTTGATTAACCTAACTGTCCTCTTTTGAATGGACCCTAGAAGCGTGACAAAGATTATATGGGCACCACCCTAAATATTGGAACAAATATTAGAGAGACAGAGAAATATATATATATTTTTTTTTTTTTTGCACTCTGCCTTTATGGACACAAGAGAGGGATTTTCACAATCAGGGATCAATGAATTTAAATAATAAATGAAAAGTTGAAGAGTATCTACAAAATCACTACTCAGAGTGGCTAATATATAATTAGAACAAAGCAATTTAAGAGAATGGAATAAATGAAAAAAGACTGCCCGCGCCTTCATGCTGAATTACATGTGTCTGTTTAGCAGAGGGTAAGGCTTCTTCCTGTTTGCAGTCATCTTACGTCACCAGCTGCAAATTATCTTAATGAATAAATACAATTCCATCTTGCAAGACCATTTTACACTTAACAAAATAATGAAATATTCATTTATTATTAAACTACCACCGCTGTGTTTTTTTTTAGATTTTCAGATGAAAGAACTACACTGCAGCTAAAAAATCCTCTGCTAAATGAACTAGGATCTGTTGAAATGAATAACAGAAAAAGAATCAAACCAGGAAACGTTCGTATTCATCATTCGATAAAAATGTGGGGATGCCTCTATTAATTAATGTTTACAAAGAGAGTCATGGAACCAAAAAGGAATTATGGGGTAGGAGGCAAAATTGTTAAGAACTTAAAAAGAGAAGACAGAGAGAAAATCCCGTTAGTTTTTATTAGACGTAACCGACTGAGAAGGAAAATGAATAGATCCAGGACGATGTATTAGAATATTAGTATTTAATACCGTGCATTGGATGGAGTTAGAGAAGATGAAAGAAGATATTGATGTCATTAGACTTGAACACCTTGAGTACTGCGTACAGGTCTGGAGACCTTAATTTAGGAAGGATATAGAGTTTCTTGTACAGAGAAGGGTAACAAGATTGGTGAGGAGAACTAAGGGGTCCTCTTACCAAGAGAGGCTTGCAAATTATAGTGTCTGGCGACTAGGCACCTGCGTGGTGATCTGATTGAGATTTATAAGGCCTTGAATGGATTGAGCAAGCTCAGTGCTAATAGAATTCTTCCTCTTGCCCAGATTACGAAACTCAGGGTAAAATTGACGAAAGACAGTTATAGAATAGATGTTCGAAAATATGCCTATAGTCAGCGGGTGGTTAATTGTTGAAACGAACGTCCATCTGTCGTCGTGCAAGTTAGTTTAAATAAATTCATGCAAGAACTGAACAAACTTGTAGAGGGAATGGATGTATGATTTTTTTTTTTTTTTTTTTGGCTGATGCCACATATGCTCACACGCTTACTTTCTTGCATCTCATGCTTCCATTACTACTACTAGTACTACGGCTAAAAGAGAGGGAGAAAGAACTGAACCTTCGACAACTGCAGCATTACTGGAAAAATCAGAAGACAGAGCGCCCGCCCCGATCACCCGCTGTGATCGGTCAGAGAGAAAACTGATACCCAATTACAAAAAATAGTTGACAAACCATTAGATGGAAGATTATTTAGAAAATCATTACGTCAAACACGATCTAAATCTTTTTGAAATTTCGAGAGAAACTGCTTCAGCCTCACCAAACGTTTCTATTCAATTTATCCATCAATGCAACAGAGAAGTAGATACCCGAGCAACAAGGAGAGTCCAAAAACCCTTCAATGGTCCGTCTAGTTGGTGGTATCCGCCGAAAATATGTAACATTAGTCTTCACCATTGGTAAAGCATTGCTTATTCCAAGTAGTTCAATATCAAGACTACTCGTTGTTAAGGTTTTTCAATATGAGATATAACTAAAACGATGCCAATTCACCTAATTCAGGGATCACTGTGCACTAATATGTGCAAATGCAATAACCTATCCGTTAAGAACATAATTAGCAGGAACTACGAACAGGAAGATGCCATATACAATAAAGAATGCCCAGAATAAATTATTTCTAAGAGGTGATGAAAGAAGATAAGGGAAACTTACATGAAGACTCTTTTTGCTTACGTCAGTCCGAATGTAACTGATGAAGTATCTATGGAGGAATGTCTTTAAATTCCACAATCGTAAGTACAATATGCTCAGATAAAATTCCAATCGAAATAGAGAAACCTATAGATGAAGAAAATACCTGGTAGTTGACTAAACAGTGCTCTAGATCCGCAAGCAGAAATAATAGCAAGAATAAATGTTGCGAGAAGGGCCTTTACAAAATAAAGAGCAATTCTGTGTGGCAAAGCTCCGGAACTGTCAATCGGACTGAAATTCCTTAGTTGCTATGTGTGGACCATACTGTTATACGGAACTGAAACTTGGACAGTGAAAACCGCGAGCATGAACAAAATATAGGCCTTCGAAATGTGGATCTACAGATTTATGAAAAAGATATCTTGGTTAGACAGAATCACCAGCATTGAATACCTGAAATCAGCACGACGTAAATTGTTGAGCTTAGTGAAGAGCAGGAAAATTGCCTACCTGGGACACATTCTTAGATATGAAAAATATACATTTCTGCAAGTAATAATAGAGGGGAAAATATTCGTTTAGAATGTTTCCTCCAACACGATTCACAGTGAAATTCTGAACGAATGTCACTGTAATTCTTAATTCTTTTAAAATTCTGAACAAATTTCACCGTAAATCATGTGATATTTCCAAATCAGATAATTTCAATAAATCCGAAACTTAACTTTTGCATTTATTTAGAATCTGTTTCTTCTTAGAGTCTCGTGTTAACAGGGTATGTAGAGAGTGATGTAAATGTGGTGATGTACCGGATAATTTACAGTAAGGAAAAGCTAATTCCTAATATACTGTACATATTTTTTTTTGTACATATGATAATTAAATCTTTTAATTTTTAAAACGCAAACAGTATTTTTAAATTTAACTAGTTTTCTCCCCAAATAGAAAAACCAATCGCAATTATGAAGAAGGAAACTTGAACGGAGAAAAACCCAACATCATATTGAGTTCGATCTTTCCTTCAATTATAATTAAGGAGTCATAAAAACTCCCACGATTAAGAGAAATTTCCCGCAAGGGACTCAAACATATTTCATTACATAATTTTTCAGAAAAAAAGAACGATTAAACAAGATCTATTATGGTGTGGTAAGTAAAAGATATTTTCTAGTTATTTTTTTAGTAATTTATTTACAAATTTTTAATAGTAAACTTAATATTCTATTTGCATTTATGTTATAAATCTGTATTTTACATTTTAAGCCGAAAAACAACTTATTCGTTTACAACCGTTACTTTGAAATTCTTACTGGAATTTAAATATTAGCAACTTTTGTGTCGCTGTGGTATAAATCTCTCATTTTCTTTTAAGTGTTTTTTTTTTTTTTTTTGTTTTTGAGACTGGGTCATTCCTTCCTTTAAGTCACTTACTGTTCCAGTTAGATATTTCAGAACTTGGTAGAAAGCTGGAGAAGAGTAAAATTGTGAAAATATTGTTTTAATATCATTTTTGTTATTATTTTGAATAATCACGACGAAAACTCGTGAAGGTGACATTTATCTCGGGCAGTAGTTAGCGATGTTCATAGTTTGCACAATTTTTGTCGCCAAATTTGATAGAAATTTTAAAATAATTTTAAAATCGGACGGAAGTAAATAATAGATTACAAATCGTTATATATTTCTGAAGTGGTTTGTATCAACGTTTCGTTGATACAAACCATTTCAGAAACGTTTAATATGAAAATATTTATGCGTTAGCAAATTAACAGTTTCATTGAATTTTCAGACTCTGATGTGTTTTCTAATTTTCAGCAGAATTTTTAAAATAAACGGTATTAGAAAGCAGCTTGTTAAAAATATTTATTTATTTATAATTACAAAGTATAAAAGACATACAATAATGATAGAAATCCTTGTGAAATGATGAAATTTTGATATACTCTCAAAAGAATTAAAAAATATATATAAACCCATTTTTCTGCATTTAATCATGTAACTGTGGTTCTACACATGTAGGGGTTCCCTTCAAAAATAACGTGTTCTCTTTGTCGAAAATAAAAATCTGATTTATTTAAAGTTTTACTGGGAATGTCTTTAAAGCATTTTTTCAATCTTTTTCTTGGAGTTTTTGGGGATTTTTGTAACATCAGTTATAACGCCAAATATATTTTTTAAATCATGAATTTACACATTGATCCCTTGCCAAATATAAAGTACATTTTAAAACTGTTGCAATATAGTAGTAAATAACGCTTTCTAAAAATGTATATAGGTTTTATATTTTTAAGACTATTCATTAAAAGTCTTTACTTTTTTTATCATTAAATTTTTCCAACTATTCAGAAATTTTTGACCTGCGAATGTTTAAAATTTTATCCTGTTTAACTATTTTTAATAACAAAATATGGAGGGAACTAAGTACTTTTTATTTTATGTCTATAATTATTTTTTTGGAAAGTAACAGTTATAAAAGATACAGCTTTCTTACAATACAATAACTATTTTAATCCATTAAAACACATGATAGAACAGATATTATCTTTTAAGGCACAAAAGGTGATATTGTTGTACACGTTGGCACTTAATGACATTAAGAATAGGAGATCCGCAGATTTACTTGACAAATACAGGTCAATGGTGAAAAAAAAGTCATGAGTTATGGTTAAATTTGAACGTGTCTACAATTGTGCACAGACACGATAGGATGGAGTATATTATGAGAAGAGCCTTGTCGATCAATTCGACTCTGGAGGATTGTGCAAGATTCAAGAGGTAGAATATTTCTCAGCGTTGTCTTCGTTTGTTAACAGGAGAGATGGATAGCTTCTACAAGGATGGGATATACTTAAATAGAAAGCGTGCAAGAGTGTTTGCTGATGCTATCGAGACAGCGTTAGGTGGTTTCGGAAAACTGCTAGATTAGGAAATTCACAGGCTAAGAAATGTCTTAGCCCATATATTTTGGATCCCCTTCTAAGTATTTTTAATGCTGTTTTGTCAAGCCATTTCTTTCTCCAGTAGTGGATCATCTACCTTGTGAAGCCTCTCCCCAAAATTCAATCTCCTACACTTCTTAAGCATTACCGGCAAATCTCCAATGCCTCAAGTCTTCTAAAGCTTCTTGATCTCCCGGTTCTAGCTAAACAACTCCTTCCCCACCAGCCTCCTCAAATCCCTTCCTCACAGATCCACTGTGACTAACCTCTTAGCCACCACCAGCTCTATCCTCTCTGCTTTTGAATCCCAAGCAGAGCTTGCAGTCACCTATGTAGACCTGGAAGCAGCTTTCGACTCTATAAACGTTCCTGCAATTCTGAAGCTTCTTTCAGACCACTACCAGATCAAGGGAAACACTCTACAGTTCCTCACGTCACTCCTTCAAAACAGAATAATCCAGCTTTTTGTCCATGGGCACATATACGAACGAAGTATCTCTTCAGGCGTGCCACAGGGTGGTGTCTTATCTGGACTCTTGTTCACAGCACTTATCACTCCACTTGTTGAGTCCAGGTATGATATCTTATGTTACAGAGATGATATAATGCTCCTCACACCGATTTCTCCATACGATGATCTTCTCATGATAACAGGATCAATTAATAATACACTGACGGAAATCGAAAACTATCTCAACCAGTTCGGATTAAAAATAAACCCATAAATATCTGAATTTATGATATTCTCTTTAAAGAGAACGCCTTCTTATACCCAGCCCATTCTGTCTAATTATGCAATTCCCAATAAGCATACTGATCTTGGGGTTGTGTTTGATTCTAAGCTCTGCTTTAGTTACCACATAGACAAGCTCCTCACCCTGATAGCTCGACTCCGATGGATTACCAAACAGCATCTACATTACATCAATGAAGTCACAACTACTAGAAAATATATAAAAACCACTGTATACTCGCCACTTTTATATGCTGCAGAGGTATGGGCATCGGCTGCCACTAGCACAATCAGGCCACTTTTTTCTGCTGAGTTTCGGCTCTTAAAATGGGCCATAAACAAATATAATCTTCCTCCACAGCTAAGGACAACTGAAATGGCCAGCTTAATTCAAATTCACAGGCTCCCCACGCTGATTAGGGTGAAACGTCTTACCACGACTATCAAAATGATGGTTGGCGAGATTTCGGCACCATCATTCTGGGACCTGTGCTCATGGAGAGTCCTTCAGTCTTCCCTCAGAGCGACTCCAACTCTATGCCCACATCTCAGCCGTCTCCACCTATCCGATAGGTTCCTGCCTTTTCAGCTACTTTCGTGTGCCCAGTCCTTGGATGCTGACCTTAATAAGTTCGCTTCTGACAGGGAATACAGACATCGCATCCTTTAATTGTACTTCCCTGTCCGTGATCCTTCTCCTCGAAGCTCGTCTTAATGCTGCAAGCCATCAATACCACCTGATGTGAAGACGGCATACTAACTCTTCAGTATGACAGTTAGTAATGATGGACTAATTACTTCTGTTCAGTGCAAAGAACGTTGCCTGTTTATACTACTATATGTATATAAAATTATTTGTTTCCGCCAATATCTTCTTTATATATTGTACTGTAAAAATTATTTTTGCACTGCTTCTATTGAATGAGTAGCGGCCTGGAAGGCGAGGGGGTTTCAGGGGCTGGTGGAAATCATCACGAAACAAACAAATACACGGGCTGTGTTAGGTTAACCAAGAATAAGAATAGGTGCATGTATACTTGAGTGTATACCAATGATAGGAGTATAGTTAATAAATTTGATGAATTTGAAGTGCTGGTCAAGACATTAAAAGCAGAGAGGTTGTGTCACGCGGATATAAGCAGTGCAGAATTGGAATTTGGGGAGTACAATGCGCATACAGATGTATTATTTACATAAAGATAAAATTATCATCAGGGGTAAAGAGAAGGGTTTTGTTTAAGTAAAGGTGACTACAGTGGTCTCGACAGTTTTTTAAATTCTGTTCAGTGTGACCAGCTGATTATGTGATCAACAGCTAATTCGAAGTGGGCCGCATTGAAGGAATTAATCGTGGAAGATACAAGTCTTTTCCTACCGATTAAGAAATATTGTTCAAGATTTAGGCCTAAATGGATGTCAGATGAACTAATGAGACTCGTGGCAGACAAGAAATATGCTTGGGATGCATATAAATTATCAGATGACACCGAAACCTATGGCAGGTATAAGCTAGAGTGTAATCAATCACAACGGAGGTATGCAATCGAAGGAAGATTATGATAAATCTTTGCCAAAGATTTATCATAATCTGGAAAGGGTGCTAAGAAAAATAGCAAGGGCTTCTTTACTTAAATAAGCTGTAAAAGCAAGAGGATGAATCAGATCGGTCCACTTGATATCAGTGGTGTGACCGTAGATGATTAATATCAGATAGCTGCCAAACTAAATGAATATTTTCTCATCTACATTCACACATGAGAAGTTATCAAGGAGGGCCAGATGTTCATCAAATTGTAAAAGGGTGCTTAATGGTTTTGTAATAACTTCGAGCAAAGTGGACGAGAAATTTTTGAAGTTAAACATAAGAAAGACACCTGGGTTGGATGGAATCTATCCAGTTATATTAAAGGAGGCGGCAAAGGAAATAAGCAAACCCATAGCCATAATTATCAGAGCATCCTGTGACTCAGGGGAACTTCCCACTGACTGCTTATGCACAAATGTATCTCCAATTCACAAAGAAGGATCTAAGGGTGACACGAGTAATTACAGATCAGGATGATAAGAAATTTCTGTTTTGAGGAAAATAATGGAGTCACTGGTTAAAGATGTAACGCAAGATCTAGACAAGACTGCAGCTCCATTTCAGACACGCATATGTTTGTTAAGGGAAGGTTCTTGTCTGACAAATTTGATCAGATACTATGATGTGGTTACAAAGGAATTGGATCCAAAAATAATTTTGATATCATATACTTGGAATTCAGAAAAGCTTTTGACACTATTGCACATGGAAGACTACTGTACAAATTGGAGCAGTATGGTATTAAGGGTAAGATGCTACAATGGATAAAAGAGTGGTTGAGTGGGAAAAGACAGAGAGTGGTAATCAATTAACGCTGCTCTTCGAGGAATAATATCATTAGTGGAGGCCTCCAAGGTTCGGTGTTTGGCCCACTGTTGTTTTGAATATTTACCAATGATATTGACGAAGGTATATCAGGCATAATATTGAAGTTTTCAGATGATACAAAGGTTGACAGGGTTGTTGATGACAGTAATGGCTGTGCGCCACTGCAACAGGATCTAGAAAATTTGGACAGATGGACTCAGAAGTGGCAACTGAAGTTTAACTTTAACAAATGCAACGTACATTACTGTATATGGATAGAAAGAAGCCCAGAGAAACGTACAAACGATGTGGTACTACACTTAGGGTGGTAGAAAATGAAGCAGATCTGGGAATAGTGCAGTTAGATATGAAGTTTTCTGAGCAATTCAAACAGGCCGCCAGAGCAGGTCATGCGGTATTGTCAATGGTATACAGGAATTTTGCTAGTAGGGAAAAGTGATTATTCCTTTGTATAAGGCAATGGTGACGTCATGCCTTGAGTACAGGTCTAGAGGCTTAATTTTTGGAAGGACGTAGAATTGCTTGAACGTGTACAGAGAAGGGCAACAAGAATAGTGAGGTGAAACAAAGGGGTGCTCTTAACAAGAAAGGCTTAAATCCTGTAAATTTCAGCGACTGAGGACTACGCACCTATGAGGTAATCTGATTGAGGTTTATAAGGCCTTGAATAGGTTGACACTCTGGGATTCTTACGCTTGCTAGCATTACAAATTGAAATTGAGAAAAGGCTGTTGTAGAATAGATGTTGGGAAATTTGCCTTTAGCCAGCGGATGGTTAATTGTTGAAAGGAATGTCCATCTGTCGTTGTGCAAGTTGATAGTTTAAATACATTCAAGCAAGAACTGAAGAAACCTTTTGAGGGAATGGATATATGATTTTTTTTTTTTTTTTTTTTTTTTGGCTGATGCCACTTATGCTCACAAGCTTCCTTTCCTGCATCTAATGCTTCCATTACTACTATTAGTACTAAAATAGAGGGAGAAAGAACTGAATCTTCGATAACACCAGCATTACTGGAAAAATTAGAAGACAGAGAGCCCTCACCTATTTACCTGCAGTGATCGGTCAGAGAGAAAACTGATACCCAATTACAAAATGCAGTTGAGAAACTATTAGATAGAAGATTATTTAGAAAATCATTACGTCAAACACGATATAAATCTTTCTGAAATTTCGAGAGAAACTGCTTCAGTCTCACCAAACTTTTCCATTGAATTTATACATCATTGCAACACAGAAGTACATACCCGACCAACAAAGAGAGGCCAAAAACCCTTCAAAATTCCGTCTGGATGGTGGTATCCACCGAAAATATGTAACATTAGTCTTCACCATTGGTAAAGCATTGCTTATTCGAAGTAGTTCAATATCAGGGCAACTCGTTGTTAAGGTTTTTCAATATGGGATATATAAATAAAACGATACCAATTCACCTAATTCACGGATCACTATGTACTAATATGTGCAAATGCAATAACCTATCCGTTAAGAACATAATTAGTAGGAAATACGAACAGAAGGATGCCATATACAAAAAAGAATGCCCAGAATCAATTATTTCTAAGAGGTGATGAAAGAAGACAAGGGAAACTTACATCAAGACTCTTTTTGCTTACGTCAGTCTGAATGTAACTGTTGAAGTATCTATGGAGGAATGTCTTTAAATATCACAATCGGTAGTACAATATGCTCAGATAAAATTCCAATCGAAATAGAGAAACTTATAGATGAAGAAAATACCTGGTAGTTGACTAAATAGTGCTCTAGATCCGCAAGCAGAAATAATAGCAAGAATAAATGTTGCGAGAAAGGCCTTTACAAAATAAAGAGCAGTTCTGTGTGGCAAAGCTCCGGAACTGTCAATCGGACTGAAATTCCTTAGTTGCTATGTGTGGTCCATACTGTTATACGGAACTGAAACTTGGACAGTGAAAACCGCGAGCATGAACAAAATATAGGCCTTCGAAATGTGGATCTACAGATTTATGAAAAAGATATCTTGGTTAGACAGAATCACCAGCATTGAATACCTGAAAAGAGCACGACGTAAATTGTTGAGCTTAGTGAAGAGCAGGAAAATTGCCTACCTGGGACACATTCTTAGATATGAAAAATATAAATTTCTGCAAGTAATAATAGAGGGGAAAATATTCGTTTAGAATGTTTCCTCCAACACGATTTACAGTGAAATTCTGAACGAATGTCACTGTAATTCTTAATTCTTTTAAAATTCTGAACAAATTTCACTGTAAATCGTGTGATATTTCCAAATCAGATAATTTCAATAAATCCGAAACTTAACTTTTGCATTTATTTAGAATCTGTTTCTTCTTTGAGTCTCGTGTTAACAGGGTATGTAGAGAGTGATGTAAATGTGGTGATGTACTGGGTAATTTACAGTAAGGAAAAGCTAATTCCTAATATACTGTACATATTTTTTTTGTACATATGATAATTAAATCTTTTAAATTTTAAAACGCAAACAGTATTTTTAAATTTAACTAGTTTTCTCCACAAATAGAAAAACCAATCGCAATTATGAAGAAGGAAACTTGAACGGAGAAAAACCCAACATCATATTGAGTTCGATCTTTCCTTCAATTATAATTAAGGAGTCATAAAAACTCCCACGACTAAGAGAAATTTCCCGCAAGGGACTCAAATATATTTCATTACATAATTTTTCAGAAAAAAAGAACGATTAAACAAGATCTATTATGGTGTGGTAAGTAAAAGATATTTTCTAGTTATTTTTTTAGTAATTTTTTTACAACTTTTTAATAGTAAACTTAATATTCTATTTGCATTTATGTTATAAATCTGTATTTTATATTTTAAGCCGAAAAACAACTTATTCGTTTACAACCGTTACTTTGAAATTCTTACTGGAATTTAAATATTAGCAACTTTTGCGTCGCTGTGGTATAAATCTCTCATTTTCTTTTAAGTGTTTTTTTTTTTTTTTTTTTTTTTTGAGACTGGGTCGTTCCTTCCTTAAATTCACTTATTGTTCCAGTTAGTTATTTCAGAACTTGGTAGAAAGCTGGAGAAGAGTAAAATTGTGAAAATATTGTTTTAATATCATTTTTGTTATTATTTTGAATAATCACGACGAAAACTCGTGAAGGTGACATTTATCTCGGGCAGTAGTTAGCGATGTTCATAGTTTGCACAATTTTTGTCGCCAAACTTGATAGAAATTTTAAAAGAATTTTAAAATCGGACGGAAGTAAATAATGGATTACAAATCGTTATATATTTCTGAAGTGGTTTGTATCAACGTTTCGTTGATACAAACCATTTCAGAAACGTTTAATATGAAAATATTTATGCGTTAGCAAATTAACAGTTTCATTGAATTTTTCAGACTGTGATGTGTTTTCTAATTTTCAGCAGAATTTTTAAAATAAACGGCATTAGAAAGCAGCTTGTTAAAAATATTTATTTATTTATAATTACAAAGTATAAAAGACATACAATAATGATAGAAATCCTTATGAAATGATGAAATTTTGATATACTTTCAAAAGAATTAAAAAATATATATAAACCCATTTTTCTGCATTTAATCATGTAACTGTGGTTCTACACATGTAGGGGTTCCCTTCGAAAATAACGTGTTCTCTTTGTCGAAAATAAAAATCTGATTTATCAGGGGAATCCTTTGTAGACATAATGCAATTCTGTGTAGGAACTGTGTCGTCGATTTTAAGCAAATTATAACTATATACAAGACACGACCGAGTTTCTGAAGAATTTAAATTAACCAAGTTGCCTTTGTTACTCCGGAGAATTAACTCAAGGTCGGCATTTAAGGAACTAGGAGTGGATATTTGAGAAGTTGATCCTATCTGGGCAGAACCACGTTTCACAAACTGGAAGTGAACTGCAATGTGATATAAAATGCCGTCAACTGTTATCTTCTACGTAGATAAAGACATCACCCCCTCCGAGATCACCAATGAAATATACCGACGTAATGTACAAGGACATCTTCCGGACCTGGACAAGAGTGACCTTATTATGCCCAGATACTCAACTAAGCCAAGAGTCGGAAATGGAGTAAACTGGATAGTGGAATTAGCGCCGATTGTCTGGCCTATCTTAAAAGATCAAATGAGGATCTATATCAACTGGGGCAGTCACCGCTTCAGGGAGCACGTGGCTGTACCAAGATGCTATAAATGCTGCAAGTTCGGGCACACTTCACACACCTGTGCCCAGGCTGTCAAGACCTGTGGCCACTGCGCTGAGAAAGGACATGAATACAACACAAGCCCTAACGAAGAATCTAAGCCTACTATGATTTTTAGCGTTTCTCACCAACCATTGAAGTAAAAGCGAAAAACCAAAATCTTAAAAAATTTTATATTTACAATATAAATTTTTTTAAGATTTTGGTTTTTCGCTTTTACTTCAATGGTTGGTGAGAAACGCTAAAAATCATAGTATGAATATACCCAACCCCAGAGGCCTATTTGAAGAATCTGACCCTGTCTGTGCAAATTGTAAAAGTAATAAACTAGATCACCACCACTCTATTCGGGACAATACGTGTCCGTCCTATATAAACGCCAAGAGTTTATACCAGATGAAAACCGAGTATGGGCTCACTGCCTAAAAGATATAACTACGGAGTTAACAACTGTACACTCATACGAGACAGGTGAGAGGTTACCCCCTGACCTAGAAAATAATTAAAACGGACCAGGATACTCCCTGGGCTGCAATAGTTATTCGAAATCTAGAAATCACAGCAACTAAAATCTCAGCACTGTGTACAGCCTGGGCTGCGTGTGCCCACCTGATCAGCTCCATGGGATTCTTTTACGTGATCTCCTTATACTGTAGACCAGGCGAAGGGATTACCTATGCTGTCAGATACCTGGAAGATGTCCTGAGAACTCTGCCAAACTAAAAAATCATCATCGCAGCCGATGTCAATTGCCGTTCATTGGTCTGGCATAGTTTGACACCAGAGAGGCGGAGCACTGCAAATGGACAACGCCTGGAAGACTTCCTGGCAAACTCGACTATGACAGTCATTAACCAACCGAACAATCCTACCACCTTCTCAAACACCCTATGGGAGGCCATTATTGATATCACTATGGCCTCAAGAAACATTGTCGGCAAAATTTCCAACTGGAAGGTCAACGAGGCGTGGACTACATCGGATCACAGGGTTATTTCCTTCCAGCTATACCGATCTCTAGCTAGATCCCCAACCATACGATTCGTGTTAAATAGATATGCAATTGAAAAGGAGAACTGAGACGTCTTCAGGACAACCCTAACTAATGAGACCTAACCCCACCTACTTCCTGACAACTTAGATGCCCTCCGAAGACAAGTCACTGATCTGATCACAACCGCCTGCAACTTGACAATCAAAAGGAAAAAAACCTGCCCCGGGCGCAAACACCTGGTGGATCCCAGAGCTGCATAGGTTGCGCCGAGAAGTCATTATAAGAGGAAAGACTTTCCAGCGTGCCCGGAGGACCTGGCCGGCACGTGAAGTGGAGGCGCTCAGACAGAACTACAGGGAAGTGCGAAACCAGTACACGGCCCTGATCCGCAAACGAAAACAAGAATCTTGACAACACCTGGTCACCATTACTGGCAATACCGATCCCTGGGGAGTGGTGTACAAGATCACCATAAACAAACTACCCAGGGGAGAGGTCTCCACTGCAACCAAGTCATTACAAGGTACGGAAGCAACCACCTGGCAGCGATCCATAACAAACATTTTGGACGCCATCCTACAACCACCAACAAACCCAATCACTCAGGAACAAAAATCCCTCTGTGCAGAGAATGAGACTTACCACACTGAAGAGCAGGAAATCTCCCTTTGACTTAGGAGAACTACAAACTGCTGCGGCCCTAATCAAAGATAGGAAATGCCCAGGACCGGAAAAGCTGGAGCCGGAGATTATAAAGAAAACAGTGGAGTGTGTCCCCGAGTTAATACTTCATTTATTCAATACCTGTCTACGTGATGGTCACTACCCAACAGATTGGAAGTCGGTCAACGTAAAATTAATCTTGAAGAACCCGACGAAACCACCTGAACTCTCGAACTCCTGCCGTCCCATCGCTCTCCTGTCGGTACTTAGTAAACTCTATGAAAGGCTACTCTACTACAGACTTCTCAAACACTACAACAATGCAAACATGGCTTCTCACAGACAATTTGGATTCAAAATGGAGCACTCCACTGTGGATGCACTCCACAATCTCCTTGAAGCAGTAGGAATTACCCAAAAGAAATACTTTCTGGTCATCTCTGTTGACTTTGCTTGGGCGTTCGACTCACTTTGGTGGCCGAACGTCCTAGGCAGACTGCGCCAATCAAAGCTTCCAGTAAACCTATATAACTCAATCAAAAGCTACCTTTCCAACAGGTCAATCACAGTCAATGCTCCATATATGAAAATCACCAGACAGGTCTACAGAGGATGCCCACAGGGCTCGGTTCTGGGCCCATTCTTGTGGAATCTTGTCCTTGGTGAATTCTTTGGCATGAACCTGGGAGAGGTCACCTCTCAGGCCTATTCAAATGATCTTATTATCACCGTTACCGGCGATTCTAGGGCACGACTGGAGACTTTTGCATATAATGCACTACAGAAGCTACAAGACTGGGCTAAACACCATAACCTCACCATCTCTGCCACCAAAACAGATTCTATTCTTGTCAAAGGAAGTCTCAATGAAGCCAGACTGCCACAGATAAAAATCGAAAACAGGACCATAAAATTCTCCACTCAACTTAAGTATCTAGGAGTTATCCTTGACATCAAACTAAATTTCGACCCATGCAAACCCTATAGCCACATCTTAAATACTTAAGAAGAAAGATACGCAATTATACCGCCCTTGTCACCAGGGTCTCCAGACGGGACTGGGGACTCAATAGGCACACTCTGTCCTTATTCTATAAAGTGATGTTTACCCCGATTATAACGTACGCAGCAGGCATCTGGTACCCGAAAGCAATCACTGTTAGTGGTAGAAGAATCCTCGACTCTCTGCAAAGAAACATCCTGCTCGCTACTACCCGTGCCTGCTGCACTGTCAGTACCCATGCTCTGCAAATCCTGGAAGGCACCATGCCACTAGAGCTGGAGGTGGTCCGCTGGGGACTACTCTTCCACCTCTCCAAGCAAATTCCAAGACCATCCTCGACTTCACAACAGACTCCGCAAACGACAGAACAGCAGAAAAGAAGCGTCTCCTCACGCATCTGCAGCAGGGTTGGCAAGCGAGATGGACTACTTCCAACAAAGGCGAAATCACTAGAAAGTTCTTCCCTTACATTAACAGGGTATTCCCCAGGCTTCCCCCCTGGTTTTCACCTGGCCTTTATGCTACATACCTGTTAACTGGCCATGGATCATTAAAAGGCAAACTGACGGCCCTGGGAATCATCGATGATCCCACTTGTACCTGTGGTGGGACTGAGAGCTGGTTGCACCTTATGTACGACTGCCCCCTATATGAGGATCTCCGCTGCACCTTCATCACTTCCTTCAGCTACATACCCAAAGACCAAGAAACACACCTGCTTGATAGTAGGGAGGAATATACAGCTTTTACGCGTTTCGCACAAGAGCTCTTCAGCCGAAGGAAATCCTTATCTACAGTTCCTGTACCGGCACCACAACGGTCCCAAGGAAGACAACAGACGGTCTGAGACCATGATGGACTTTCATCCAGACTAGACAGTCATGAACTTGACTGTCACACCATCAAACGGACAACTATCCGACGATTGGAGTTTTTAATTGGAATGAATTAAACCCCTGAAATGGACACCACCCGATGTCAATGACAGAGGCGCCAAATGGCAGTCCTATCTGTGCTCCCTTGTACAGTCACTTTCGACCCCATTCCTTCCCCTTTCTTCGCCTTCGCCTGATGGACTGAGTGTCCATTGATTGGTTGGGGATGCTTTTGCCTATATCCCCTTACCCTTACTTTCATCCCCCTTTTCTTCTGTACACCCTGTACTACCTCACTCTATCTAATCGCTTTTTTTTTAAATTAATTAATTAATTTATTTTATTATTATTATGATTATTATTATTATTTATTTATTTTTCTTTTTTTAATAAATTAATTAATTTATTTATTTTTCTCTTTTTTAAATTAATTTATTTATTTATCTTATTTTATTATTATTTTATTTTATTTATTTTTTTTTAATTTTTTTTTATTTTTTTTTTAAACGGTCTCCTCTCAGGAAGCTGAGGTGATCCTGACGGAGACTAGCCAGAGAATTATGGACAGCCTGGCTACCTCCTAGCGGCGTGGGATTCCACCAGGGGCCCTGCGGCCAAATGCCAGGACACACAACAGAACCCAACATAATACTACACATCCAAAACACAACACTTTTCTGGCATTTACAGTAGTACTGTATTTCTTCACAGTGTACATATGGCGCAGATGTGGGAAACCACAGGTGGCGCCTGACCCTAACACTATGCACACTATGTGATATTATCAGTAAAGCCATGGATAATATTTCTAGTCAATGGAAGAAGGTCATTAATACTCAAGAGGAGAAAAGTGGGTGAAAGTTCCAGACCTTGAGAAAAACCTGAAGACTGGTCAGAAGAGTCGTGAAAAAGCGAAAGCTTTATTTTATTGTAACGAAATGCAAGGTTTTCAGTTGGGAATAGCAGCCCCAAAATAACTTATGAACTTGGTGGAGTTCAATTAAAATCACTACAGAAAAAAGAAATTGGCTTTTATGATACAAGCATATATGAACTTTTTTAGCGGTGTAAAAAGGTGACCTGGAAATCTCATAGTGACACATCGATGTTTTATCAAACAACATCGTTTAGAGATAAACCCTGAATCCCATTGTACAAGACAATTTGTCGTTTTGGCCACACGACCCACAGCTGCAGGCAAACGCTCTACATGTGGCCACTGTGCCAAAGATGGCCACGAATATAGAGACTGTCCAAACAAATATGAAGCCCCGGTCTGCATCAACTGCAAGGCCCTGAAGCTGCCACATGACCACTCCATAAGGGATAGCGCCTGCCCAACATACAGTAAAGCAAGGAGTACACAATAACAATACAATCACTTCGGGATAAAAATTGTACAACATAATGCACAGCGTTCTAAGGCAGTTGCTGCTTAGCTAGTTAAGAAATCTAATGAAAAAAACCTGGAAGTGCTCATACTCCAGGAGCCGTATACACATAATAAAGGAGTGAGAGGTTACCCCCTAAAGTTCAAGATTGCCCAAGTGGAAGGGGACACTCCTTGGGCGGCTGTCGTGGTCTGTAAACCAGATCTCACGGTTACAAAAATAACCGACCTTTGCACAAACTGGGCAGTATGTGCCCACATTACCTCAACTGGGGGAATTTTACGTCTCTTCGGTTTATGCCAGACCGGGAGAGGACATTCTCCCCGTCACAACGTATCTGCAAACCCTATAGCGCCAGCTACGGAGTGCCAAAATTATTCTTGGAATGGATGCAAATTACAGGTCCCCGGCCTGGCATAGTGAGACGCCAGATAGGAGAGGTGCACACAATGGACAGCGACTGGAGGAGTGCATAGCAAGCAGTAACTTTACTATCCTGAACCTACCAAATCAACTTCCCACGTTTTCAAGTACAATGTGGGAAGCAAACATTGATCTTACCCTTGCAAGCCGCACAATAGCAGGACACCTCACCCCCTGGGAGGTACAGGACCATTGGACCACATCTGATCATAGGGTTATAACCCTCAGTCTGCACCGAACCCTAATTCCAAGACAGATCATCAGATTTCTCTCGCCAAGGTACGCCATTCCCTGCCTGCTGGGATCTTTTCCAACGGACGCTGATGATGGGAGCAGAAAACATCCGTATTGAAGGCCAAAACTTAAATGACCTCCAGCAGCAGGTGACAAAATTAATCACGGATGCAGCGAACATAGCCATAAAAAAGAAACACCCGGCCCCCAGAGCTGTTCCCTGGTGATCACCAGAACTAACTGACCTCAGACACAGAGCAAACAGAGCCCGAAAAGCATTCCAACGAGCACGCAGAACCTGGCCACAGGCGGAGGTGGACGAGCTAAGGCAGAGGTATCGCGAGGCAAGAAATAACTACACGGCCAAGATTAAGCAGAAGAAAAAAGAAACACTGGTCAGTGCAAATGGCAATGGAGAATTGTTTATAGAGTTGTCACTAACAAGCTCCCAAGAGGGGAAGTGGTTACAGCCACCGAAACTGCACCGGGAAGTTATACCAGAACCTGGAAATCATCGATTGACAACATATTAGACCATATCTTCCTACCTCAAAGTGAACCCCAGACTGAGGAACAGAGAAAACTCTATGAAGAAAACTCCTCTTACTGTACCACGGCAATTGAGCCCCCCCCCTTGCAATCATGGAGCTGAGCGTAGCAGCAACAAACATCAAAAACAGGAAAGCCCCTGGTGATGATAGGATTGAACCAGAGATGCTCAAAAAGGCAGTAGAGAAGATACCAGACATCATTCTAAATCTCTTCAATCGCTGGCTTTCAGAAGGCTATTACCCTAATAAGTGGAAAACAGCAAGAATAAGACTTATACTTAAGAATCCAACACAACCCCAGCATAAGCCAACATCGTACAGACCCATATTTTATTATTATTATTATATTAGGGTTACCCGTAAATGATTACATTAACCCGTATTCGTGTCTGTTAATTGCGTGTGTTCTCTTGTCGATTTGCCTGTTTTGCTGGACGAAAAAACCCCAGTTTCTGCAGGAAAAAAACCTTGCTATCTACGCCTGAGACCGACTAACTCAGTCACGGAGTGAAAAAAACCCAGTAAAGTTCCTCGCGTCATCGACGGGATTCGAAAGTGCTACCCACGGAGACTACAGACCCATAGCTTTGCTTTCTACCTTGAGCAAACTTTTTGAGCGGCTTCTATACCATAGATTAGACTCACTTACAGGAAGCGAACGTCATGTCGCCGAACCAGTTCGGCTTCAGAAGAGGACGCTCAGCGGCAGCAGACGCTTTGGAAAACATAATTGAGACAGCAAAAAACTGCGACATGAAGTATCTTTTTTCTCCTCATATCAATAGACATTGCTGGTGCTTTTGATTCTCTCTGATGGCCCGAAATCTTGGCGAGACTTCGGCGCGCCCAAATTCCAGGCAACCTGTTCTGCTGCCTTAGATCATACTTGGATGACAGAAGGATTACAGTGACTATTCCCTTTGCCACTCTCTCCAGGCAGGTCCACAGAGGCTGCCCCCCTAGGGATAAGTTCTGGGGCCCCTTCTGTGTACTCTTGCACTGGATGAGTTCCTCAATATGGAAATCCCTAATATAAGAACGTAGGCATACGCCGATGATCTCATGCTGATGCTGCAGGCTAATAGGAGACCCATACAAATCAGGCCATTTCTGTTCTGCAAGGATGAGCAAATGGGAATCTACTGAACATCTCACCGGAAAAAACACATTCAATACTCCTCAAGGGCTCCCTTGATCCCAGGAGGCCTCCCCAGATCAAGATAAATGGAACAACCATTAAACTCCAAACAGAAGTCAAGTATCTTGGCCTTATCCTCGATTGACACCTCAACTTCACACCGCGTCTTAGTTACTTCAGAGTAAAATTCAGGAAATATTCCGCCCTATTCGTTAGAGTTATACGCAGAGACTGGGATCTGAAGAAGAGGGCGCTCGCCATCCTCTACAAGGCATTCTTCATCGCAGCGGGAGCTTGGTATGCTAAGGCAAGCACTGCTGTTAACAGAAGGAAATTGGAAACCATCCATCGAATAATTCTCCTCACAATAACCAGAGCATGCTGCACGGTGAGCACCCACGCTCTCCAAATCCTTGCGGGATGTCTCCCTCTGGACTTGGAGATTGTTGGCCGTGGGCTGCTGCACCAACACGCCAAAGGAAGGGTAATCACACATTTGGGATACACTACGGACCCAACTCTGACTAGACCACAGGAAAAAAGACGTCTTACAGACCAGATGAGAACAGTGTGGCAGAATCGGTGGAATGACCCACTAAAGGCTGCATAACAAGAAGCTTCATATCAGACACTGGACGTTTTTACCCTATTTCCCCGACCTGGTACTTTACTAGATTTCATACCATTTACCTGCTGACAGGGTATGGCTCTTTCAGGAAGAAACTACACGATTTTGGAATCTCGGACATAGCGCACTGCAGATGTGGACAAGAAGAAACTTGGGCGCACCTACTCTACGAATGTAATATCTATGAAGACCACCGTGGCCTGCTGTTTACCAAACAACGCTCCATCCTTAGAAATCAGGAGGACATAGTGCTGCAGGAAGAAGAAAACTATAAGACTTTCACGCTTTTCGCTCAAAATCTCTTCGCGAGGCAAAGAGCACTTCCACCACCCTGAACAAACTTCAGACTTTGGACCCCCGATGGACACAAAGAACACAACTGGCCATTGACGACCAGCTGAGTGACTACAGGACTTGAACACAAGGGGTGAGGACAACCTACAGCAACTGAAAGACAACTGAGTCCTATCTGGATGCTACCAAACACTGGGACCTAGATGTAGCTGGCCTGTCAGGTGCAGGTGACGCATCCTGGCCTCTGCCGAGACTAAGTCCACCACCTGGAGAGTCAAAGTGAACGACTTAGATTGCAACCTTGCTGCCAACTAGCCAAATGGCGACCCAGGTCCGACACCTTTCCGGGCCTGCTTTACCTCTTTTTCCCGGCGGGGGGGGGAGACCCCTGTCCTCTTCTCTCCCTGTAAAACCCACTTTCTCTCCGGTGTAGCATGGGCATGCCCACTGAACATTTGGGGGCCACCTTCTCTATCGGTCCCTTTCTTCTTTTTCTGCCCTCTAGCCTTCCTTCTCCCCACCGAAATCTGTCTACCTTCACAGCGCACAGCCCCACATGTCAAAATTGTAATTACACCAAAATTGCTTGCCCGATCCTTTTCGGCCAAAAAATAAAACTCATCCAGCATACAATCCCTTCTCGCTCTTAAGGCAAATCTCTAATGACCAAACAAAAGCACCAACAGCGATTAAAGCAATGTCTTTTTTTTTTTTTTATAGGTCCTAGCCACTGAAATCTGAGGAAAGTAGGTGGCAGGACCTGCCAGAGTACTGATTCCTTACTGGTAACACCTGGCTAGCCTCCACGTGGCGCGGTATGGGCAACGCCGGGTCCCATTAGGGGCCTGATGGCCAATAAGCCAGATGAACAATGGGCACAACAGACTACACTATACACGATCCACACACTTTAAATCTCTGGCTTGACAGGGTACTGTCACTCGATACAGAGAACACCGCGGAGATGGGAGAAATCCCAGGAGCCGCTAGACCCTCAACATACCAAATACCAAATACCAAATACCAAATGTACAAGGCAATTGTTAGACTGTCTTTCAAGTCCTGTGTCCTAGTATAGAGACCTCATCTGAAAAAATACGTTGTTTCTTGAAAGGATCCAAAGACTGACAACTCTCAAGGTTGGTTCGACAAAAGGGCCACCGTAGGAAAAATGACACTTCAGTTATTTGGGCTACAGGGCTTGGCCAGCAGACACCTTGGAGTGAAACTGATTGAGATTTAAAAGACTCTAAGAGGGATTCGTAAAATGAATGAAGGCGGAAAATTCATTCAATTATGATAGGTATATCAGCTGTCTATATGGTTTTAGTTAAAAAGTTCTTGACATCCTGACTGTCACTTTATGTAGCGAAAATGCAAAGTAGTTTTCTGTGATGAAGTGAAAGAGTTAGATATTTCCTCGTGAGAAATAAATCAAAATCAGGAGACTCGTGGTAAGCTTTACTGTGAATTGCTTTTTCACTGATAAATGAACTGACGTATCCTCCCAAGGGGAAGGTATTGCTGACTATTGCCTCAAATTCAAAGTCTGCTTTTTTATATCTGCATGTGACTCAACTTCTCTGATATCCGAACAATATCCGCCTTTTATGTCTGGAGCAACACTACAAATTCATCAGATTGATTTGCTGTATTCCTAGCATTGGTGTACATGCAGGTATACGTGCACCTGTTCTTACTGTCCGTTACTCTCACACAGCCCATGTATTTACTTGTTCTGTGATGACTCCACTATTTCTAGAAATCCCCAGCATCTCGCTTTCCGGACTGCTGCTCATTCCAATAGAAGCAATAAAAGAATCACTCCCACCTCTGCCTGCGGCTACTCTTAATCTATTCGTCTGTGAGTCCCCCTCAAGCATCAGTTTTCCCACCATGATAACACTGCCTCGATAGCATCAGCAGATATTCTTGCACCCCCTTTATTTAGCTGTATATCCCTGGAGAAACAGTCTCTTCTGTTAACAGGCATATACCACTCTATGAAACATTCTACCCCATGAGTCTTGCACAATCTCTCGAGAGCAGAATTGAAGGCTTTTAGTGGATTACGTGGTTAAGATGCTTACAGCGCATCGTCTAGCTGTTGGACGATACAAACAAGGGGACACGAATTGAAAATTTTATTTTTGCCACAGAGTCATTTAATATATTTGAACAATCTGTCATCTGATGTAATGGAGATGGGAGAGTGAAATCAAGGAGGGTTACGAAGATTCATGTAGGTGATGTGCTAGTGAAGTAGTGGTGTGTTCTCGTGCTCTTGTGATGCCGTATAAGCTTGTTCCTGACATATTGATTCTACTACTATCGTCATAAGAGTAGCCTGGTGTGCAGATTTCTAGATGAATCCCGTACACGGCGACAGACAATGGACGGTCCAAAATTAACTGTTAACCCTCTATATCGGCTAACACAAAACCTCAGATTGGAGTGTTGAACTGTGAAGGTTTTGTGATTAAAGAGGAATTTGTTTTCGTACGTTTTTTATAATAGAGATTCACTGAAGTGGTGATTGCAATGCACTAATCTTCCCTCATGCAGTAAAATTCTGCCGATTTCAGAGCAAATGTAGTATTTGTTTTACCTATAGCAAACTTTCAATATGTGTGTAGGCCTGTATGCATGGATTTGTTTGTACGGAGGTGGCTAGCATGCTTCAACATTTAAAGAATGTGCTGGTGCGCCAGACTTTTTCTTCCGATGAGAGCTTAAATAATTCAGTGTTGGAGCACTATTTATTTTTGTAAAACCTTGATGAAAGATAAACCCTGGGAATTTCCACACGCACAACTTGGAGTTGTTTTTACTTATTGGGATTAAACGCATGTTTGATATGCCTTACAGGTCTAAAAAAGTTTGAAATCCTTCACTGAAATGTGAACACAATTTGCCACAAAAAGAAAGAAAAGAAAAACTTGATGGAAACATCCTCTAATTGCAACGGAATAGTTTCATTTTGAAAATCAACTGGGATTGTTGAGAAAAATGATGGTCACCATTGAAGAGATGAATCACCCTGAATGTACAATGGCTGATGTTGTTGAATCTCCGAACAGACTGAATTTAAATTTCACAAAATATGATCCTTTCGCTTTGCGATATCACAAATGATTTAATTCTCTTTTATCTTAAGATTCAAGTATTCTTTATTGAACTGTAATCTGAATCAAAAACTTAATTTCTAGCAGAAAAGACACCGAAATTTTATTCTTATGGTAAGTCTTATATACAATGGAACCCGGATAAGAAATTCCTGCATTAGAAGTTTTCCCACAGTTTCTGGGAAGGGAGACCTTGCTATCTACACCTGAAACCGACTAACTCAGCCACGGAGTGAAAAAAAACAGTAAAGTTCCTCGTTTCATCAACGGGATTTGAACCCGGGCCTTTTCCACCCGGTGTGGAGAGGACGGTGACTATACCACTTGCTACCCGCGCAGACTAGTTTTGGTTTATATTTCCCAAATTCAAGTCTGTATTTTGTAATGTATTATTTTCTTGCTTACGAAGTTTCCAGGGTTAAAAGTTTTCCCGCATAAAACGTTCGTGATAAGGAATACACACTGTATTATTATAATGACGTTTTCCCATTTAATACGTTTTTCATTCAAATAAATTCTTTATTTTTATATTAAAAATAAATAAATAAAGCAAAATAAAAATTTTCCTAATCGAAAAAGTTAGTGCATGCATCATTTTAGTCGCCAGTAAATAAACGAAGAAGGGGAAATGGCATCGTTTTTGTTACGTTTCATATTGTGAATGCCTTCCCAACGAGTTGCCCTGATATTGCACTACTCGTATAAGCAACGTTTCGCCAGTGGAGACGACTGTTACTTATCCTCCGAGAATATGCGCACATATTTGGTGCCTTTTTGAAACTGGTGGAGAAGTTACAACACAGATGCTCGTCTAACTGTGAGGATATTTATTGAAAGATTACAAACAATGCAATAAGTAGAAATTTATTATCGAACATCATTGGAGGTCAACAGTGGCCTTGACATTATTCGCAGACCGTTTGAAGCTAAGTTAGTCTGTGAAAAAGGAGAGGATTATACCTTTGAGTCACATGTGAATAGGGTGTTTCAGTATAAAATTACTAACTTCGGTGAGAAGGCCATTAAATAGTTACAGACTTAAAATAGACATTGGTGATGTCTTAAAAAGATGTAAAATAGTATTTAAACAGATTGTGACTGTGGATACGGAAAAGTATGAAGTGGAAAGAGACAGTATTACCATTAGTAGAAGCAGTGCCGGCCCCGAGGTATATTGACATCCCTAGCGGGGAGGTATTCCTGTGCCCCTTCCAGATAGAAAAAATTTAAGGTGCTTTTATTGAGTTAATATTTTTGCTGTAGAAAATTTAAAAAGACAAATGTAAACACAAAATAAAGACAACCTGAATATTTATAATGTTTTAATTGTCATACTAAAATATTAACAATAAAAATTTTATAGAAGAGTTATTTTTATAAGGACATTTATCAAAATACTAGCAATGGGTTTCTGTTCCGCTTGCATTCAATTTATATAATAATAATAATAGTTTCTATAATTAAATTTCAGCTGTTCATGTAAAAGAATAGAGAATCCGGGAATCCCAGATTCTCTATTCTTTTACATGAACTGCACTGTAGAGCAAGAAAAGGACAGAAAAACGGCCTCCACATATTTCCCCAAATATTTCGTTTTCACCCCTTCCACGAAGCATATGCGCTCTCTCAAACCTTCGACACCCCAAAGTCATGCGCCCCCAAAGGGTCAGCGCCCCAAGCGACCGCCGGAACACCCATAGCTCGGGTCGGCCCTGAGTACAGGCCTATGATGCAAGAACGCATGCTTATGTAGTAACAACAACAAAAAAAATAATAATAAAAATAATAATTAAAACCTTACCATTTCATTCATCCATTCACTCTAAAGGTTGTCTTGTCGCGTTCTGCCTTTTAACTTATTTAAAATTTTCGACCACCACTACAACCGATAGAAGTTTGTTCCAACTATCAACCACGAGCTGGCTAAAAGAAAATTTCCACACATCTATTCAACGATTATCTTTCCCCATTTTCAATTTGTCACTTCAGGTGTGTAATCTGAGCGAGAGGAAGAATCCCGTCACCATTGAGCTTGCTCAAACCATTCAAGGCCTTTTTCACTTCAAATGGATCATCTGGCAGATGCCTCGTCTCCAGACGCTGCAATTTGCAGAACCTAAGCCTTTCTTGGTAACAGCAACCCTTTGTTCCACTCACCAGTCACATGGCCCTTCACTGTACTCGTTCCAGTAGCTGAACATCCTTCCTAAAATGAGGCCTCCAGACCTGTGAGCAGTACCCAAGGTGCAGCCTAACCATTGCCTTATACAAGGAGACTTGTATAAGGCAATCTTGTATAATATTGGATCAGATCTGAAGTGCAGGACGTATAGGATACATTATGATATGGTATGTAAACGTTAATATCTAGTAATTTTTTTAAAAATTTATTATTCTATTTTTAAAAATACACTTGATATTTATATTTACATTTATGCTATAAAATATGCATTTTAAATTGTAAGTACAAAAACAATTTATTCGCTTCCAACCGTTTCTTTGACACTTACTAAAATTTAAACATTATCAACTGGTACGTAGTTGTGGTATTAATATTGAACTCTCTCAATTAATTTTGAAATCCCTGTTCTTCAGAGTGGCTGATTCCTTTCTTTATATCACACGCTGCTTCAGTTATTTATCTCAGAACTCAGCAGAAAGGTAAGTAAGAATAAAGTTGTGTAAATATTGTCTTAATATCTTTTTCCTTATCATTTTGAATAATCAAGATGAAAACTGAATATGGTATTCATTTACGATAATCCTTAGCGACAAAAATAAAAATTTGCGCGATATTTGTGCCCCAAATTTAAAATAAAATTTGTAAAGAATTTAAAAAAAAATGGAAGTAAATAAGAGTTTATAAATTGTTATATATTTCTAAAATGTTTTGTAACAACATACACATAATGCAGAGATTTGTGCCCATGTGCGCCTTTTAAAAATTCGCTTTTTTTTTTTTTTATTTTCAGCAGAATTTTTTTTTTTAAATAAACGGTATTAGAATGCAGCTTGTTAAAATATTTATTATTACAAACTAAAAAAAAAAACATAAAAGTATTGATATTCATTAAGAAATCATAAAATATTGGCATACTCAAAACAGAATTAAAAAAAACAAAAAAAAAAACGACATTATCTAGATATGAACTATGCAGCGGTAGTTTTAGATATGTGGAATTCATTTCAGTTAAACGGAGACATATTGGCTACAAATATATGATTTTTAAAGTATTTTTAAACTTTCTTAAATATACAATTTGAATTTTACTACGTACTTCTTTACAAATGGTGTTTTTTAATGATTTTCTTGGAGTTACTTCTTTTTTAACGCAGCAGGTACAACGGCAACGTTTTTAATCAAAATTCAATTTACGCATTCAACGCTTGCAAACTTGAAAATAAATTTTAAAAATAGAAAATTAAAGTAAATAAGACTTTATAAAATTTTATATAGTTTGTTTAGATTTTAATACGATCTATTAAATGTCTTTAAAACTATATTTTAATTTTTGAAACTATTATTTAATCAGCAAACGTGTGGTCTGAGCGCGTATAAAGTTTCCCTCGTTTAACCTTTTTTTTTTCTTTTTCTAACAGTTTTATCTTTTATATTCTCTATATAATTTATTTATTTTTTAATTTTCCGCATAATAAATTTTTATAAACAACTAAAAAACACAATCAAACATATTTCAATCCATTATAAACTCATTGGTAAACCTTCAACAGAATTTTAAAATATCCATAAACTTTTACAGATATTAAAAATAAAATTTGCGCTATATGCGGCTGCGCCTGAATTTTTTAATAATTAGGAGACCTAGGACTGCAGGGTGTAGACGTGCTTCATTCAATGATCGTTCACAGAATTTGGAAAACCCGTTAAGGAAATTAAGATTGATAATGGCTGTTTGAAGTCAAGAGAGGAAATTCATTGTATTCTATGAAAGAGGCACAAAATTTTTACTTAATTGAGTATTTGAGGACACTGTTCTTCCTAATAATCAGAACACCATACTTCCTAATGTTCCTTTCCCCGGATATTTGTTTATCTTATGAAGAGTGATTGATAAAGCCGACAGAGTGTGCAAAACTAATTTGCACTGCATTCTCTTCAGTTCTGTCGGAATGCATTTTTCAGTAGCGATTCGAAACCATGAAAGAAAATAGAAAGTAAAGTGTGTCTTGTAGAGTGACTGCATATCTATCGTTATTATTCAGACAGAGAAAGAGAAATCATTGAGTTTATATTAAAAAAAATACGTGAGATTTTGATTAAAGGCCAATTATCCATTGTGGTATTCTTCCTGGCAGAGTTCGATGGCTTTTTGAGTGAACCATAGGTAAACTTTCCAACCTAAAGGCGAATAAAGCTCCTGGAGATGATGGATATATCCGGTAATTAAAGGAGTTTAAACTGGAGAATAGCAACCCCAAAATAACTTATAAACTTGGTGGGGTTGACTGAAAACCAGCAGAGAAAAGGAAATCTGGGAGTTACGATACGGGAAAACATTAAGTTCTGTGAGCAGTGGAATCAGGTGACCTGGAAAGTCCATGACGACCTATCGAAGTTTTATCGCATAATGTTCAGTTGAGATAATTAGGACTCAATACCACTGTGCAAGACAATTATAAAGCCATCTTTCAAATCCTGTGTCCATGTAAGGAGACCTCATCTGAAAAAAAAAAAGACGTTGAACCTCTTGAAAGGATCAAAAACAGGCAACTCTCAAGATTGGATCGGCAAAAGGATGATCGTAAAAGGAATGACAGTTCCAATATATGGGCTGCAGAGCTTGGCCACCAAGCACCTTAGAGCAGAGCTGATTGTGGTTAGTAACGCTCTAAGAGGGGCGACTCCGTAGCCAAGTGGGAAGGAGCAGCAGTGCGTAGCACACGCTTCTTGATTAGACCGGGGTTCGAGCCCGTCACCACCAAATATGGAGGATGCGGAAAGGTCAGGGAATGACCAGCATATCCCGGAGCAATATGGCCTTAGTTGCTAATGCTCCTAAAAACAAAACCAAAACAAAAAAAAAAAAAAAAAGCTCTAAGAGGGGTTAGAAAAATAAATTAAGGTGGAAATTTCAGTGATATATGATAGATACATCAGATGCATATGTTGTTTTTGTTACAAAATTCTTGACTTATCTTCATTGTGACTTTATGTGGTGAAGTGCAAAGTCTGCTTCCTGTGGTAAAGTGAAACAGTGAAATATTCCCTCGTAACAAAGATTATCAAGACCAGTGGACTCACGATAAGCTGTAGTGCGAAACAGATGTGTGTTATATGAACTGATATATCCTTCATAGTGAAGGTATGATATTGATGCTGCATATGATATTTTCAGTCCCCTGAAAGACGATTGATGCTGTATTTGAGATCATCTGTACTCTGGCAGACAATCCCTGGCCATCTCTATTTACCAGGAATGATAACCAACTAGTGGTAGTATACGTTATAAGTGGAAATTACCTGTACAGTATTTCAATAGGTGGTGGGTTGCCAGATAAGCTAGCTAGAACCTAATTCTTTAATATAATTAAAAAGTTATAAAGAATTTCATAAGTAGAAGCCATAATGTCAAATTACAGGGGAAGAGATTTAGAAGGAAGCGTATAATTTGTATTTTCATATTTACTTTTTTATTTACTTTTTGTCCGGTGGAACAAAAGCTTCGGGCTTCTTTGCCTTATAAAAAAAAAAAAAAAAAAAAATACACACTTTTAAATTAATCGTTAAAACGTTTAATCCATGGCTCCGATTTTTTCCCCCCAATTTCCATCAGAAGGTAGTTCAGTGTATCACTGAAAATAGTGTACGGGAAAACAGTGAAAACTTTGAAACTTCTGAAGAAATATACTTATCCAGCGAAATTATGGTCACATGACATCAGTACGGCTTATGATCCCTCTAACGGCTAAACAGGTCGGACAACGGTGAAACATGCTCGATATCAGGATGTCTATAACATTCTGTGCAAACACATCCTATTCTTCCAACAGCACAGACTCCTTGAGTCACCAAGTGACCCAAGGAGTTGGCCGTCGGTGTGCAATGTAATTCCCAAAGGCGTTCTTAAATGCGAACACATGTTCGGATTTAAGAATGGTCGCGCATGGAAAGCAAATCTATGCCAATCGCACCCCTTACGAGGCGCACATAGGTTCGTGGATCTGTTCTTGGTACCCCTGCACAGTTACCGCACCCCTATCAAAAAGATGAAGAGGGGTTCGGCCTTTGATTATTATTCCGTTATACACGAGAACGCTGCTTCCACTGTAGGTGTCCCTTTCTCTGATGTTACAGGGATCGTACCGATCGAACTGATCCGCTCGCTGTCTTCAGAGGAAATAAATTCTAGAAGCTGTTTGTAGGTTAAAACGTG